>NW_009649293.1:108551-144913 GCF_000708025.1 Charadrius vociferus | reverse complement strand
GGTCCCTCACTCTTCTATACGCACATCCTCTTCATCATCACATCTGTGATGGGACGGGCACCAAGAAACTGTCAGCAAGTTTCTTGCTAAGAGATGATGCTCTTGGTAGCCTTGTTTTGAAATCCAGACACAAAGTCTGTTCATAGCAAAACTTCACCACGGTGACTAAGGAAAGAAGGGATCACATTTCACTTATTTATCCAAAGACCTAGGTGTCTGAGAGAGAATGAGTTATGTCATACAGTGGTGACAAAACTCTTTCTCAGTAACAGATTCATGCCCAAACCTAAAATCTTACTCAAGCTATTTGCTAAAAGTCACTGCCCTTGAACTGAATAGAAGCCAGCCTGATTGTTATCCAAGCAGTTTCCAAAACCTATGGTAGAACGACAGCACACATCTACTATATGTTTTAAAACTATTTAAAAAAAACCCCAAATGTTAGTTGGTAATAAAAACTCTTCCTGCTGGTAAATGCTCACCCTTTCAGGTCCTTTTGCTAAAAAAAATGCCTTTCCTACAAAAAATTATTATGAAATTATTGATGAGTGAACAGATGGAAAATTAAAGCAATTTAAATATCTGAAATATTTGGGCCCTTAGTGGCTTTCTGTTGTTTTACTGTGAATTGCTTATACCCATAACAGAGGCTGTAGTATTAAAAAACAGCTTGTCATAGTTCATTCTGTACTAGCAATCCAGAATATGTCCAAATTTCAGCCATTAGTATAAGCTTTTTTAATAAATCTGCCAGTTCCATACGGCTTCTGTAGGGGAAAAACTGTCTCCCCTTGAACATCATCAAAAAGCTTTAATTGACTTCAGAAAGTTACTACAAATTTATTCCTCTAGGCTCTTCTTATTGGAAGTAAGATTTCTCACAACATCTTTTATTCTGGACAGGAAAATTCTTCATGGACAATTTCTTTGCTAGGATAACCTTGCTTGTTATACCTGTGTGACACGTAAGGATAAACAGAACACTGTTCTGTTTTGCTATTGATCTTTACTCTGATTCATCAACATAATTTGGTAGGGTTTTTTGCCATACATATTCATCTCCAATAAAAAGTTTCTCTGGACTTCCCACCCACTCTCTCCCCTCCCCCACCCTCTCTTTTGCTGCATTACTGCTTTAAAGGAAAATTACTAATAGTTCAGTCGATTAAAATAATAGCAATGAAATAAACAGCTCCTTTAAATGAATTGAAAGTATAGCAAATATTTGTTAGAATATAAGAGGCCATTCTCCGCTTTCAGAAATAGATAACAAGTAGAAAAGGTAAGCTAAAACATGATGATGAATGGCTGATATGCTACATATAGCAAAAAAAAGCCACACGATTCCTCCAGGTTCTCCAGTCTATTAGCTTTCATTTACATAGATTCTGTGAGAGCAAATCTTCCCATTTCAATCTGATTGCAGCCAATACAACTGTTGTCTTTCTATCTTTTAGCCAAACTAGAACAACAAAACACTGGACTCATACAGTATTTTAAGCTGGAGGGACATCCGGATGTTTAATCTCCCACTCAAAGTAGGGTTAACTTCAAAATTGGATCAGGTTGCTGGAGGCCTTGTCCTGTCAACTTTTGAAGATCTCTAAACATAGAGATGCCACAACCTTTCTACAGAAATTGTTGTAGTGTTTAACCAGTCTCATTGAAAAATAAAGGTATGAACCACTGAGCTAATTTTGGGTATAGTTTCTGAAATCTAATGATAGTGTTCAAACAGTACCTGCTTTAGCACAATTATTTTGGTGCTTATTATTTTAGTGGGATAAATAAGAGTATAAGTGTGAAGCCTGTGACAGCTGGAAATAAACTGCACTGATAGAGAAAATGGCAAGAGAAGAATAGAGAAAAGGATACACAAAAGAGAGAAAAGAGTAGAATAGAAAAGCATAAACAACAGAGAACAGAAATACCATCGTTCTGAGAAGATAAATACATGCAGAACAATATTTTTATTGAGCAAGAGAAAATATATACAGCTCCTTCTCAACAGCAAAATTGTATTTTTTATTTATTGTGGAAACTTCCTAGAGCTTGATTTTATATTTAGGACATTTTACATATGTTTGCATGACCTATTGTAATCCACTGCTTACGTGTGTTTTGCTGCACTGGGTGTTCTCATCTAGATCTTTTTTCTGCAGATCCTTCCCCTGGTGCATGATGTCACAGTCCCTACCAATCCTGTCACAACGCTCAGCTTTTATTTCCTCAAAACCTAATTTCGGATCACATCTTTTTTATCATTTGATTCCAATATTTAAACTTAACTTCCAGGAAGACTTAGCCTAATATAGGTTGAATTTAAGTCTCTAACCTTAAAAATTTATTGCGCCTGTGGCAGTCAAAGTAGCCAAATAGTGGCTACTCTTTCTGAGTACATATAGTACCTTTCCAAGGTTAGTATCTCTTTTGATAGCTTTGATAATTCTCTGATTTCCTCTTTGCTGGCTGTTCAGAGATGGGAAACCAAACCCCATTGATCACATTGTCCTTTGTAGTACCATTGACTCTAATACCTTGCATCTATGCTTTTGCTATATTTGACTTCAAAAGGTAATGACATTATACAGATGGAAAGCTGCTACAAAGCTTCCCTCATGTCCCTTCCTTGAAGATCAAATCAAACTGTAGGCATTAGTAATATGGTTTTGATATATGCTGCTTGCAAGGAATGATAACAGAAAATCACCGTTTTACTGTAATAGCTTTTTTCCTTTAAGAAAAACTAGCAGGTCTGTTGTTCAAATGAACGTGCCTTCTTTTAAGATTACTGAAATACCAAGCAAAATCTAAAATAAATCTACAGGCACCATGACAGGGCTCTGCATTAGCAGAAACCCACAGGTTCTAGCCAATCTGACTTTTTGTAGAATTTGCCTTTCATGTAGTCACTGTGCTCACTGCATTTCCATAGCTACCTCTGCAGCCTGTGGTTCTGGCTAGTTTGTCAGAACAAGAAGCAGCAATTTATACATTATTTTTCTCCTCCTGACTTCAGGCCCAGCCACAACTATAAATACTAAGAGTAGGGCAAAAAATAATGAAGATTATAGGTAGTTGGACCCCTAGAAGGAAAGGATTAATTTGATTTTTTTAAAAAAAGTTGCTTTTATTTTGCTCATAGCTGTTCCTCTCTTCCCTCTCCTCCCAGTCATCTGTCCTCATTTCTAATCTACAACATTACTGCCACGATGGGGTGGAGTGAATTACAACATGAATATTTCACTGCATTTGGTAAACTGTTCTGGTTGCAAGTGCAAATCACCAGTTTTTTAGTAGTAGCATTTGAGGTAGAATCTCACTTCTAAGGATAGAAAATATCTGTCACAGACATTAGATACAAGCCGAAGACTGAACGTTTCTAACACACCCATTCCAGTCAAACCCCTTTGTTAATATGGAAGGAAAAATTGGAGGGAAGAGGGAAGGATGAAGGCAGAGAAGGAAAAAGGAAGTTCATGCAAATTTACCTCCTACAAATCCTTCAGAATCGTTGCATGAGGGATGGAGAGCTCTGAAAAACAGTATTACCCACACAGGAAAAAACTTACTCTAGTAGAAGGGTTATTCACAGAAAGATTCATAATGCTTTTGTCCATTCAGAAATGGGGACTACAGAAATAACATAAAGTGCAAAAGAGCACTGGATGTTCCATTTTTCCCACAAAATGTAGAACACAGTGATGACTTCAAATAATCCTGATCAAAAATAACCAGACAGTAATTGAGATATATAATTACCTTTATTGGTTTCTCTTGCAACAATATGAAAGCAGGATTATATCCTACAGAACAGCTAATGGGCTAAAGATCAGTTAAAAGCACTCTAGAAAGAGTAAAAGGCTGCCCAGCAAGGAAATATTGCATAAAACCAGACATATTCAGAAATTTAAAAAGAAAAAAAAAAAAGGATTGCAGTCCTAGAATCTAGAGATACAATTTCTCAAGCCATCAGCATAAAGATCGATTTCTATCATGTGATTCCACAACTGAAAAGAGAAAATTTTACAGAAATAATAATAATAAAATATATTTGAATTCTCAGATTATTGCCAAATTGCATAAGCAGGAGACAAAGGAAAATTAATCGCAAGCAGACAATTTGTTTAAGCAGTGTAGCCTGACAACCTGGCTTTACAAACGGCAGTAGTGTATTCTGTTTGGCAGAGGAAAAACAAAAGCTTGCAGAAATTGAATCAAATACCCCCATTCGAAAGAATCCAGTCAAAATAAATAAAAAAAAAAAAAGATAATGTTCTATGATCATCAACAGACTGCTTTCTTGAAGAAACTGAACATCCTGCTTTGGTACTCACATAAACAATTTCTAGAGCACAGTATCCTTCTGAGAGCTCATCTGTGCGACACAAATGAAGCCTACTTTCACAAACTACTGTTGCTCTAACAATTTAGAGAACAAGAACAAACCAAGAGAGCCCACCCACCAGGAGGCTTCCATCTCTGAAATTACTGCCAAAGAAAACCAACAGTGACACCTCCCTGCTATTGTCAGTGACCCAAGTCAAGGGCCCTGCTATAAGGTGGTTACAGGTCATGTACCTCGCTACAGAACAGCAATTCTTGCAGAATCCTGCTGCACATTGCAGACAAGCACTGGGTTTTTGCAAGTTGCCCCGTCAGTAGCATTAAAGCAACATGAAGAGATTTTAAAACTCTCATCAAAAGTGTACACCAACATTCATAGTTTATCTTGCTCTCTGCTCTGATTAACCCTTCAGAATTCCTGCATTTTATTGTTGTTATTTTCTTGTCTACTTTCCTTCCATGCCCATTCTTGATTTCTGTCAACAGTGCATACCTTCTCTGAAATCAAAGGTATAATTATGTAACTGTGCAAGGTGACTCTAGTCTTGTGAGTTCAACAGTATAATAAAATAGTAATGAAATATGCAATTTATATTCGGACACACAGACTATGCTGAATTGTGCTCCATGTCTTTCCTGTCTACTGTAAGCCAAGTAGCTAGATTAAAACTCGATTTAAATTGCCCAGCTAGCTGCAGCACATACCTATCTATGGTGAAAACCGAAAGTAGTTATTTCCAGAAACTGTTGACACAATGGAAAAGAAATTCAGCCATCTGCCTCCTGGTAACATTCTGAAAAAAATAAATAATTCTTACTCTGTGCAAAAACATCCAGTGTTTCTTGGCCGTCATGTCATCCATGCTTCCCGTACCCTTCTAAAAACTAAAAACTTGCCCATTCTCACCATCCTCCTTTCAGTTACAACATGTTTCCAAGCCTTCATGCTTCATAATTATCTTTCCCAGAAATATAACAGCGTAAATGCAGAAAAAAAAAAAAAAGAAGTAGAAATTTGGAGCTATTATAACTAAATGTAAGAAAATAACCTGGACCTTTTGAATAACTAAAGTTTAATGTCTCGATGTTGAAGGGACATTGTATAACGCGGTGTTCCAAATGTTCACCCTCTGAATTATTCTATAAACACATGTAATATTTTGTTATGTTTTTTGGAGCATAATCTACTTAATATAGGAAAACATTTTATTTTGATTATACTCCCTCCCAATAATAGATCTTTGATAAATCTTCCTTACTGTATTTGCAGTCTCTTTCAAGAAATTCTTTTTTAAGAAATTACTGCTCTGCTTTGTCATTATAAAGCATATAATGTTCTCCATAAAAAGGTCATTTACTGCCTGGGATGACTTGGAGCTAGCCATAGCTTTACATTTTGTCCTTCTTTAACACACAAATAGTTGCTGATCATACCTCATAGTAAGACTAGTCGCAGCCATCAAAATGCACATACCTTTCTCCAAGTTCAACACCTTTGTGTTCCCAAAGAATAGAAACAAGTTCTAAATAACACTGGTCACCAGTACCAAAACCTCTTCTACTCCTCACTTGAAAAACCTCTCCAAATATCCTTTTCATTTCAGATACAAGACCAACAAGAATGACCAAACGTGACTCCTGAAGATCCCCAGATAAATTAAATTTGAATGACCTCCACCTCCTCCATTCCCAAGCTGGTTTGTATATCATTGAGGCAGCAAAGCCAAAACTTTTCAGATAAAGCCCATGATCCATCTCACTTATCCTAGTCTGAGTAAACTGTTACTCAACAGGAATATATTGCCATGTTCCCTTCCCTCAGGTGACTACAATACTGTATCTGATCCTGCTGTTCATAGCATGTTGTCATGGTTTAGGCCAAATCAGCTACTGGGGACCTGGGGGACCCCAGATGGGACCGACAGATGCTCCCCTCTACCCCTTTTCAAAGAGAGAGGCAGAGGACAGAAAAAGAGACTTATGAGTTTAGAAGGAACTAAACTACTTTAATGAAATATTAATAATAAAATAAAAAAGGAATAATGAAATATGTATAAAACTGTATCAAGCTCCCGAGATGACAATCACGACACTGGCTGGCACTGGGGCAGTCCCAGACTGGACTCAGTGATGGACGGGAACTGGATTCCGGATCTGCATTCAGGATCGGGATCAAAGGCAGACGAACAGAGTCCTCCTCAGACGTCGGCCATTGAAAGAAGAGAGCTGACCCTTTGATCCCTCAGCTTTTATACTGAGCATGAGGCAGATGGGATGGAATACACTGTTGGTCAGTTTTGGGTCAGCAGTCCTGTCTGCTCCTCCCCGCAGGTGGGACCCCACTATGCTTTTCCGCTTCCGACCCTCCAACGGGGCAAATAACAAAGTTGGTTGGCCTTGGCTGTTATAGCAATAAGTATAAGCAGGAGCCTCTCTGCATACCATGCCTGGGCATCAGCTATAAATATAGGTCTTATCACTCTGAGATAGTGAACATTGTCTGCACAATATGCTGTTAATTTCAGTAGTTAGAAGAGGCCCAGCTAAGAAGTGAAGTTACTGAACAGAATTGGTTCTGTTTTACCTCAAACCGGGACACATCGGTCATGTTTTGCACCCCATGAAGAACTCAGAAGAAAAGTTTCTGGATCCCAGTTAGGCTAAGACATAAGCCAATAGCTTAACTATGCATCACTGCTAAGATTAGAGTTGTTCTTCAAATGTTTACAGAAGCAGCATTTGGCATCTGGGAAATGACTTGCATTAAATGCCAGCTGAGAAAACTTTCTGAAATTTGGTTTTGGGCATAGAAATCTACACCCAATAAAAGTCCTACTTTAGCCATTTATATCCTATAGCACAGGTTTGACTTGAAAGACATGAATAATGTGTTATACACATGGTAATGTATTTGGGAGAATATGGCTAGCTAGTGGACTTGAAACGTACAATGCCTGGAAGGCAGGATAACATGAAACAGGCTTTCTACTAACACCAAAGAATAAAATCTTAGAGAATAAGCTTTCTTCATCAGGCTGTAATTCCAAGATACAGAAAATAGGACCAAAGTTATAGGCATCCCTTTCCTAAGTGTTATATATATTTACATCATCTGATAAGCGTGAAGCCACATTTTACAATGTGGCTGCTAAAACTTCACTGCAAAGAAAATATATTTTTACATTAAATGTACATGACTGTTCAAACGCTGTGTTTAGAATTATGCATATTCACATTGCATTATCATTTGCATATATTTAGCAAATATTTATGAGCTAATTAGTTGCATAATAACGCTGAGCATTTTGCAGCATTTACGTGATCACAGAGCTGTGAAAATATTCACTAATTGTTATCAAATAGATCCTTAGTAATAGCAAGAATATGATTTGTTACATATATCATAAATATCTGCTTGGGAAACTCGATATACCACCACCTGTCCATATTTATCTGATTTATAGATTTATACAACACTTCTGGTACCTGGAACTATGAAGCAAAAACAGAGCAATATAAGACAAAAGTTTATGATTCATTGCAAAAAATCAGTTCCTACCAGTCTGCATCATTCATAAATAATTTGCTGGCTCAGTTGTGCTCAATCATGGATCTATTATATACACTTTATCTACCCAAGGTATATTGCAAAGTACGTCTATCTAGCAGGATGGTTGCAAATACTCTTACTCCTTTTTTCTCTGTTTTCCATTCTTACACATAATTTTTCCGCTCATTACAGAAAAACTTTTAAAATACAAGTAACATGAGAAAAAGATATATTATTATGGTCCAAATATTCATTGCTATGAATGCCAAACAAAAATAAGTGAAAGTGTTAGAACAAAATATGGATAATTATATTTACAGAATTAAATACATCTCTTTGCATGTGACACCCTCATTTTCAAGGTATCTTTTTCACTTTTATTGGAGGGTGGAGAATGAGATAAAAGGGAGAGGTTCTTGTTTATATGCTTCATTTTAAATACCATCATCCATGGCCTTTTTAAAAAATATTAATTTTCCTCACAGCATGCCATTTGGTATCCTCATTTATATCCTGCCTCTGCAAGTGCACTCATACTTGCTTTGCTTTAAGCATGTGACTAATGGAATTTATTTCTCTGGGTCTACTTAAGTAGCTAAAAAATAAAAGATAAAAGACTGAGTCTTACTAGACTGTCATGAGAAAGCTAATACAAGTTCTGTTGCTGAAAAAATACACTTAACTATTTAATATTAATGTGGGCAGAGTTAAGGCTCAGAGTTTCATTTTAATATTTCTTAGTCTTAAGGAAAACAAATATAATGTTATAACAGAAAAAATGAGGGGTAAAAACTCCAGTCGTGTAAATAACCAACAAAATAAGACTGTAAAAAACCACAGGTGCTGGTGCTAGAGCTGATCTCCTACCACAGAACCCATCCCCCTCTTCCATTATTCAGGTGGAAGATCAAAAGGAACGATGTTTTCAGGAAGCTTAGTTGGAGCTCCACAAGTGCGATATTCTAATTGTTTTATAGTAATATGGTAGTACTTGCACAGTAACGCATATCACTTCAGTGTTTTGTGCTGCCTCAGAGCTTATTATCCAGTCTGGTCCCCTTCCTTTCTTTACCAATAAACAGGGTGATTTGCACAAATAGCAATGGTAGCCATGCTACTTCCACGTTGCAGCTAAAGGCTAAGGTCTCGATTACCCAGCAATAGCATAATTCTGCTCCCAGAGTGCTGTCAGTACCTTGCTTTTCCTGGAACTGCAAGAACAAATGTGTTGCATCCGCAATATAAACCTAATTCGTAGATACAAACTCTGGAAACAACCCCCAGACAAAACACAACTCTACATAAATTCAAAGAATTTTCTTACAGAGACCAAAATTACCTGTAATTGCCAAACTGGAGTCTGCGATTCCAGAAAACCTAATACAATTATATGTACAAGAGTTTCGTAACACAGCCTTTGGACATATCAAAATGCAAAGAACAGCCTGTCATAGGCAGCCTTATTAAAATTAATAGGCATCTCATCTCAAACACATTAGGTCAGAAGGCAAAGCTCATGCTATGTATAAAATGTTTTCAGATGTTCATACAACATACCATTTTTCATTGTTTTACATAATTCCTAAGTAATTTAAGTAATCAGTTCTACACACTAAAATGCCAGTGAAATCACAAGCTGCATCATTATTAATGGTGGCTAAAGAGCGATCAAAGGATGTTTTACATGGCATAAACAATGAAACCCTTCTCTAATCCCAGGATACTAGAAGAACCTCTAGCTTTAAACGGGCTTTACACAGACCAGTTTGCATGGACAATCTGTAAGAGTTTACAGTTCAGCCGTGTTTCTTTCATATACCATATACATGAGAAAAATGAACAGAACAAGGAGGAAATAAACCCTTGAATTTGAGCATTTAAGCGAATATGTAAATTATTTCACTGTAGGGCAATATAACAAATTGCAGAAATCCTAACAAAAGTATAATAAATTAGTTACATCTGGGGAAATCTACTTTAAATATTATTTCATATCATATCTGTGATCTGTCAGTTGGAAAATTGAATCGACCACCTAGTAAAGCATTCATGGGACTATTTTACCACTGCTTAAGTATCTTTACTGATATAAAATGATTTTTGCACTGGATGCATAAACCTTAATTGAAAAGTCTGGCAAAGATCTCAAACAATCCAACGGTCCAGACTTCATATGACGTATTTGGCAGAATTTCAATGAATCTTGTTTCCTTGTGTGGAGTGACACGTTTATCAAACACGACACATGCATTTTGCATCAGTGCCACAAAAATTGTTCTTCTCTATTTGTTTTTGCTTCTAAGCATCTTCAGTACATGCAGAATTAAAAGTTGGGACAATAATCCAACCATAAACTGGTATGCCTCAGAATTGAAAAGTAAAAAGCCAAGTTGATTCTATTAAAAAATGAAAGAAAAAAAATCTCCACCAGAAATGTTAAGTACTGTCCTTTTTAACTTCACAAATTACCAGCCATGGGAAGACAGGGATAGAGAATGCAAAAGCAGAAAACACTGTTCACAGGATCTTCTCTGAGCTGGACGTATACCTGCTGAAATTTTGATGTTTACATCAGAGATGAACCACTTTACCTACAAAAACTAATACAATAAATTACTTTCCATTTTCACCACTGTCTTTAAAACTCATACAAATTATACGTATCTAGAAAAGTTAAGACATAATCCAAATATATCTATAGATAGTGAATTTCAGTAGTAGACAGTGCTACATTGTTCAAACACCCACTAAGTGCCCTTCGGTTTTAGTCTGTGTCTCTGAGCCTCACTACTCCTGCTATGTCAGTTCAGAACAATGATTTATTTGTCTGCTTATATGTAGAATAGAATAGAATAGAATAGAATAGAATAGAATAATTTCAGTTGGAAGGGACCTCCAATGATCACCTAGTCCAACTGCCTGACCACTTCAGGGCTGAGCAAGTTAAAGCATGTTATTAAGGGCATTGTCCAAAGGCCTTTTAAACACTGACAGGCTTGGGACATCGACTGCTTTTCCAGGAAACCTGTTGCAGTGTTTGACCACCCTCTCAGTAAAGGGGCAAAAATGCTCATATGTACATGTTACTCTTACCATTACAGGAACTATTAAGAATCAAAAATAACAAGGTGTGTCCTGTGGCAAAAAAAAAAATAATCCAGGATTCAGTAATGTAGGTCTTTGTCATCACAATCACATCATAAATTATATAAAAAATCACAAGAAACAGGAACGTTCAGATAAATGGCACTCCCTATTTCTAAAAATATACTGTCAGATAATCATTCATGTGTTTCTAGTTTAATCTCAGACTTCCCCAATTAACTCAGTCTTTTCACGAGTTTTCTGTTAGTCAAACTCAATTATTGTGTGAAGGTTTAAAACATTACATGATTACACAGTTTCCAATATTACCAACTCTTACGAAGCGTACAAAATACACTGCCGAAGACCCCACTGAATTTGAATGCAAGGCCTTGAGATCCGCAAGGTTCAGCAGCCTCTCAGAATTTGACGCACAGTCCATCCAAAATCGCACAACTATATATGACATTGAAACATTATACATATACAACATTCTAACGTCTATGCTAAGAAAGACCATTATGACCATTATGGTCATAACCAGAGCTTAGCCAGAAAGACTTTTGACTTCTCTCAAGGGGTATATAAAAGCACATTAGCTAGTTCAGGCTTATCAGTTGTTTTTTTTTTTCTTATTTACAAAGTGGTTAACTAATGAAAAACAATAACCTACATATAATATATGTATAGATATACATAGATATACATATACATGTATACATATGAAGTGTTAAAGTAATTTACATTTTATATAGGAATTCAGAAATTTATTTTACACTTGTAACTGAGAGCACAAACTAAATCAAAATAAACCAAGTCTAAATATGAGTGACCCCATAAGATGTTGCACTAGTTTATACATTTTGTTTGATATCCTGTATTTAGCTGAACTATTGATGCTTTATTTAGAATAAAAAAGGTAGTCAATGGCATGTGCACACAGACAAAAAATTGCAAAATTTTAAAGTAATCCACCAATTGCTGTTCATTCACATCTACATTGCTCAAACACAGGAACAACAGAACTGCCTGGGAGGCAAAAAACACATTGATAAGTAGAATTTTTCTGTTACAGAAAATCCATTCCTTTTCATTGGATAAATCCCTACTTTCCTCCAGGACAGGAGATGACAGAATCAGCTGAACAAGTAATCAAAATACTATAAAAATGGGTAAGCCAAATTTGATCGCTGTTCCTCAGCTGTTCCTGTTTGGTAAAGCTTACAGTCAGTACACGAGCCAGTTCATGGAAGGCAACACAATCACCTCAAACACTTGCAATGGAAACGTTCTTACAGCTGCCAGTTCTGACTTAGTTGCTTTTCGCACCTACGTGATCTAAATCATTTCTTGTCATGCAAGTAACAGGGAATCAGGATTTCTGATAACTGAGCAGTGGAACCTACAACTAACTGGCAACCCCAAATGCAGACCTTGCCGCTGGGGCGGAGATAGGACACACTGCAAAAACCAGACAGTTCTGTGGAGTTACAAAAAATGAAAGGGCTGCTTGTGTAAAAAAGCAGGCAGAATAGTGCATGATTAATTCCGAGCTACTAAGCTTGAAGCAGTATAAAATGTTTCACTTCAAGTGCCAGTGATGAATCATGGTGAGTCTGGCCTGGGCTTCCCATCTGCATGCAGGGGAGAGCGTGCGTTCCCCGTTCTGAGGAGCTCTTGTGTTGTTTCAACAGAGGTCCAGCCTCAGACATGGAGGAAAGACCAGATTTGTGAACCATGTCAGATTTGTATCTCCTGATGCTGCAATCAGACACCACGTGGCGTCTTAAGGCAGACAAGGCTTGTTGTTACACAAGAGGGGTCAGAGGACAGGAAAGTCAGAACTTGTCTCACAAAACCGGCTCTGAGAAATAAGTATCCCATTTTCTCTTGTGTAGCAATGTAACCTGTGATTTTCATTCAATATTTCTTGGTACATGCAGCAAAAACTCATGTTCTGGGTTAGTAACGGTAGTAAAAGCAGCAACAGTTGCACAGAATTAGTATACTACACATTTTCTACAGCTCATACAAAGAGAATACAGTCCCTATTCCTGGAAGTATGCAATTAAAGATGCTAACCTTGTAGTTAGCTTTATAGAGACAAATCTTAAAAACAGTAGAAAAATCTCTTTGAAGTTAACAGCACTCCTTGCACCTGTGTAATTCCAGCTATCTGAAAATTAGCGCAGGTTAAGGGGGTAGGGTGAAACAACTTCAGGAATCAGTAAAACATCTCAAAAGAGATGATATTTAAACATGTGATGAGGAACAACAGAGTAGGATTTGGATGAGAGAGAACAGTAAGTAAGACATTAGATGTTAGCAGCCAAAGGAATTGTACACATAGGCAAAATGTAGCTGGATGATCCCAAGAAGAAAAGACAGAAGATGAAAGCCCCAGGGCATAGGAGATCATCTTGAGGAAAGTGAATATGTGAACCAAAACACTGAGATACTACAGTGCAATGATGTCAGGAGCAGAAAGAGAAATGCAAGCCTGAAGTTGACTGGTGAAAGGCCTAGAGGGGATCTAAGAAGACAGCTACCAGTTTAGGCAGCAGAGGTAACCAGTGATGGAAAAAGGCTGCTGGGCACCATTTGCATCACGATGCTGCTGTGATAAACCACGAAAGGGGAGCCTGCAGGGGAACCCTAGCAGACGACATGAGGCTGTGATGTTGTTTCTAGCATTTCATTCATTTCGGTGATAAAGTAGCAGCAACAGATCCAGAACTTCTGAGGACAAGCATGAGGGAGGATAGCATCTCACTGAATCTGTTATGGATCTAATGGATCATTTTCATCACTGAAAAAAGTGACACCAGAAAAGAAAGGATTCTTGAATCATTCAGTGGTTCCTCCCAGCATCATCTCCCTTGTATCTGCCGAACAGTACAGCTCTACATGGATTTAGTTTTCCATAACTAATATTTCTTTAGAAAAAAAACAACAACACAGCCTAATTTTTAAACAGCTAAAACATGCATGGTATAGCCATGGTGCAATCAAAAATCACAGCAGTGATCAAAAGAAAGGTTTTGAAATGGAGGGAAAGTCAAATTTCTCCCTTCTTCACATGCTTCTTGAAGCTGAAATTCATGAGCTGAGATAACGTATAAAGCATCCATGGTACATATTTTCAAAATACACCTTACAGGGTGATGGAAACAAAAGAATAATTAAAAACACTCTGTAAAAAGAGCTAAGACATAAAATGCCTGTAGTGTTATGACTTTTCTCTTACAATTTTACTCAGAATAGAAAAGGAATGAAGAATAAAACAGAAGTTACAGTTAGGAAATGAGATGCCCATCTACAGGAAGGGCCAGAAGGAGGATCTGGGGAACTACAGGCCTGTCAGTTTGACCTTGGTGTCAGGGAATGTTACGGAGCAGATCATCTTGAGTGCCATCATGTCTTACACACAGGGCAACCATGTGATCAGGCCCAGTCAGCATGGGTTTATGAAAGACAGGTCCTCCTTGACTAACCTGATCTCCTTCTATGACAAGGTGACCCACTTAGTGGATGAGGGAAAGACTGTGGATGTTGTCTAGCTTTGACACCATTTCCCACAGCACACTCCTGGAGAAACTGGATGCTTATGGCTTGGACAGGCGTACTATTCACTGGGTAAAAAACTGGCTGGATGGCCAGGCAAAAAGAGTGGTGGTGAATGGAGTTAAATCCAGTAGGTGGCCAGTCACAAATGGTGTCCCCCAGAGCTCAGTAAAGGGGCCTGTTCTCTTTAATATCTTTATCAGCGATCTGAATGAGGGGATTGAATGCACCCTCAGTAAGTTTGCAGATGACACCAAGTTGGGCAGGAGTGTTGAGCTGCTTGTGGGTAGGGAGGCTCTCCAGAGGAATCTAGACAGGCTGGATTAGATTCTGGAACCTCTGGACAGGCAGCGGCCAAGGGTATGAGGTTCAACAAGGCCAAGCGCTGGGTCCTGCACGTGGGTCACAACAACCATATGCAGTGCTACAGGCTTGGGGAAGAGTGACTGGAAAGCTGCCCCATGGAAAAGGACCTAAGGTGCTGGTTCACAGCCAGCTGAATATGAGCCGGTAGTGTGTGCAGGTGGCCAAGAAAGCCAGTAGCATCCTGGCTTGTATTAGAAATAGTGGGGCCAGCAGGACTAGAGAAGTGATTATCCCCCTGTACTTGGCATTGGTGAGGCCCCACCTTGAATACTGTGTTCAGTTTTGGGCCCTTTACTACAAGAAAGACATTGAGGTGCCGGAGCAAGTCCAAAGAAGTGCAACAAAGTTGGTGAAAGGTCTAAAGCACAAGTCTCATGAGAAGCAGCTGAGGGAATTGGGATTGTTTAGTCTGGAGAAAAGGAGACTGAGGGGAGACCTTATTGCTCTCTACAACTACCTGAAAGGAGGTTGTAGCAAGGTGGGTGCCAGTCTCTTTTCCCAAGAAACAAGCGATAGGACAAGAGGAAACGGCCTCAAGTTATGCCAGGGGAGGTTTAGATTGGAAATTAGGAAAAATTATTATCAAGCTGCCCAGGGAAGTGGTTGAGTCACCATCTCTAGAGGTATTTAGAAGACTTGTAGACATGGTGCTGAGGGACATGGTTTATTAGTGGTGGACTTGGCAGTACTAGGTTAACAGTTGGACTCAATGATCTTAAAGGTCTTTTCCAACCCTAACGGTTCTATGATTCTATGAAGGCACAACAAAGAAAAATCTTTTTGTTCAAAACGTCATTATGGCGTTTTGCTACTTTCTTATACAGAAGCAATTCTCTGAGCAAATAATGAGTTCTTCATGTCAGCTCCTTAGCAAATTGAATTAAACTTACTTCTGTAAATGTGGTTATTCACATTAAGTCAACTCATTAAGAAGACAGCTGAAGAGTTTCACTACTAATGAAAATCATTTACAATGCAGTCTGCCGAACATCTTACATATGCGAGCTGGGCTCAGCACACAGAATGCTGCCACCAGCCACACTAAGTCAGGCATTTGCATTTCTGTGTTGACATTAACACCTCCTAATACTAGCTAATGTTCAGTACCTGTAGCACGAAATTTTACTTTTGCTATGCACTGTAGTTGAAAGCATTTTATTCTTAATTCACGTAATAATGAATAAATTGATAAGCTAACTTTCATAAAGCACAATATCTAATGCCAGGACAATACCAGGCAGTCAGATTTTGTTACAGTGGTGTACAACGTTACTGCTTTCAGCTTTCTGTCCTCATACCTAATCTTTCCACTACCACAGAAGCAAACACACTGCAGCTGCTCAGCCTACTCAGCCACTCATAGGCTAAAGCAGCATCCGAGGGACTAACAATCAAACGGGAAATTAAAGGCCAAGAGATGGCTTGGACCAGGTTTTATCCCAAGAAGTTCAACACAGTGAAAAAAATACTCAGCAGAGTGGACTGAAGTCCATGTTTGTCAATTTGAATGGGCGCAGATTGTACTAATGGATTTGACACAAGGTGGGGAGCAGCTGTAATACAAAATGGAGGAGAGGGTTAGAAATGCCTTGCTAAATTCTTCAATAGGAGGTGAATCCTAAAAAATCAAATTTCTTGTAACATACTCTCGGGATTATACTCATGCTCAGACTGGAAATCCCAGTACCAGCACATCTAAAACAAGCAGGGCACTTACCAGGGGTAGATGGGCAACCGGGAGGTGAAAGGACCTTAGACAATTGCAGCTAGAGTCCAGAAACATACAACCAGGAAAAAAAAATAGTTCTACAGGAACAGGAGGAGGAGAATTGGTAGGAAGGGAGGACCATGTGGATGTAGCGTGTGGCATAATTCACAAGAAGCCTAAAGAAAGGTTATACTACTGCCACAAAGCAGAGACCGAGGTAAGTTCTGCAGTCTTTGGGTTCTTGGGGAATGTCCTCACGCAACCTTGCACACTTACTTTATAGCAGACAATCTACAAATTTGTTTCTATGTACTCTGCATAAACACAGGTTAGAAAAAAATTGGTTTGATTTCAAGGTGCTGCTCCAGCTGATGTAATCTGTTCTTATTATTTTCTATGTTTTAGTATAATTGGCTACTCTGAACTACTGTTACTTTTGCTCGGGTCAAATTTCTAGTCTTTATTCCAAGAAACTCTACTTCCTCAACCATGTCTTTAGAAAGATAAAGAGTAACTTTAGTACTTTTCTGTTCCATTGGTGCTGTAATTCATACTATAAACAGAAGCTTATTGGGGGGAGAGTTGACAAATCATTCTGTCAGTTTAATTTTAGTAAGACTTATTATACCAGACCTATTACTGAACACTTCACCCTCCATCTGTGCCTTTTCTGTATTAAATATTGCCAATTTCACACAGATGTCATATAAAGCTGTGTTAAAATGAACGTTTCTTCCACTTAGTTGTGCCTGCACTGGACTGTTTTACCTCCTCCTTCCACACCTCCTTTTCAAGCTATACATGTCTTAAATCCATCCAACTGTTTCTGCCCTTTTCCACTCCAACAGATTTTTCTCATGGTCACCAATGAATACATTAAGATTACTGTTTTGGCTCCAATGGACCAGCTGCTGTCTACTGCTATCTGAAGGGGAATGAACAGGGCCAAAAATAGTTTGGAATTACTTGTTCTGTTCAGTGACTCTGGACTATTTTACTACATTCATATTTAAGATAAGAGATACTATTTTATTGCTTCCTTATGCTAAGGTTTTTCTGCTTCTGCTATAGGCTTTGCTTTTTTTTTTTTAATAAGTTAGTTATGACCATCCACATTTATAAAGTAGCATGCTATTTCATTGCAGTCTCCTTAAACAATCATTTTTCTAGTGAATAATGACCATTATCATTAAAGTCCCTGAAAAGATATTCTAGGGTTTTTTTTTCAGGAAATTTCAAATATTATATTAATCCAAAGTGCTTACGAATTTCTTCCTGACTGCAAAGTTTCTGTCAATTTATTCTAGCCATCCATAATATCTGATTAAGTTTTGTCTTGTTTTAAGGAATACTGCTTATCCGCAAACTTCTATTTATTGTATTGAGGATTCTTAATAGAAACCACAACATATTGGACTGTGGCTCCCTCTAGACACGCCATTTGTCTTAAAATGCAGCTGAGTAAGCCATATTTTCTGTTCTTGCCTCTCTAAGCTCCCAGGTCCTCAAAAAAATTTGTTAGAGAATTCTCAGGGCTCAGATCCCTGCAAAAATAAGCTATTTTTATTTATTTTCTTTCTAACTGATGGATGAAAACACAATGCAATGTGGCTACACGCTTACAGATACTGAGTTAAAACTGCTTCTGCCAACTGTTTTGAATGAGTAATCGAAACCAGCTTGAAGCTCACATTTTCCTTTGTGCCGAGAAGACAGCACATCAGAAATTTCACTACCAGGCCTCTAAGGCAGAAAAGGAGCAGCCAAGGACTGAGGGAAATGACTTACTATTATTTCAGTTATACACCAAATTTTCAGGTTAAGAAGCAGGAACACAAAACCAGCAACAACATATGTTGAATATCCTCTAATTCTTGTCCAGAGGTCAACATTTTTCTGAAGTCCCTGGAGGTGCTTCCCTGTACGTCTCCTTTCTGCCACTCTGCCAGCAAGAGGTTCCCTGTCAGAGCACTGTACAAACACAGCTAAAAAGAGAAAGAATCGTGAGTGTTCCTGCTGTACAAAGTAAATTAAGTCAAGAGGATATTGATGAGATTACTAATTTATTTAACACATATATTGAATTCAGAATGGGAATAAAACGTCATCTGTCACCATTCATCAGCTACATATTGCCTAGGGCCATGAGCCTGCTGCTAGCTTGTTCTTCATTCTCCTTGGTTTTGTCCAATTTAGTTTTGTTTTTCTTTTTCTCTCTTGTCCTGTACTTCATCTGTGACTGAGCAATTTAAAACATAAATGTTCTGGTTTGTGGCAGTCAACAAGCTGTCACCTCGCAACCTTTAAAATGACAGATGCCAAATTTTTTTAAAGTAGAATCAGGTTTTCTATTTGCAGCTCTAAAAAAAAGAATCCCTTTCTGAAAAATAACTGTGAGAAAATATTTTTTCACTAGCAGCTGGTCTTCTTGACTGCCCTGATAACCCTTCAAGAAGAGGAGAGATATATATGCATATAATAAGGAGAGATACATATGTATATAATAAGGTACAACAGACTAGACACTCTCTATCGCAGGATTTTCTCTTTCATCAGGTAAGCTGGAAGTAACTCTGAAGAGAACCACACCAAGAAAAGCAAAAAAACCCCAAGAAATGCCACCCCTAATCCCTATAGCTTCCAATATCTGTTTCATATTCAGAAATCTGCAGAATAAATAGTCATCTGGATATGTAGGTCAGTCTTCAGTTACAGGCTTTATGAGGCAAAGTATTTAGTTCCCTTAAGGACTATTGAAGGGGAACCTCAAATGTTGTTCAACTTGGGAGCCCTGAAGGACATGCAGTGTACAACTGAAGCTGCAAAAAGCGCAGAGGGTTGGCATATTGAGGGAAAAAAGAGAAAAGCCAGCTCAGACCCACGTCCTCCTCTCACAGATGAGATATTACTCTATAAAGCACTATTGCCATCCCAAGTGGGATCACACTTCTGCACAGAAGTGTTTGTACTGCCCTTACCTGTTGTCATTGCTCTAGTAAGTCAAACTACAGAAGAAAACATTGATCAATAGGTGCCTCTACCCCAGTTAACAGTTTTCTGTTGGACGGAAAAGGGAAATCAAACTGCAGAGAAGAAAGGAAACAAGTCAGAAAACTGAAAAAATAAAAAATTATTAAAAAAAAAAAATGTAAAGGGACATAAAATAGAAAACAGACAGGAAAAATAAATAGTAAGGAAGTGAATGAGATCATGTGATCAAGTGAATGAGAGAAGGAAGAGCAAGGGAACACAGCTACCTGCCAGTACCATCAGGGATGCTGAGAAGGGAAGGCATGAGCAGCCTGGCCCTTCTCCTGCCATGTGCATGCTCCCTTAACCAAGAGCTAAAGCAAATGTACTTTTCTCCCTAATCTTGCTGCTACTAGAAAAGCCTTCAGCAAATCAATGTGAACGTAGTACCACTATTTCTAAGAAAGCATGTCACTCTGAGGGTTTCTTACATCTTTTTTGTATTCAGCACCTGCAAATTTCAATTTCTCTCAAGACAGTCATTTTCTGACCAACTGTTCAATGTTTTCCTTCTCTCTGCTCCTTTTACTTCTGCTTCCTCTCAGCCCCCTCCTTCTCCTCTTCCTTTTCTTTATCTTCCCATGTTTATTCGAATGCTTCTACCCTGCTTCAAGCCAGTATTATCAACTTATCTGGAAATGTGCACACGCATTTGCGACAGCAGAAAGAATCAACTGCCTGTTCGACCACAGGGAGCAGAGGTTTATGTAGTATTAGATTTAAAAGGGGCTCAAAGCACAGACAAAGTACCAATTCACTGAGAGGTTTACTTTTCCAATTAAATGGAAAGTTAATGAAGATAACATTAAATGGAAACATGCAGAAAACAAAACCCAATTCACTGAGTTCTGGTTATTGCTTTTTATGCTAACTTCTGAGCAGAATAATTAAGCTAAGATAATCATGGCTGACAAAATGTCTGTGTGATTCAAGTCAAGAAAAATCAATGAAAATAATGAGGTTTTTGGTTTTGCTTTTTCGTGTGGGATGTTCAGGGGAGTGGGATTATTTTTGACTGTGGGACTAGAACATAAGAATAGAGAAAATCAATAAAATAAATATTATTTTTTTAAGTCTCAGCACAGCAAAATTCCAAAATTTTTAAATTCAGCTTAAATAAAGAAATAGCTAAACCATGTTTCTAAGGGCAGCTGAAATGTTTTTGGAAATGATTTGGAAATCCTGAAGCATTTCCTTTTCTTTTTTTTGTGCTTTAATATAAGCATCTTAAAAGAAAGAACAATCTAGTGACCTTTATGCCCTCACCCAAAACCTTTCACATGTATTCAACATATTCAGACAAAATTGGAGTACTGTCACCTCTATATTTTCAGAAATATGCACCATTTCAATGCCGCTGGCTTGTTTGGGGTTTGTTTGGTTTGGGTTATTTTTGGAGAACTTCATAATAAAAAGATTCCTGGATAAAAACCCCAATGTTTCTCAGTTGGAAGTCATTACACAGAATGTATCCACTTTTATCAAAGAGCTCTAATGTTAGTCATTAGCCCTGGGTCTGACATAACATATGACTTGCAAAATCCAGTTAATCCATCTGCTGAACTTGCACAGAAATAGACTGTTTCAGATGATGATTGAGAACATATCCCTTTCATTCTCTGTTAACTGCAGAGAGCCTAATAAATGTAGGTGAGGGAGACTACCCTGAGATCCCCACAGTTGGACTATATGTGTAACTTGCTTCTCTACCCATTGGATCAGAACATTAAAACTTCTCATGTCCTTCTCATCGATTTACGTCAGCAATACTCTGGAATAACAAATGTCTTACTACAGAAGTCCCCAGTCTTGTAAAGAGATACATGCTCAACCCCACTATTGATATAACTGATAACCAGTGCATCTTCTCAAGACAGGAACAGACAGTGCCCAATACAGAGAATTCCTGATCTCGGTTGTTGCTTTCAGTCCTATATCTCTACTAACACAATCAGTTACCATACAAATGTTAACATGGGACTTTCTGGCACGATACCTGCATGCAACTCTGTACTGCTGCCTCAATATTATCATTTTGTTAGACTCAGTTATTGTGGAATTGTCACACACATTTACTCCCTCAATGATACTTAATTATTGCCTTTGTGGTTTCAGATAAGAAACCATGCACTGTTTGAATACAGTAAATGATTAAAATTTAATTCTTCTCTTTCCTCCCAAGATATGAAATGTTATTTTGCATTTGACAAGACCTCAGGCTAGCTCAGTGACTGCCTTTGTACCTGCCCATGACTGGGAGAACAGAAGTTTTTCCTGATTGTTTTCTCTCGCAGTACTTACACTGTTGAGGTGGGACCACTTCCAGTTTGGCAAAGAGACAGCAGGGAAGCATCTGTACAGAGTTCCAGAACAGATGCACTGTTGAATGTAAACTGATACCAATAAATAAATAAATAACAAAAATATTAAACCATCAGATTAAGAACTCTTCCACCTGCCAAGGTTTTGATGTATAAATGGAATGTTTAATGTGCTGCACTAATGTAATTAATTCATCATCATTATAAAAGTACACTGGCTTTGTAGCTCCATTTTTTAATCTGTTTTTTCCTAAGATATTGGCATCTTCAGCTGACTTTTACATTCCCACTTTTAATAACTAGGTTATTTAGGCTCTTAACCTTTAAAATCTTAAATAAAAAGGAATTTTTCATAATCCCATAACCTCCAAAATTCTCTTTTCTTCAGTAGAATTATGATTAGGAAGACAAAAAGAAAATGTCACTTTGCTTTTCACTGCAACCAGTAGAAGACAAAGTCTAGTAACATATGCAACCTGGTAGGCTTCCATCCTGCTCTTAAAACAGTTAATTCAACTGGATCTCATGCATACATTCCCCATAGATAGATTTCCCTCATTAACTTAAATAACAGCAGACATAAATCTTGATATAATCTTCTCCCTGAACTTTACTGTCCGTAAAGCATATGGAGTCGTCTTTGCCAGAGAGAAACTCAGTCATTTTTACACTCCTGGTGTAGATCCAGGGGATTATATCAGTCTGGCTGGCAGGATGAATCAGGGAAATAACTGTACGTCTCTATCTTTTATTGAATCCTAGCAGATTACCAAGTTTTTAACAGCCATATAAAAAGTTCACAAACTGAGCCTTAAATTTATAACTGTAGATAAACAGACTGTCAGTCACCATCGATTCCAAAACCCATACTTGGATACAAATGTGGATCTGACGTGATGAACACCACCAAGATCTAATAGTCTATCTCTTTCCATTCATACACCTAGATCAGGAGTACTATAGCTGCTGTATCCAAACCATTGATTTCATACTGTAGATCCTTGCTCTGTGTTGAGTACCTGCACATGTAACTCATTGATCATTTCCTTTTCATTTCCCTTTCACGCCATTCATGGCAGGAAGCAAAGGGGTTTTTTTTGTTGGAAGACGGAATGAATTCTGCCTTACACGTGTCCTGAGACAGGGTGGGTTGGGCAGAAAAAGGCCAGATTAGGACTTGCAGTATTTCAGGAAAGTTGCAGCATTTACTTTAGTCATGAGACAGTTGCAGTGTGGGTGAGGTCAGTCAAGAGTCCATGAAGGAAGGGTATTTAGGAGTAAATGAAGGGCAGGAATAGGATGAAAAAGGAGAGTCCAGAAAAAAATAAATTAAAAGGCTTAGAGATGCTACCCGAAGACGACTGCGAAAATACCCAAAACAGTGGAGGACTTCAGTTATATGTCATATTTGGAAGACAGCTGGACGACAGCATGTAAGCAAGAACATGGACTGATGGACCCTCAAGGGGGACAACACTTCATTACCAGTTCCAATGGACTGCCTTTCCTTTTCCTTCTGATGGGATGGCCAACCTTTAATTTCCCATAGGTTTAACCATCAGTTTCATGAGGACATCTAAAATTCTTTAATCTATGGAATGCTGTAGACATATTTCTAAGTTTTTTACGACCCCGGACAACAGTTGAGACTCTTGGGTATCATTACCATTTAATTGGAAACACTGTCATGATACTGTTACTTCATAAAGATAGATAGGCATATAGATGGACAGACATTTATATCAATCATAGATTACCTTCCACGTTCCCACAGACTACAGTTTAAGAACACTATAAAATATGAAGTCATATAGGGAGATTTGAAAAGAAAACAAATTAGACAAATCTTTTGTTCATCTCTTCTGTGGCTCAAGAACTGATGCATCATCTCTCCTGTAAGTAAAACATATATGGAAGATATTTTTTAATTTATTTTTCAGCCCAAGCCTTCTGGGCACATGGAGAAAGAACAGTGATAAACAAGGATTTCTCTTCTCAGTAAGACACAGAGACACAACAAATCACAGGAAGAAAGCTGAAAGGATTTCTCAATGTCCTGCTTGAAAATAAATCTTCTGCTTAATCAAACCCATATACAAAAATAATATTTTTCCTGTCAAAAACACTAAATTTTATAAGGCTAAGATGTTTACAAATTAGACAACTGCAACCCCAGATTTCTTAGACACATATGAGTGCCTTGTCCAGAAGCAGCAATCTTGATAACTCAGGCTTTGGAATAGCATTGGCTTTAAAAAGAGAGATTTTTATAGATTTGAGCATTCTGAGGCATCAGAGAGATGGAATAGCTCATCCCTGGGAGTTCAAAATTCACGGTACTCTAATACTGAAGCTGATTACCTCAAAAAGACTGTCATCAGTATCTAAATGGCAAGAAAGGGTTAACACACTAGTGTATGAGAAACCCAGCTGCCTTTTTGTCCAGGAACCTTGACTGAGACTGTAGTCATAGAACAATATTTTCTGTCAGCATCTAATTCTATTCTGTCAGAGAATAAAGCAAGAAGAGGGAGAGCAAGCAGGAACATGCCCATCTCCTAGGTAACTACATTAACCACTCAGTTTACTCAAGAATGAAGCTACTTCTTGCTCCGTGTCCCTCTTAACCCTAGAATTTAGTACTCTCCACTGCGTAACAACCCATTGTCATGTTGAACATGGGGACTGAAAGTTACTATCTAGGTAGAACAAAAGACTGTTAGTCAGTAGGCTTATCGTTGAGGCACTGACTGCTCAATGAGATTTTAAAAGTATGGATCCACACACCCATAAGGGGAGGAAGACATGCAACCTAGGGCTGTCGTCACTTGTTGTGCAGATGACCTAACCACCATTACATAAAAGGCAGTTGGCATCCAGCATCACAAACAGTTTTCCTTTTTTATTCTCTTTTTTTTTTTTCATAGCAACTTATAACTTCTTAGTCTGTTATATCAGCTTTGAGACCTCTACTCAGGCCAGAGCTCTTAGGCAATTTTGACAGGCATAACCTAGGTTATCAGCAGACCAGAATATTTCTGCATATGTAGAGCAAAATCAGAGGGAGGGACTTCTCAGGAGAAACTTCATGTGTTTGAAGTGCTCTCTCAATTGGACAGTGGGCCTTTCAGAGCACAGTTTAAGATTCAAGTCCTTAAATTATACCTGCTATAGGTGGAAGTACTTTGTTTCAATTGCTCCTCATTAGGAAAAGATATGAATTGCCCTCTCTAGTTGATAACTCCCTGTTGTGTATTGCAAACTACAAACTGCCTTTAAGTCATTCACCATTCTTCTTGCCTTGCTTGAAAAGTCTTGTTTCCTTTCTTACTGTCCAATTTTCTGTGGGCCAAACTTTGCCTTCATTTGCTTTAATCCAGGTTTTTTACTTCTCCAATGTGTTTAATGTAGTTTCTCAGGGTTGAAAGAGGAAAGCTGAATTTGATTTTTCAGATACATGGGGATTCACCTCTTCACACATTTCAAGCTAGGGTAGTATCAGTAATGTTTTTGCTCAAGGATATGGTTTCAAATGAAGCTAGACTGCATTCTTATATGGTAAAAAAAAAAAAAAAAAAGATTTAAATATAGGTGGCATCTGTGCGCATGCAAAATGTTACAAAGATTCCATTCACAGTGTAGTTTCAAGACATGATTTTACATTACATTTGTCAAATTGTTCGTCTTCTGACTATATTCCTTTCATATTCAGAATAAAGGGATCAGGCATCAAAACCGTGAGGATGACTGATTTAAATTATTTTCCTTCTAACATTTTGATCTGTAAATATTATAAAAGCTTAAGAGGAAAAAAAACATTTCATAAACCAAGAGACTAGCTAACCAAAATACTTCTAACCCTATCAAGTAAAAGCTATTATAAAAGCATCCAATACACACATTGCTGTAGATAGTTGTTTCCCATGAGCAGTTTATAGATAAAGCATCATTCTCTAAAGTGAAACAACAGGACAAAACTAGAAGTCAGGGACAGTTTAATTCTAAGAACAGTGATTGAAAAAATCCAGTAAAGCTCCCACTGAAAAGGCTTTCTATGTTATTTTTCTTGGCTTTAATGTTATTCTGTCTCACAAAATTCAGAACCAGAAAAAGAATAGTTTCAGCTGAAAACTTTGGCTTTGGTTTCATGATAGGCTCTTATGACTTTGGATAAATACTGCAGAATTGAGGTTAAAACATATTCATTCTTTCTTCTATTCTAATTCTAATTCTAATTCTAAAAAGAATTTCTCATGCTTCCCCAGATATTTTACCCCTTGCACAGACACACTGACATGCAATCTTTAGATACAAATCACATACAATTTCCTCTGCATCCCCACCTCACTCATTGTACAGGGGCTGGATTAAAAAAACAACACAACTAAGACTACAGCTGTACATTTAGTACATCTCAAATTTTGTCTGTTTGATTCTGTAACCAAAGCAGCATTCTTTCAAATGACATATACATGTACATATGTATCGCAATTTAAATTTTCTAATAAATATTCATCTTGAAATAAACGGAATTTTTCCATTTTGTTCATGAACATTCTACTTCACTTTCTCCACATTTACAGACTAAATCCTTTTTACTTTTAATCAACTACTGAATTATTACAATCATAATACTGCATATTTTACTTACAATATTGGAAATCTCTGTTCATATTTATAAAAGGATGCCTTGGAGAGATTTACAGAAACTTCTGGAGATAGCTATCATTGGAAAAAATAAACTAACAATGAATTAAAAGTAAAAAATAAAAAAGTAATAAAAAAAAAGAAATCTCAGCTTTTATCAGATCACCCAGATTGAGGCTTCAGGGGAAAAAGTTTTTTTAATTGCAGCTCAGAAACCAAGTTCTTCACAACAGAACTGAAAGAAACTCTGAATCAAGCTATTACCTAAATTTCTGTAGCAGGCCAGCATTTGATTTTGTCCTTTATTTCTCCAAGATTAACTGAAGAAACTTTAAAAAGAAGGCTTTCTGAATTAAATATTAAAATGCATGACATTCCAAACTGTATGCAGCAGTTTCGCTCGCTTTAATATTTAATTCAGCACCCAAACTACATTGTTAACAGTATATTCTGCCACATGAATTTCAGCTCCCTGTGGCATTTAACTTGGACCCTACTTCATTCCTCCATAGCACTCATCCAAGTGCAGGAGAAAGTCACAGAATCCCCATGCTAAGCAGCATATCAAGTTTGTGACACATGAGCTGGAGTTATGTGAGATTTTTTATTACTGGGTTGGGGAACTGATGAGAGGACAACTGTCCGTATGGATCTCTGTTGAGGCAACAGCAGACTAAGACCATGGAGGTGTGGAATGAAATATTTGCTGTGGCAGACTTCTGCTCTGAACTTGAACAAACTATCTATTTCTCTTTGTCTTGATTGAACTCTCTAAAAGAAAGCATAAGTGGGCTATAGTAACTCTTAATATTACAAGGATTTTAAAAATACCAAACTCCATAGTCATAGTTCTTTCTAACAGCAACGAGAGTGATAATTCAGCTTGAAAATAGCAACAGTTCTTTACATCACACAGAAGGAAGAGCAGTGCCACTGTGCGCTGTTCCAGGCTAAATATTTGCCACCCTCTTTGCACTGCTTTTTAGATTTACTGCAAAGCCCCGCACAAGTAGGCAGTTTCATAAGACTAGTGTAAACTGGAAGAAATGACCGGAGGATGTGAGTTGTGGGGTTAATGTGTGGGAGGCACCAGATTCTTTGGTTGCTTCTTACTCCAGGGACCCAACCCCTAGCTATCTTCACTCTTCCTCTCCCTTCCTTTTCTTCCTATTTCTTTCTTTTTTCTTCCTTACCCCCTGAAACTCTGCAGAAAGGTAATTTTCAAGTCTTCTTATTTATATTTGTATTAGATTGGGTCAGGCAACCTTGGCCTCTGCTCTCATCAGATGCAGCTCTAAGCACCATGCAGATATGCCATCTGCCAGTTTGCCAGCTCCAGGCCTGGAATTGTGGCAGCCACCTCAGCACCATGCCACACTTGCGTTAATTAACCTAGGCACATGATGACGTAGCTATAACGCTTTCAGAGCCTGAGAAGTATCTGTGTTGTGCTGTGTAGGTATAGCTGTTATAGACTGTTACTCCTCATCGCAAATGTCCTTGCATTATATTTTATAATGCTTCCATGGATTAATTCCTTTACCACACACTTTTTTTTATCTTTTTTTATAATATCAGTCTTCCTATCTTTTTTGACTTCACCCCTGCATTTGTCTTCTCTCTCCTTTTATAACTTGTACCCACAGTTTTCCCTCTCTTGTTTTAGTATCTCTGTTCTATTGACACTTCTCTGTTCTGTTCTTCTTTCAGCCTTTTCTAAATTCGTGAATTTATTTCATTATTCCTATTTTTTAAGCTTCTCTACACCCTGGCCTTTCTGAGGAGGAGTCTGAGTACAGGAGCATGACCCACAAAAGCAACAGTGTTTTTCAAGAGGAAGTGAGCACTTGAGATCCATAGTGCCATTAGCCACTGCAACATAGATGAGTTCACAGCTACAGTTTTCTTTCTCATTTTCTATTTATGGAGTTTACTTCCTGCTTTCCTAGAAAATGAGTCTTAAGACAATAGCAGGAGAGAGGAAGTCCTAACCCTAGACCTGCCACCTTCCAGCATTTGAAGTATTTTTAGGCTGAGAAGACAAAGATTTCTATTTCCCGGTACCTCATGATATCTATCACAGAGAGAAAAAGGCCGCTGCCAGCAGCTGCTTCCTGTGTTTGCACCAGCTCTTGGCAGCTCTCTGCTCCCACGGGGTGTTAGTTGCATGTATCACTCTCCTCACGCTGTCTGGTGATGAAAGAACACTGCCAAAAGAGTAGCAAAGAAAGCTGCCTCTAAGGGCCTCGTACATCCAATAGCTAAAGGACTGTCTGTGGCTCCTTTTATGGCTGTTGAATTAAGAAATTCAAAGAACACTAATCTATCCTAGCAATTTCCATTCTACTTTTGCTAAGCTACCCATACCAAGTTTTCACTGCATAGTACATCAACCAAATACATGGGAAATTGACAATTTCTTCTGACTGTACACAGAGATTTGTAATAGAAATGTTGAAGTTGTTAGGAATGGAGGGCGCATGGGTGTGGAAGCACCAGAAGGAACAAGAAGAGAAAGGGATAAAAGGATGGCAAGTTTTGATGATACAGCCCGTCATAAGGATCCCAGCACATCTGTCTACACATGGTTTCTCAGTAACACCCAGAGCAGGACAACAAAGAACAGTCTAAACAAAGGAGAGACCAAAGCCATTTGGTAATGAGAGCAGGAAGATAAAGACGTGATCTGAAGCCCTCAGTCATCCTGACACAGAGAGAAAAGGCAGTAAGTCATCAGTGCTGCCTAAAGACTCTCAGAGGTTGAACAGGATGTAGACACATAAGACCACAATCACCATCAGATCACAATGGACATCCAGAAACTGGCCCGTGGCTGCCAACCATACTAACCAAATGTTTCTTCCCCTCTTCCTCTTTCTCCAGCCCACTTTAAACAAATGGAGGGCAGTCATCCTCCAAAGAAACTACATGGCCTACAGTGTTCAGCCATCTTAAAAACATTAACACAGTATTTTAAGGAAAACAATCTATCAAGACATAAATTCAGAGACAGTAATTTAAACCAAAGCACTCCCAGACCTGTAACTGCCACTTACCAAATCTTAGTCCCCTTGGAGCAAATAGAAAAGACAGAATCAAAGAATCATAGAATAGTTGGGGTTGGAAGGAACCTTTAAAGGTCATCTCATCCAAACCCCCTGCAATGACCAGAGACACCTTCAACTAGATCAGATTGCTCAGAGCCCTGCCCAACCTGACCTTGAATGTTTCCAGGAATGGGGCATCTACCACTTCTCCAGGTAACCTGTTACTGTTTTTCAGCACCCTCATTGTAAAACATGTCTTCCTTCTATCTAGTCAAAATCTTCCCTCTCTTAGTTTAAAGCCATTATCCCTTGTCCTATCACAACAGGCCTTGCTAAAACTTTGTCCCCATCTTTCTTGTAAGACGCCATTAAGTCTTGAAAGGCCACAATAAGGTCTCCCTGGTTCTTTCTCTTCTCCAGGCTGAACAACCCCAACTCTCTCAGTCTGTCCTCATATGAGAGGTGCTACATCCTCTGATCCTTTTAGTAGTCCTCCTCTGGACTTTCTCCAACAGGTCCATGTCTTTCCTGTGCAGAGGGTTCCAGAGCTGGACTCAGTACTCCCGGTGGGGTCTCAATAGAGCGGAGTACAGGGGCAGAATCACCTCCCTTGACCATGGTTCTTTTGGATTTTGCTATCTGAAAGGAGAACTAACTAAAACTATGTTTTTTCAAAACATAAACACATTTTAACATTAACTGGAACAGCACAATGAGGAATTAAGTCCAACTCTGAACATAAGTAAAAGAAACAGTTTCATTTATGAAAACTTAGAGAATTTGAAGAGACTTCTGTGACGCATGCATAGAGTTTTTGTAGAAGTCAGCATGCAGTCATTTACACTAATATGCCACCACGTCAGCCAAAACAAATATGGTTGGCCAATAACTTCTGGCACAGCTCTTACCATGCAATGAAAAACTTTTTCAACCTTTTTCAGTTGTTTACATGGGAGATATTGCTCCTGCATGCAAAGATTTTGTAGAGGGTTTTTTCTCAGTTAGCCTCTGTGGCTAATTTCAACAATTTATATCAGACTGAAAGGCAGGTTCAAAGTGTCTCCAGCAAAGGTTTGAATGCAATATTTTTAAAAGCTCTACAGCAAGTGCTCTAAACTAATGGCCAACCTATCTAACGACAAATCTATTGAGTAATTAACTCCCCTGCATTTTACTTTAGGCAAAACCCCTGTTTGCTATGTGATGAACTGGTGCTAAGTGGATGCCTGGTGGCAGGGTTCTGAATGGGACCGGGTTGCAGATAACAGTAAATCTTACATGGAGGTAGACAGCAGGGGAAGGGGCGGGGGGGAGGTCTTTTCAAACTTGCATTTATGTAAACTCCTCAGTTACTACATAATCACTATTACAGTGCAAGGTCTTCATGGGACTAAAGGAAACTTGTATCACAAACTACTGTGAGAAGACCTGGGAACCAGAGTAGCCTCTTGAAAAATGCCTGGAAACATACATCCCCCAAAAGACCAATTATTCTGCAACTTCAGAATCAAAATTAATTCTCTCATATACATTGGTTGAGTCAGTAGCTGCTTTTGGGGTTAGAACCAAGACCAAAAATTAACACCAGCAGCTTGGAACCAATCAAAAATAAAAGAAAACTAAAGTATAAAGATGGCATTGTATGTAAATATGCAGAACAGTAACAGATGAATAAGACTTTAAAGAGTTAAGCATTTATCAGTCCTCTACAGATGCCGCTATAGAGAAATGAAGTCTGAAAAAGACAGGTAGACAAATGTCAAAGTACTGAGATCTTATAATTGGGTCTGGCAGATAAGAGTTAATCTTCCTAAACTATTCTCTGTGACAAGTTAAAAAAAATAAATCACTAAAGAGATGAAACAGACTAGCAGTCAAACAGTCCACTTAAATAATTATACTAACAATACAACCCCCCATTAACAGAAAGACTAAGAAAGTGGTGCACATTTCACCTCTCCAGGTTAAAAACTATTTGCTTTTTCTGAAGTATTTGTGACTAGAATCACCAAATAAATATTGAAAAATCATCCTCAACACACACCCCTCTCAATCCTCAATTTCCAAAGGTATTAGTACCAATGCAACAAGTCTGTAGAGAAAACTCCCTTACATATGTATTGTTCAAGGGTAAGAAGCCAAAGCTGTGCTTTGGACAACACCATGACAATCTGTTGAGGCATTGGGAGAGGAGAGTGCTGCATAGCACAAAGAAAAGGTGCTAAATGGGATCCACTCCCTCACAACATTCAGTACCAGTAAGTTTTACATCCCATTGGGTTCTCTCTCTTTCTACAATAACACAGAGCCTGGCATTTCTGAAGACAACATTTACAACACAATTGAAAAAGGGCTTCCATTAGCTATTTTACACAGGAGTATAGCTACAGTATTAAGCTCCTTATATCAATTTGCTGGTGAGCAAGTTGCAGCCATGGGACGGCATACATGGGTGCTCCAGACTTTTCTGAAACTGAAACATATACTCTGGCTCACTAGGTATACAGTTTTAAAGAGGAAAATGTCCTTAATCCCATTTGCAATAAAGGGTTCCCAAAAGACATGTTATCATTGAAGTGCCAATAGACTGATGGCCCAAATCTTAGACTCCTGGGACAATTTGGAGAGGGTACTGCTTCTGAAGATTGCAAAGGAGAGAACTTATTTCTTTTTTTTTCCTCCTGAAGCTGATGAGCCAAAGGGAAGTAGAAGATAAATGAACTAGTCTGAGTTCTTATTGATTTATACCTCACAACTGACCCTAAAATGTGGATATCTCCAGGTGGATTTGGCAGCCTTGGGGTGAAATGGTATGAACCGACTGAATTCATTTGGAAAAAGCATTTTGAAAAATATTGGTTAAAAAGAAATCACCTTCAAAGGGAGTTTTCTTATTCTCTGTCTCTGTAGAGACACAGACATTACTTTCAAGTCCAGACACTAAAGTAACATAAAATCCAAATACGTAAGCAGTCACAACCTGTATAATTAGTATGAAAGCTGCCCAATACCTTGTAGTTTCTTCCTGTAAGAAAAATACTTAATATTAGCATTTGCAATAAATGCGTACAACCTTATCTCCTGTATAAAACCACCAGACTGAGAGAAAAGGCAGTTCTTCACTTTATTTCAGGAATTGTAGATGTGTTTGAAATTTTAATATGTATTTATGTACATGTTTTATCCTTTGTATAATACTCTGGTATTTCTCTAGCTTTTAAAAAAAAACCCAACACAGTAGCGCTCAGAAATATCATTAGAATCTTCACAAAAGTGTTTTTTTGTTTTGGTTTGGGTTTTTTTTTTTTGTTTGAAGTCAACACACTCCAAGTCAATTGGAATATCAAGAGAAATAGAAAGATTAATGCGTATAGCCCAATATTCAGGATTTATTTCTAGCTGGCTAGTACAATAGATTAACATATACCTGAAATTTTCATTTTCATTAAAGACTCCTATAGCAGAAATGTAAACCCAAAACAAATTATGCAAAGCATAGTAGTAATACTGATTAATAAGCTTAAGTTCTATTTTTTTCTGTATACTTACCTGACCTAAATTCAGGTAGACACACTCAATATCAGCAATAGATAGGAAAATATAAGTTAAAACGTTTTACCAGGCTTTCATGCTAGTCCTTTGCACGGCAAAAATAATGGAGGGGAAAGGTCAAATCCAAATCTAATAAATATTTTTCCATTATCTATTCCATTTATATTTATCTACCTTTAATATTTAGGTAAAATTACATAGTTGGTTATTAACTTCTTACCAAATCTCCGTGGAGTCTTTGATAACATGAGTTATTTTCCTGCATAAATGCTGACTGCAATGGCAATGTACCTGCAGTCATCCCACACAAGTCATTCTGTGTTCTGAATTATTGAACATACTGTTCTCATTACAAAAGTTCTGTCAGTAGTTTCAACTAAACAGAGCCTATCTGTGAAAGGGAAGAAACACATTTGAAGCTGTGAAAAAGAAACAACATAGTTAGGTAGGGCTGGAAGAGGTCTCAAGATCCACAAGTCTGCCCTCCAGCAGGTAAGGAAGCTCACGTAAATCCTCTCTGACCAATATTAAATCTGTTGACTCCATCCACCATGAACTGAAGGATGCAGGCTATTCCGGTGTTTTATGATCTTCACAATTTAAAAGTGTTTTCCTCATTTGTTAACAACGTCTACAAATTTTTCCTTTTTTCTTCTGGTACTACTGGAGTGTGGAGGAGCAATTCTCATCTTTTTATTAGGGATTTGTGCATCTTGCAAAAGAGATCATACTCTTCTCTTTTTAAACTTATCAGAGCTTAATTCTTTCATGGTTTTCAAAGTTTTCCAGACCTACTGGATTTCTTTTCTTCTGGACATCCTTCACTTTGCCTATACAGTCCTTTCAAGGATGATGCTTAAAACTTAACATGCTATTCACGTTGAGGGTTTCACCCATTTCAGAGAATAATAAGTAACTTCCATGCATTATGAGGAAAAGTCCCGCTATTTCATTTCAGTTTAAGATCTGTGATTTCCCTCCTACAACAAGAAGAAAATTTTATTTGACCTCTTTGTTGTTCTAGTCCTGTGGCTAGCCATCTGCTGGAAGTCCTGGGATCTTCTACTGCAGTAGCATTGATTAACCAGTTCGTCATCTCTCAAAGCTTATTCTGGTATTTGCTTATAATATTCAAAATATTACACAGTGAAATCCAGAGACGTTGTAAGTATATGCTCTATTCTGTCAGCAAAACTGAACTTGAAAATATTAGACTCACATCAAGAAACCTTTTGCAGGACCCTACTGAATGCCCTTTCCATTTGAGAGAAAAGCGCAGGTAGTGAGGTGGCGGGCAGAGGATCAGCCAGTTGCACATATACTGCATAACGGTTTCATCTGGTCAATATATTACTGGTTTGTTTGCTCACGTCATGTAAGATGACATCAGAATTCTTACCAGGGTAAAATATCACAGATTGTTCTCCTTTTCTTTACCTACTACATGATGACTTTCCATTGAAGAAAGTAAACAGATTTCTTTGATGCAATTTGTTCTTGTCAAATTCATCTGGTTGCTTTCTTCTTATTTAATTATCCTCTAGGTCCTATAAATTGATTCATAATTCATTTAGAGGTTTTTTTTTTCTTCCCTAATACTGCATATTTTTCTCATTTTTTCCTCACCCTTAAACTGCATTTGCTACATACTGTTTGTTCTTCTTCAGTCCCCTAGGATCTAACCTGTCCTCCATCATTTCTCAAAACTAATTAATGATTCAAAAAGTGCCTCTCAGTTTTTTAAGCCCTTGAGAAAAAAAAAATACTTTAGAGTTTGCCAATTAAAAACATCCAAGTTAATGATGACTCTTAAAATTATTCTTTCTTTAAAGACCCTTAAACCTATTCTTTCGCTGCCTGTATTAAAAATTAATACTTTAGAAATCTAATTACAATGTATCTTTATTCTGAAAGCCAAAACAAAGGCTTTAATGCTATCATTCACTCTTCCAGTTTCAAGTGATAGATACTTTCCTTTATTTCTCCCAGTTTTTCATGAATGTATTAGAATCTTTTTGTCTTCTTTGCCAATTAGGCATTTTACAGGCTAGTTTGCTTTCCTGTATTATCTGTTTGCTGACACTATCGGTTTATTGTTGTCTTTAGCCATTCTTCTGCCCCTCAAACACAATCCTCATGCAGAAAAATTATCCTTGAGCACATAAGAAGTAATGAAAGTACCTTCTCAATCATTAGCAATTACATTTAAGAAATGATGAAGGAAAGGTGAAATACCAGGAACTCAAAAAGAGCATCCCAAAATATACTGAGGCAAAATATATTCCATAGGCAGCACTGTGGAAATATCGGAAAAAAAAAACCCCAAACCCACATCAAAAACCACAAAAAACAAATTCCAACCCAAAACAACAAAAAAACCCAAGCTCTTCATATGCTTCATATCCCTTCTTCTACACTACGATAGTTTGCTTCTGCTTTTTTAATATATTCCATTTTCCCATAACATATTTGGAGAAGGTATGAAGAGAGAGCTATATTACTTAGATGATTTTCCCAAGAGACCCTGTCTGTCATTTCCAAAAGACTGATTTTACCAGCTTTTATTATCTTTACTCTGCTACTTTATTCCTTTCTGTGGGGTTGTGAGCACTACTGTTTCACAAATACTTCCAACACATTAATAGGTCACTGAAACTTCTCCATGTGGTCTCCCTATGGGGTGAGAATATAACCGAAAATAGTTGCATTCTGTACCTCCTTCACCTTCTGAAAGAAAAGCAGAGCTGTCACTGTGGCTTTGCAATGCCATTCAGGCTTGCTATGACCTGTCATGCTGTTTTTCCTCAATAACTGAAGTCTACCATTATCATAAACTTCTGTTCTTTGGATAGCTATTTAAATTTCTCAGAAACAGACATATGACAAATAGGTGAACTTCTTGTTCTTCCCATGCATAATCAGTGACATTGTGTATTTGAACAAGTTTGAAAAGCAGGGCAAGATCTTGATGAGCCACTGAATACATCAAGTGGAGAAACTTGCAGTTCCAGGATAGCCAGATTTTTCCATCTCTATTCATGTTGATAGTACGTTACTCCATAAGTAATGAAATTGATTTAGTTAATTACTTCAGGTTTAAGTATAAATAATGCCAGGAAGAAAACTTTGGCTGAAATAACGGGGGG
>NW_009649293.1:97565-108522 GCF_000708025.1 Charadrius vociferus | reverse complement strand
GGGGGGGGGCGGGGGGGGAGGAAATTAGTGACATAGCACTTGACTTTACATTTCTTAATCAAACAGTTCCCTTGCTAGCTGCACTCGTGTGACTCACAGTTAAAGACTGGGAAACCATGCTAATGATTTATTCATGCCCAATGAGAAATTTAAACTGGTTAGATTAACTATTTTTAATAAAATATAAATGTAGGATCCAACTATATGCAGATAAAGCAAACTAAGTTGGATAACTACTGCTATTTAAATAAAAGTATGCAGCAGCACAGTTAAACGTGAACATACAATGTTTAATTAACAATTTAATTTGGGAATGCCAACATACACTAGAAAATTCAAAGACAGTTTTTTCTTCAGTGTGACTTGACTCTCATAAACATAAATTTAAAAAAACAGAGATCAGCTAGGGACAGGAATAACGTATATAATCAGATACATTGGAGACATTTATGTCCTTCACTATCCAATTCCTACTAGATCTTTTTATATGAAATAGAAAAGAAATAGAACATTCTCAAGAATGTTCATCTAAAATAACAAATGAATTTTGAAGGGCTCTATAAGTGCCCTCCTCAAAGCTCACACGTAACTGGAATAATAATTTCAACTCCAAAAGAATAAATTCAATTGCAGAAATGATATATAGCAACACCTGATTAAGCAGAAACCTGTGTAATCCTAGAGTATAAAGACTGAGCATAAAGGGTGAGCAGCACCCTAGAGTATAAAGGGTCAGCAGCACTGACATCTGAAGTAAAAGGCTGAGCTGGAGGTGTCAGTAAAGGCAACTGGTTGAGAAAGAAAAGAATAGGAAGAAGGTTATTCACCTTATGATTCATGAAGAACACTTGGTGTGAAGCCTTACCTATGCATCAAGTCGAACTAGTCCGCAGTTTACTGCAGTGTTTGTTACCACAACCAAGGAGGTTGTGCCATCCTTCGGGGTACAGAGATGATACACCTTCCCCCTGTGTCCTTTTTCCTATTTTACATTTCACTTTAGACACACTAGACTCTACATCAGCAAGTGTCGCCCCTGTAACAGAGGTGTCAAGAACTCTGTTAAAGTAGCTTCACTATTAGTATGCACCATTGGACCTCAACCTCCTTGTTAAAGCAGCTACAAAGGCCAGGTTTCTGCCACTAGGAGACATTAAACTGCATGAATAGGTGGCCAGCCCAGCCCAAGCCATGACCACAGGAAAATTCAGTCTCCATACAGTGTAAATTCAGTGCATCCCAAAACTGCACGTGCGCAGATCCAACTGCACCATGCTTGTATCTGAAGCTTTTTTCTCACAGACAGCTGATCTTCTCTGCTGTCAGGACATGACAACAACCACCTCCTAGTTGTCCTCTTGGCTGAGGGCCCAGCCTACATAGGAAAAGCCTAGGATGCATCCTGGTGAATAGTGCTAGCAATGACAACACACCTTTGTATGGCACCATTGGCAGGGGAAAACCCCTAGTCACAAGAAAATAAATGCATACATTGTGCCATCAAGAGGAACCCCAGGTACACCAGGAAAGTTGGAAGCAACCTTACCAACCTCCTCCTGAGGCTTATCTGGAGGAACATGGGCATGTAGTGATAGGACGAGGGGTAACGGCTTCAAATTGGAAGAGGGTAGATTTAGAATAGATATAAGGAAGAAATTTTTCACTATGAGAGTGGTGAGGCACTGGAACAGGTTGCCCAGAGAAGTTGTGGATGCCTCATCCCTGCAAGTGTTCAGAGCCAGGTTGGATGAGGCTTTGAGCAACCTGGTCTAGTGGAAGGTGTCCCTGCCCATGGAAGGGAGGTTGGAACTAGATGATCTTCAAGGTTCCTTCCAATCTAAACCATTCTAGATTCTATGACTCTAGGAACATGGAAAAGCAGCAGAAGCGAGCTGAGCCAAATGTTTTGCGCTAGAAATAGCCCACGGGCTGATGGTTGGTCCTCCCTGTTCTTTATATGCAGTAACATATTAAAGCAAGTTTAATCAGTTATCTCTTTAAGGTACCCCTGACATATAGCAAACACCTAGTACAAAATGTTAATTGGATCCCAGAGGTTAGTAGGGTCAAAGCCTACTTTGACTAGGGTCAAAGGCCTTGTGATTGCATTTCAAACATATTACCTTGGAAATTATCAGTCTTCATATTTTATGAGTGCTTTTAGCTACAGCAAAGAATAATATCAGAATGCTTTTACGGCAAATCTAATTAAACAGCAACAGCATTTTGAAGACTCCTCAGGTTAATCTTCAATTTTTGTCACCTTGTTGAGATGTTTTTAGCTATTTTCTTTATTAAGCACTGAAATGGAGAACTTTAAACAAACAAAGAAAAAAAACGGAAAGCGAAACCCTAAACCCACAACATTTAGATTCTTAATTCTTACATGCAGCTAACAGCTTAACAGAAGATTAACCTCAGTTTGATATTTCAGCTCCTTCAAACTATAATTACAGAGTAATTCACAAGGGCACTTTCCAGGAGTTAGTGTAAATGTTAAAGGAAAGAATGCTACAAAGTCTCTGAGGAGTTCTACGTTTTTTGTGAACCTGGCTAACCTATGCAGAACGCAAATTGATGTTTTACTAATAGCTAATAAAAAAGGCTGACAACACTGAAGAGAGAGTTCTCCTTAATAATTTAAAAAGTAATGTAATGCCAAGTTAAGCAACATATGCCTGTATTTTTCCCACCTAAGGATACTTATTTCCCTCAAGTTTGCTAGTTTTCTACCTGCCTCCTCTTTTCTGTAACCCTTTAAATTTCTTTGGGAACAACAGGTTTGGAAAACACATATAATTCAAACCTAGGCCCTGCCATCATTTACCGAGTGCTTATAAGTCACCTGCTAAATACCTAGAATGGATTTTCCACTGCCTTGTCATTCTAACCGCAAAAAATGAAAGATGGTTGATTCAGACAGAAAACAACCATGCCAATAGATTTAGTAGATCAGAACCTGAAACTGGACTGCCTTATATATATACGATATGTGTAGATTTGCTAATACCAGAGATTATTACTCAGAGTCAAGCAGGTATAGGGAAGTAAATTGTAACTGAATAATCATACTTGTGTCAAAACCCTCTATTTCTATCAGCTGTAATAGCTGTTGCATCCACAGTCAAGGAAGAACCCCAGACAAAACCAAAAATTTATGAAAAGCCCTATCAGAGTCAAAATTGCCAAATATGGTAAAGGACAATTACAGAGTCTTAAACTACACTTGCATATGGAACTGGAAACAGAGAAGGCTTGCAGAATGGGATAGTTATTTCTTTTGTACTTTGTGTCTTCTTAGCAGGTTTCGGTATGTTCAGAAGAAGCTGTCTCTGAACCTACTTTTTTCAGTAATTGAAGGAGTGCTGAATTTTACACAAAATGTAATACATAGATCCTATGTTTTTCAGTAAAGTATATGAAACAGAAGATCATAGAAAAAACCAAACAAGTCCATGATCAATGCAAGGCTGATGACCTGGTCCCCAAATTTCGAAGGGGTAAAAGGAAATAATCACACCCTTGGGAAGAGATATGATTATTATTGGGGTCTAGGATAAAAACAAATAAACCATAAAGCTTAGATATAGGCTATTAAAAGACCACAAATTAGTCAATGAAAAAGTCACTGTACTGCTAATGTCAGTTGGGCCGGGTAGATGATTATGGAAAAGTAAAAGTTGTCTGACATGACAAACATGACACAGTCTCCAAACTACCATAAGAAGAGCAAGCAGTGACATAAAGCAAATGGAGAGCAAAGTCAGAATATATACATATATACATTAAAAAAAAAAAGGAAAAAAAAAAAAAAAAGAAAATATACCAACAATTCCACAGAGAGCCAAGCATGAAGAAATCTTCACTGGGCTATATAGTACTTGAGACTTGGAAAAAGCTGTTGTGAAGGATAAGAATAGCATAGCCTTTTTGTAAAAGTTGGGGCTGGGGGAGAAGAAAAAAGCCTGAGAGCCCAGCAAGATCAAACAGGATTATATTCACCAGTAGTTTAGAGGAATCTTTAACAGCATTGAGCAAATGTTGGGTAGGGGCCCGTTTGAACTATCTATCAAAAGTAAACAATCTTCTCTTATTTTTAGTACTGGGCAGCAGAACTTAGAACAGATGACATTCAGAACAGAAATTAGTGAGCTAATCCTCATTAAGAGTACATTCAAATGAGGGGCAAGGGAGCAAAGCAATTGCATGAGAATTTATAAACATCTTCCGTAGGTTAATGAAGCTATTGAAACTTGTTGCATATGGCAGAAACAAAGGCGAAGTTAAACCCTTTTTATTTTTTAAGGTCTTAGGAGTAGGGAACACTAATATTCACAGTCATTTGAACAATAACAGGGCTATTTAAGTAAATGTTTCGCTTAGATTCATACACACAGACTTTGAGTTGTGCATAATACATGAAGGAAGAACACATTCATGAATTAAGCTGATAGACTGACAATTATGACAGCCATCAACTTTCACTCATATAACCAGTTACAGCTGGATTTCAACATCAGAAAAATAACTTAGCCCATACTATGTTATGGCACCTTATTTACACTGCATGATCAAGTATAGTGCAGAGATCTTCGACACAGCAGAGAGGCAAGAGCACTGTGTTGTTAGCAATTCAGAGACATCTGTAACAACTTGTACTCAGGCTAATTATGCCTTTAGGAGGCAATAGCACTTTCGACTCTAGATTCTAGGGTGCATATTTCTGCAACCTGTTTTGGAGTAAAATTTTAACCAAGCATCCTCAACACCCATGACACAGAAAATTTGAATGCGTAATATTAGAAGATCCATAGAAAACAAGAAACACCATTTCCCTGCTACTTTCTGCTAAATTCAAAGCATGTTTCACTGCTTTTTCAGTCTCAGCTAAATTCCAACTTATAGTAAGAGGTATATTAAGAGACTTGCCAGAATAAAACACTTCACTTTCAAGTGAATTTAAATAGTAAAAATGTAGAATCCCATAAATTCAAATTGCTGACAGATCCTTCAGAGTATGAAAAAAGGATAACAAGATCACATAATGGACATTGGTGCAGTACTCTTGCATACACACCTAGCACACATAAACGCTCTCTTTCAAATTTACTAATAAGCAAGCAAATGTACTAATAAGCAAACCTGGGTTGGGACAACCCCCAGTGTCAATACAGGCTGGGGGATGAAGGGATTGAGAGCAGCCCTGCTGAGAAGGACTTGGGGGTACTGGTGGATGAAAAGCTGGACATGACACAGCAATGTGTGCTCACAGCCTACAAGGCCAATCATATCCTGGGCTGCATCAAAAGAAGCATGGCCAGCAGGTCAAGGGAGGTGATTCTGCCCCTGTACTCCGCTCTATTGAGACCCCACCGGGAGTACTGAGTCCAGCTCTGGAGCCCTCTGCACAGGAAAGACACAGACCTGTTGAAGCAGGTCTAGAGGAGAGCCACAAAAACGATCAGAGGAATGGCAAACTTCTCCTATGAGGATGGGATGAGAGAGTTGGGGTTGTTCAGCCTGGAGAAGAGAAAGATCCAGGGAGACCTTACTGTGGCCTTTCAAGACTTAATGGGGTCTTGCAAGAAAGATGGGGACAAACTTTTTAGCAAGGCCTGTTGTGATAGAACAAAGGATAACAGTTTTAAACTAAGAGAGGGAATATTTTGACTAGATAGAAGGAAGACATGTTTTACAAGGGTGGTGAAACACTGGAACAGCTTACCTGGAGAGGTGGCAGGGGCCCCATTCCTGGAAACATTCAAGGTCAGGTTGGGCAGGGCTCTGAGCAATCTGATCTAGTTGAAGGTGTCTCTGGTCATTGCAGGGGGTTTGGACTAGATGACCTTTAAAGGTTCCTTCCAACCCAAAATATTCTATGGTTCTATATTCTGGTAATAGTTAACATCTTAATTTTTAGGCTTTACTTAAGTCTGAAATTCTGAAAACTGATTGCTCTCCATTGCTGTTCTCCCACAAGAGCTCCAGAGTTCTCCCATACTGATCTAAAGGCTAGCATGAGTTACTGGATTTTGTGCAGGATCCAGCCACTTTCATTTCTTCCGTTTCTGTGGTTAGATGCATGGGCCACTATTGCTAAGCTTAGAACAAAGTGGACTACTTCCAGCTTCTTCCAAAGGCACCCTATGACCAGAGACTAAAATAAAGCCCAGAAGCTGTGTTGTTTCCTTTCTTTCCATTCTCCTGTCCCCCATACCTGCAGGTAGGTGAAAGCAGGGAAGCTGATCAATAAATACAATAATTGGACTCAAGTTTCAGCCTTGAAGTTTGGTTGGAACAGATTTGGTTCAACAGATTACCACTTGAATAGATGAATGTCACCAGGAGAAAACCTCATAAAGACCACCTAAAACCCACTCATAACACCATATTGAATGTTTTTTTCATTCTAATCACTCTTCCTAACACAGCTGAATGGGCACATCCAAGAGTTGGCATTACCAGCTGCTGCATCATCAGGTACTAACACTCTAGAGATAAGGTAGGTCTGAAACACTTAAGGAGAAGACAGCAGAGAACACTTACAGGTTCTGGATATCAATTCGCAAAGCTAAATATGAAGAATGGTGAGGAATGACAAAAAAACAGGTGTTTCATTGTTTGTTTGGTTTTTTTATGTGGTTGTTTCTAATGGAACGCTACCTGTCTGATCCTCCACCCTGGGTATTTTCTTTGCCTTACCTGGATATCCCCCACACCTGCGGGAAAGAAGTAAGATGGGTGAACCACAAATAACGTCTATGTTAACCTCCATTAACCTTTTTCTCCTACTCCCAATAAGGTCTATTCAAACTTTCCTGAAGCTTGACAACAAGTACAAAGAAGCTGAAACGGACACATTGGTGCTTACACTACTTCAATAGCCAAATGAAGATGAGCTGCATATCCTTTCAGTTGCCTTTCAAATGTCACTTCAACACGCTAGATCAGGGTACTACAGGGACTTAAGTAACAGCCCTGTTGGGCTCACTAATTCTCTGTGTCCCTACCCTTTTTAAGTTTCCATCAGTGTGAATGAAACTGTCAGCCTCTGTGGAGAAAACAGTCATCATTCCCCATTTACTTGCAAAAGTTTGAATGCTCACACACAGGCCACGTCATTCTTAAACCATATTTTGGATAGCAGGCTATAAGTCAACACAAAGGTATCGTTTATATTTTTCCTAGTTTGCCATTTATAAAAACATTCATACATCAAATCGCTTACATGATATCCTCCAGAGAAGTTCAACAGCATTGTCCTTTGCTGCTGGGCATGTCAGAGTTTAATGGGGGTATGTACTCACCAGCAAAATGGCTACCTACCAAACAACATTAATAAACCTTCAGAATTTCGATCACACATCACACTTTTCTAACAAAAAGCATACTTCAAGGCCGTAGCTGCCAGTTAAAAGTCTTACACATTACAAAATCTACAATGAGCTTTGCAACGTGGTAATACAGTTTGTTTGTTTTCTTCTCCCTGTGATCCGCTCTTCATAAATTGCCTGGCATTCTAGAGAGACAATCAGGGTAGCAATAGTACTTATTTTTGCCCACTGGCACAAAGCAACAACGGAAACACATTTTGTTTTGTTCTTGTTCTGAAAGCAATTTTTTCCTCTACCACAAATTCACAGCTGAATTCACACCATCAAATGGCAGAAAATGGCATGGTTCCATGAAATTGGATAAAAGATGGACCAACTTTGTCACAAGGTTCCTGATACAAAATTTGCCAAGACACAAGGAAGATGTGGACAATCTTCTGATTCAGGTCTAACATACATTTTTCTGTGCCTTTTTGAGCAGTTTGGATGTGCTCCAGTAATATAGCACCAGTTTAATGTATTAAAAATGAATAGGCCAGTTTGTATATTATGTGTTAATAACAGGAAAAAGCATGGTGTCGTGGTTTAGGCCAAATCGGCTACAGGGGACCTGGGGGACCCCAGATGGGACCGACAGATGCTCCCCTCTACCCCTTTTCAAAGAGAGAGGCAGAGGACAGAAAAAGAGACTTACGAGTTTAGAAGGAACTAAACTACTTTAATAAAATATTAATAATAAAATAAAAAGAAAAGAAATAATGAAATATATACAAAACCGTATCAAGCTCCCGAGATGACAATCACGACACTGGCTGGCACTGGGGCAGTCCCAGGCTGGACTCAGTGATGGACGGGAACTGGATTCCGGATCTGCATTCAGGATTGGGATCGCAGGCAGACAAACAGAGTCCTCCTCAGACGTCGGCCATTGCAGGAAGAGAGAGCTGACCTTTCGATCCCTCAGCCTTTATACTGAGCATGAGGTAGATGGGATGGAATACCCTCGTTGGTCAGTTTTGGGTCACCTGTCCTGTCCGCTCCTCCTTGCAGGTGGGACCCCACTATACTTTTCCGCTTCCGACCCTCCAACGGGGCAAATAACAAAGTTGGTTGGCCTTGGGTGTTATAGCAATAAGTATAAGCAAGAGCCTCTTTGCATACCATGCCTGGGCATCAGCTATAAACACAGGTCTTATCACCCTGAGATAGTGATTATTGTCTGCACAATATGCTGTTAATTTCAGTTGTTAGAGAGGCCCAGCTAAGAAGTGAAGTTACTGACCAAAATTGGTTCTGTTTTACCTCAAACCAAGACACATGGGAAATCTTTGCACACAAAGCAAACCTAAGTAAATAATAATAAAATAACTAGCAGCTTGGAACATGTTTGGTGAGTTACTTAAATAAAATATACAACATTACTTGCTATTTCTAGATCAATAACCTATCAGCCACACCAATAACCATGTACCATACAACATTAGGGCTGTGATTTCCAAGCATAATCCTCCCATAGGATCAAAACCACCCACCTTCCTATTTGTCTTAAATTATACTTTAGTATATGATCTATTTTTAATCTAGATTTGTACAGAATGCAGCACAAAAATTTTCACAAATGAAAAATTTTTTCAAGATACCACTAGAACAAAACACTTATAATAATACTTTTGCTTTTTCCAGTATATCAAAAAGTATTCTTGCCTTCTGCCTTGATAACGTTTGTCCCAATGTATTCATTGACCAAAGCATCAATCATCAGGGTTAAAAACAGGCCTTTAAGCACATCAAGTCTTTATCAACTGCACTGTCATTTTTCATCACTTCTCTGTAGGAGACCACCTATCTACACACTTCTCTATCCATCACAAAATACTTCCTTTTCCTGTGTTGGTGTGCTCCCCCCTCCCCAGGCGCCCGTAGACCTTTATCTCCCGCAACCTTGCCCAAGAGATAACCACCCATGGTGGTCACAATGGGTGCATCTAGTTGTGATGGTTGCATATGGCTAAACATAGTTTCCGGGAGACAGGTAACAACACAGTAGTCAAGGGCTAACTTGAGCAATGCACCCACCTAACCACAATACTGGTACTGTGGTCAGTATACAAATACGACTATAGGTCAAACGTTTTAACCCCATAAATAGTAAACAGCCCAAGAGCACTTTGAGCAATCCTTCACGGCAGCGGGCTGCACGCCAGAATCTCCCCTTGAGTAGGGACATCTCTCAAGGTTAATTCTTGAGATTCAGAGATTCCTTGCCATAACAGATCCTCAATAAGTGACTAATAGCATGCTAAACTTTGAAATCCTAGCTAAGTGATATAAAGGATTGATTGCATGTATCCTTTAGACATCAACCTTTAGACATAAACCATTGACCAAGACTGGGACCAGGATTGGATCCAGCCGCACCTAGAGTCCTCTCTGAGAAGGAGTTTAGAAAGCAAGGGGGTCCTTTCTGAACCTCGACTCAATGCGAGTGCTGCCCTGACAGTTTCGTCTGACCCTGTCCTCTATCCAGTAAATAATAAAGTGTGCCTTGCCATTGAATCTTGTTAAAACATTGTCACATTTATTATCAAACTTTTTAAAATCCTTGGTTTATATCAATAAATGTATCGCTGCTTCTTTCTATAAGTGAATTGCATTGCTCCATCCATGATATTCCCTCTTCCATCCTTTTCTCTCCACAAAATTCCAAGGCATCTGAAAAACCACATAGGGCACCTTACTCTTTTGAAATAGCTCGTGTTGTATTTTACAAATACTTTCCTTGCATAATACTACATAAAAATAATTTTCAACATGGAAATACTGGCCACAAGTGTATGATGAAAGTGAATTTAACACCCTAGGGATGAAAAAGCTAAGCTACCTAGGCAAAGCTAGTTGGTCATGTTCCGTTTCCCAGTGGAGAGAGAAAGGTATCTCCAGGGGTAATTCTGTGTCTAAAAGATGTTGGATAGAACCTGCAGCAGTGCCTTTCTTTTCATACAATCATAGAATGGTTTGGGTTGGAAGGGACCTTAAAGATCATCTAGGTTCTCCCCCCCTGCCATGGGCAGGGACACCTCCCACTAGACCAGGTTGCTCAAAGCCCCATCCAACCTGTCCTTGAACACTTCCAGGGATGGGACATCCACAACTTCTCTGGGCAATCTGTTCCGGTGACTCACCACCCTCACAGTAAAGAATTTCTTTCTGTATCTAATCTAAATATGCCCTCTTTCAGTTTAAAACCGTTCTCCCTCATCCTATCGCTACTCTCCCCGTCTTTCCTGTAGGCCCCTTTAAGTACAGGAAGGCCTCAATATGGTCTCCCAGAGCCTTCTCTTCTAACTTCTCTAGAGCAAGCCTGGGCAGCTTGCTTAGACTATCTTTTAGACAGGAAGTTTTAGGTATCTGAAGTGTATATTCCTACCTTTCGTGACTCTACCTTCTTCATGCCTTCATTCTACGTTCAAGATCCAGTTCTATCCCCATTAGCCTAAATTATCCCAGAACTATCATTTAGTGATAGCAAGACTGGTGATTTTTGGTAATCCACCCTCCTCTCCCAAACTGCTGATGAAGTATATTTGAAAGATAAACTGCTCAGTTAAATCATCTCTAATGGA
>NW_009649293.1:31115-97534 GCF_000708025.1 Charadrius vociferus | reverse complement strand
AGAATATTCATTTAAATGAACTAGAAAATATTAATGTAAATATGCTGAATATTAATTGAAATATGAAATACTAAAATAACATTCTGACTTCATTTCTTACAGTGCTACTGTAAAAGACACTTCAAAATAAAGTTTGATAGTGTCCAAATCACTGGCAAAATTTACTAGACGTTTAATCATAAAAACCATTTGTCAGTGTCTTTGTCCTTAAATTACTTCTCTCACTTGCTCAAATAAAGAGTGGAATTGAATGGAGAATGCTTCTCTGCCACTTTTATACTTACTAGGAGTTAAGGCTGGTGTCTCAGAATGATAAAGCCCTCTATTACTTCAGTACCTACATGAAAGTTTTCAAAGAACCTTTTACCCTCTTCAGAAAAGATGAATCTTTTAGCTGAATGTGCATCCTTTGGCATCCCTTAAGAGTTTCCTTCTTTTCCAGTACTTCTGGTTATTAACTTCTGAATCTTGTCCATCAAGTCTGGCATTGTGGCCCCTGCAGCATTCATGGCTTATTAGAAGCGCTCCTGGTTTTGGTTCAAAAAGGCACTGAAAACGTGTGCGCTTCTGAACATTTCTGTGCTATTGATATTTTTAAGGACATCACTATTTTTTTAATAAATAATTGAGGCTTAGGCTACAACTGACCAATTTTAATTTTATGGCATATTCATATTAAGGATTCTTTGAGGTACTTCTTGCTACTTAAAATGTGAAAGCAGACACCGTTTGTCATGCAGAAATGTATCTTATACTCCAAAAAGTCCACTGGAAAGGAAACTGTAAACCCTGGTTTAAAATTAGTCTGAAATCTCTGATAGATCACTGCACCATAATATACAGGTTTATGAGATCCCAAGATACAGCTATAAAGAATGAGTCTGGCAAAAAAACCCCAAACATATACAACTCATTTTCTTTCCTGCTCTGAACATCTGTAAATAGGTAAAGGATACCTAAATCTATTGTTTCTGTAAATCATTGTGTATGCAGTGATATACACAGATACACAGACACCTTTTTTCTCCTCCCCTCAAAAAACCCAACCTGAAACAGAATTGAATTTTTGACTACCTGAGAGAGCAGGAAATCAAACAATATTTATTTTATCACATATTTATTACATACGAGTAAGCTGGGAGCACACCACAGGTAAAGCCTGTGAAAGAATTAATCACACACTGTTAGCAAGCAGTCTCAGCCCTACAGTAAAACACATCAAATATTGGGAAAGTTTAACAGGAAGACAGGAATCAATAGGTTTCCTCAGAGACTAGAAAACACTTACAGGGATGAGCTGTTCCTCCATGGATTCCCACTGTTATGCTCTTCCTATTCCCATTTTCGTTCCCCTTATCTCTCTCACTAGAGGATTACCTAGATCATTCTCATTCCTCTATGGACCTTGTACCCCCATGTGAAACAGGAAGACATGGTTCTTAGTGCTGCACCAAGCAATACCTCAATTCAATCTTCATTACTAGCTCAAATCTTAACCCAGATTTATCAGCACATTAGCCAAGGTTAACGAGTTTACATTTTTAACAACACTGGACCCAGTCACGGTTTGAGTGTCAGTGCAAAAGGCATGCAAAGACCAAAGAGGAAGCTTGACTGTAAATGAAATGTCAGTAGTTCCTGAATTGTCTCCTTCTCTCAGCTTTCTGGACAGGGTATGTTTCTTACCCACAAGATTTATTTATTTTAAAAGTAAAAATAAATTTAAAAAAATGTAGCAATACTGACTCTTATTTATGGGGGAGCATAAATCATTCTGCTGTCGACATTTCACATAGTAAGAAGAAAACACTGAACTAGTCAATGTGTATCAAAAACCTTCCTGTCTCTGGTGCTCAATTGTCATTTCTATTACGAAGTCAGGGCAAGTGCCTGAAATGGACCTTTTAACAGAAAATGCTTTACTGGAAATTTACTTTTCCACTAGCTGCCACAAAGAATCAGATGATGGTTCTGAGTGCTCACAGGACTACTACAACATGGCTGTTTAAAAAGGACATTTTCAACCATGGAGCAATCAAGAAAGTGTGGCGTTTTAGGGTAACATGTACCTGAGCAAGCTTTTCTGAGGTTATCTTGTGGAGACCTGTGGCATCTGCAAGGATAACATTGGTGCCTGACTGCACTTAGTTTTCAGCGGTTTTCACAAGGACCTTCATTTCTCTGTGAAACCATTTTCTATTAAATTGACTGGTATGTTTCTGGCAATAAGTGAAAGCTTCCATTTTAACCCATCTAACAGTTGTCTTAGTGACAGCAAAATAAAATACTGAAAGTCCATATGGTTACATAATTCATTTGGTTTTGGGTTTTTTTTTCTCATTACAATCATGGATATTTTTCAGAAGTTTTTATGTGAATGGAACACGTGTCAGATTCTAAATCAGTTGGGTTTATGATTATAGCATATATCTTAATCATAGGGCAGAACTAACTTCCTTTATCTCCATTAAAACTTAAATGCAGCAGAGGTAAACCTAAATATTCTTGCCTCTTTTAGAATTATTGGCTTTAGTACCATGAAAAGACAGCTATACGCAGAGACCGGGATCACAAAGATAAACAGTTGGGCTTAATGCAACAGCCGCTTCTTGCTCTCAGCTGTCTTGCATCCATCCAGTGCTTGGTTGCCATTTGGACAAACCACTGTTAAAGACACTTTTGGGATTAAGTATTGTAGTACTCAGTTTGACCGCTGCTGCTGCCTGAAGTGTGAACCTCCCACCAGACACACCATTTAACAGAGAGGTTAATCCTGTGACATTTTGGGTACAATAGGAGGGCAGCAAGAGGGCAGAGGGGAGGAGGTCAGTCAGGAAGTCAAGGGAGAAGTAGTATGGGGAAAGACACATAGGAGAAGAGAAAAGAAGTTAACTTTGTAAGAACTTGAAAAGATTGAACAGCAAACACTTTATTCATATGAAAGCACCGAATTCAGTTCTCTTTTAGTTCCACCCACTCTGCTGTAATATTCTCTTTATGACAATAAAATGACTGTCACACCTCCGTGCCAAGACTTGCATAAGTCTAAAGGAGAGAAATCACATTTTAGCAAAGATAAAATTTGTCAGAGCCAGAGTCAGAGTATCCTTGGGCAGATCCTAATACAGCATTTTTAAACCCCTGAAAGAGACAATCTAAACCCAAAAAACATCCTCCCTGTTTTGATCCAAACCAACCAACGAAGAAAATAAAACCCTCAATCACCAGCTGAAGACTCCAAAAAAGAAATAGAAGTGCATTGTGGTTATGACTAGCTAGAATATAAGGAGCAAAATAAAAAAGGTAGTAAACAGTTCCGAAAGTTAATCAGCTCCTCATAACCATTTAGACATTTATTATTACACTCCATTACATTAACACAGCTGCATTAACATTGACTCTTTCAGGGTTATCAAAGTACATGAAATACTCAAAATAAAAATTTTCTGAGAAACCATATAACCCCATTGTTTACTTCAGGTATCTATTTCAGGGTAAAGAATAGTGATAGCGCTCCCTCTAAAAAGAAAACCTCTACAAATATAGACCCTCAAAATTCAAACATACTAAGTTACGCTAAATATTCCTGACAATTAAAAAGCCGGGGTAGGGGGCATCAGGAGGGGGAAGTATATTCCAGCATGCACTGCTAAACTACGTAACATTTCTTTACAAGAAACAGATCACTTCTTGCAAGTCTGCTCAAAAATACAACTACTCTGACATTCTGGATTCTGGTTCATTTTGAAATGAAACTAGGTAAGTATGCTTAAGGTATTTGCCTTGAAATTGGAGTTCATTAAGTGTACTGCACTGACGACTGTCAGAAAAATAGATCTTCATCTAAAAAAGTGAATCTTTAGAGAAATATTTCATCCCTGATATTGGAAATTATAAGCTGAGAGTACTGGGGTTTATTTCTCAGCATGTGAAGGAGCTCCTCCTGCTCGTTCAGTCTAAACCATGAAGGCTGTGATTTGAGTGCTAAGCAGTGCCAAATGCAGTCTTTTCCTCCTGAGGGACTTCCATTGAATGAAACTACAAAATCCTTTCACATAATTTCCTTAAAAGTATTTATTAACCTTGTGACAAGAGGTACTAGTATCCAAGAGGTAAGTGGTTACATGCACCGATATCAAGCTGTGTAAATTCAGTCCGCAGCGCTTAGTTATAAAACCTTTTCTTACATACAGGATGAACAAACTATTCTTTGAGATTACTATTGACACATGATTTAAAAAGGAAGGGTGATAGATCACTCTACCATAATTACAGAGACACCTGACTTTAATCAATAGCAGGCAAATTTTATCCAGACTAATGCTGAAGTTGCTATTCAATCATAAGAGCTGTCATTTCACTTGAAAATGACTATGGATTCCATGACAAATGAAACATCATGGGGAAGATCCATTAAACTTGACAAATTCAAGAGGAGTGCCAAGAAAACAACACAAATCAATATTTGATATTTATCAGTTTGACAAAAAGCATTTGATAGAGTGTGCAGAAGAGGCTCACAAACACTCATGGCTTGCTATGTTCTGTTCTTAAAAACATAGTCGTATATACCTCATCTTCACAGTGCCACGTGTAAAAAGACAATCTTTGAGAGGCAAATCTAAATGACATGGCCTACCCTTAGCAATGTCAGGTATGTCTATGCTGTTGCCCTCTGTTTAATATCTTTTCTGTTTTGGCAAATAGCAGGGAGATCACATCTCAGTGCATCTGTTGTCTATGATTCAGATGGCAGACTATATGAACTTTGCAAAGGGCAAGTCAAAGCCAAACACTACAGCATCTATTAACAATGTTTTGCTGATGACTGTGGAGTACAAATAGCCTATGCGTTGACAGAGTGTCCTTAATCATTGCCCTGAAAGTGCAAAGCACTGAGCAATTTATGGGCCAAATCGTGACTGGCTTGTAAGTAGCATGGGGGCACAAAAGCCCTAAAGGCTAAATAAACCAGCTTTGCTTTCAGTTTTGTGATCCTGAATATAGTCAGGAGCCATGAGCAATGTTCTAGGTATAAAAGTGAGAGTTGATTAGAAGCCAAATATTTTATACAAATAACCTTCTCCTGCATCCATTTCCCCTTTCTCCTCCTACTAGTGTCCCAAGTTACAGTAAAACCTTGGGTGGTTGCTTTAAACAGAGAAAAGTGGATATAGAGATCCTCTTCTATGTGAGCATAAAAGGAGGGAAGTTTGACCCAGTGATTTGATTAACAATGCCAACCCTCCTAACCACTGAGACATCTCATGCGTTGGGATGCTGGAAGCTCCAGCATAATACAGTCCTCTGCATACAGTGAGTTGTCATGACTCAGCTCCTGTGGTCAGCGGTCTATTTCTGCAGAGTGACAGAAATGTGAAGGACAGTCACCACTGTTGCTATCATCAATTTTTGTCTTCCTCTTCAGGATGTAGAATGACCTACACCACTTCATACTTAATATGACAATATGCTGCAGTTGGATTAGAAGGGACTAAAAGAAGGGACTAAAAAAGGGTGTGTGCACATGTTATATATGCACGTGATGCTTTGATATAAATAGCCTGATTGTCTGATGAAGTTTCATGTACTTTGGCCAGGAGCTAGAGTATTTCAGCTCTTAAGTTTGGTAGCTGAACAGCCATGCTCACCCCAGTGCTGCCACAACCACAGCACAGCACTTGGGTTATCTTGTTTAAAAACAAGATTACGTAGCCCTGCCTTTGACTGCTGTATATTCTTAACATTAGTTTGTAAATTTATTATACAAAATATGTTTATCGGATCACTTACCAACACTGTAGTATCAGTGACTACTAAAAATGATTCCCTACCCATACAGTAAATGTAACAGAACTATCGTGTACAAGGTACATTTCAAATGACTAGAAAAGTCTAATTTCTAATGAACTAGGCACAGTTAGACAATAGCCAGGTCACTCAAACATCAGAAAAACTATTTCTCAATTATGACCTTTATTTTCAGCTGAAGTCAGGTAAGTGGTCTTTTGAAAACACTTTTGAAAACTCTTCCAATCCCCAATAGCTTTGGTGCAGAGAAAGAATTGCTCATTGTAATCTTGAGAGAAAAACAGCAATGCCCCATAAGAGCTGCCCGAACTTCTCAGCATCAGATTGGTGCAAAGACGCTACCACTAAAATCTCAGAAACACTTTAAAGAAATACTTATATACACTTGATTTTTCATAAAATTACATTAAGTATTTCAATGGTTGATAAATAAATATGTGCAGTTACTTTGAAGAACTAACAAATAAGACGGAATAGTTTCCATTATACAGTAAGTGACCCAAAGACTGTAATGCAAGCCCAAACATCACAATATAGACAGCACGAGAAACAGGGGTTTTTTGATATAGATACAAATAGACTGAATCAAAAAAAAAAAAGTACTAGGAAATTGCAGCAAGGTCAGGTGGGGTATCAGTGAAAGTTATGTCATTGATTTCTTTGCATTCAGAATTTTTCCCAGAAAATTCAGGGACAAAGAACATTTTCTCAGAATAAACGCATATACAAAATGTGAATGAAAACAAAACAAAAAAAGCAGGGGAAGATCACAAAAAAAAAAAAGTGGTTTGTTAACAGCTTGGAATTAGGGCATTGGCTATAGCAGTTGCAGGTAGTGTTATTGACAGTTCTTCCTATTTCCACAAATTTCCAATTTTCAGCTTTCTAGCAGAAGCAACGTCCGAGTGAAAGTTTACCATTTATCTGAGCTTCCTACTTTGCCTGATCTATTAAACTTTGATCTAATAAACAAAAAGGCAAAATATGAGGAAAAAATGCCATGCATTTAACTGTGTGTGGATTTGTCAGACCCAGAAAGGGGACTATCCTGTTCTGGGTGGATTTCTCCCCCATTAGTGCATCTTAGACCTCTGTCAGTACAAAACTGTGTCAGACCAGTGAGGCACTCCTAGACTAAATTTGGAAAACACTAAACATTGTCATCTGAAAATTATAAAAATATTTAGAGGTAGGGAGGATTGCCTGAAGTGGTGAGAGAAGGGAAGGAAATGTCTGTTCCAGAAAAATGAAAAAGCCTGACGCTTATAAAAACCTCATTCTGCAACAGGTCAAAAGTTCTTTTTAAACCCAAATCCCAATTGATTTCAATCCAAGCCTATATTTTTTTCTTTCATTATTCTCATATGTTTCATTCCAATGTCAGAAATTTTTATTCCAAAAAAAATTACTGGAAATATTTTCTCAGTTCAAAGCAAAAATGTGAAACTTTCAAAACTTGTTCTAAAACCAAAGCATTTCTCCAAACCAACTCCTTCTGTAATAAGTTTTACTTTTGATGAGTGACCATTGTGTAAGACAGTTGCATGGCAAAACGTCTTGCCAGCTCCAGTTGGTCACAAAGGTTACTTCCTAGGAAACCAGCGGACTGACTGACTAAAGACTAGAGAAATTCTTCTGCCCCTTGTGACTTTGAAAAAAAAAAAACTCCTCGTGATAAAATGAATGTGGTCAAAGTGAAGTAAAAATTCAATTTTCTTCTTACTGTAGTCTACATGCAGTCAGAACCTGATCTGAATGAGAAGAGCCTCTTACATCTTAAGTAAGCTGTATGCACTTTAGCTGTCCTACAGTGCCACAAATGGGGCAAAAATTAAGGTTTGCTTCCATTTATCAAGCATCTTTATGCCAAATGTTCAAGCAAGAAGTACGTGTCACAGCCTTGGTTGCATCTTTTCAAACTTGAAATGTCTTAAATGGAACTGATTTTCTGAAAATCACACTTTTTAAAACACAAAACATAAGAAAAGCAAAACTACTAGATGCTTAGAAGAAATGCTGGGTGCTACACTGGAAACAGTTGAATTCATAAAGTATCCAAAGCCTAAACAGAAAAGTCACAGACAGGCATCAGATTAACAACCAAAACCAATTTAGATAGCAGTTAGCAATGCTGCTTCCTTCCTTTCTTCAGTGTCAATCCACCACAGAACTGTTACTATCAGTTTCATGAGGCTATGAAAGCCTTTTCGGAATTGGGCTTGGAGAATAAAGAGGAAGATAAAACTAAAACTACATCACTTAACCTGCTAGATAAATTAAAAAGCAACTTTGTCAGGTGTTCTCATTTTTATAATGAAATCAGAGAGGACAAAAATAAAATTACATGTTTGGAAGTAACTGAAAAAGAAAAACTGTTTGAATGGAATCAAAGTTATTTCAGTTTCAACATTGAGAATGTTAGTTCTTAATAGAATATTTTGCTCACAAGTCTTGGGTCTTCTCATAGGAAAATCCAAGTCCTTCACCCTTGAAATTCATTGGCCTTGCAATGGGCAATATTGACCAAAACCTACCTGCTCCTGTATTAGGAACTTTTAACTCCCTTTCTCCTTTTACAGCAAATCTTAAATATCCTATCTGTATTATATTTAAATACAGGTCTTAAAAGAAAGAAGCACCTTCGGTTTACCAATATATTTATGACAGCCTGTTAGGCTTCACATTGTGTTTCACTAGCTGTACGGTCATCTTACAACTTGCATTGTCATCTCAAACCTAGGCCTAGTTCAGCAAGATCTCTGAAGTGCAACACTATTTCTGGAAACTGAACATAAGCACGTGCTGCTTTGCTGAACTTAAAACCCGCAAATGGATCCAAAGCACAAGTAGAAGTAAAAATAGAGGGTTTGGCTGTCCACCAGCCCAAAGGTTCATAGTTTCACTGAGACACAGCACATAACCTATTTCAAAATGGTCAATATTTCTGAAAAAAAAAAAAAAAAAACAGACAGCATTAATCTCTGCTTATTGTTGCTTAGCAAACAATTAACAATGTCTAAAGAAAGAAATTTTTTCTTTCTCCTGACTGTCTCTTTTTATCCTCTCCTCTGTTCTTCACTTTTTTCCTTTACCCATTGTAAATTGGAGAAAGTCATGAAAGAAGAAAATAAAGTACTATTAAACTACCAGTGAATCTCCAAGAACTCAAGCAAGCTTTTTGTACAAGTTAAAGACACCCAACCAATTTTTAACAGGAAATACATAACAAAGAAGTCACTTAAAAACAAACTGATTTTACGTAATGTTTTGCAGGGTTATGCACTGCGTATTTCTGCTGCACAGTTGGAAGATATTTTGTTCTTGCATATTGCTGAGCAAACATTTTACTGACCAAACAATCAACAGAAGATCATGGTCAGACTTCAACCAGACATAGTGACAACACCAGTACCAACAACCCTGCCATTTTCTCAAAACCATGTCACAGGAAGTTCAACTGCCTTGTTTTTTATCAATAGCACAGGGTTCCTATAAAGCAAGATATTTTACCTGTCATTCTTGTAATTTAACACAGAATATTTGCAAATCATGGCAACAGTCACCTTCTGCAGAACTGTCTATAACTAAAAGAGTTAATCTGTGGTGACAACTTTACTTCCAAGTCTTCATCTGGAGAAGGCACATCAAATTCTATGCAAACTTAGAAACACTCGAAACACTGGATGAGGGGTAGATTAGTTATTTGGGACTCAAACTAAATGTTTAGGGGTTGAAAATTATGCAGATCTTCAAATCATAGATTAGTGGTTGACTTCTGTCTCATCAGCGTGTTTCTCTTCAGAACTTCTTTCTCATGGCTTCCTCAGACAGCCAGGCCAGAATGTTCTTTTACTAAAATGATATATTACATGTCACTCTAAATATCCTAGTAAGAGCTTCTGTTGGAAGAATTTCCAGCAATATCTGCAGTTCTTCCATCTTCTCAAAGTCATTAATTGCTCATGACTTTCCAGTTCTCAAAGTTCCCTAGAAAGTGTAATATCAGCACATCTTGACCGTGAACTTGAACTGCATTGCAAGACAAGAAGGTAGATGGTTGTTTATCATTCTTTAAGTAACCTCAGAGTGTGAATTAGGGGCTGAATTTCACATATTTGCTACCTCTTCTGCTATCCTGGCATAAAAAAAAAAAATAAATATTTTAGTATTAAAAAAAAAAATTAAACCCACAGAGTAAAACAGAACAGCATTCCAGCTTACAACCATTGGTTCAAAGTTGGTTAACTGCCAGTAAGAAGAGAATGTTTTAAATAGACTTAGCAATTAACTTTTCAAATATTTGAGGCAGATAGGTCAAACAGAGGAGCTCCAGTTTCAGGCAGAAGAAACCTACCATAAACAACATTCTGTTTGGAAGAACATTATTCCAGTAAAGTTCATGGCCTGTAATATAAGTTTCTGTTGGTTCATTCTTTCATCCCAAAAGTGTTTATCAGTATTAGACAAAGGAATAATTGATATCAAATAGACTAAGCAGTAAATTTCCTAGCTTATGTATTAAAAACTTAAATCTGAAGGTTCTGATGCTCAATAGGCAAACTTGAAAACAGCCATTTCGCGTGGGGAGACCTATTTGAAAATTCCCGAGAGTGCGGGGTGGGCTTTACTATCCTAGACTACTTTTATTATCTCCCTTTCCTGTGCAATTACCTCTTAGATGAAGTGCTGAGGATTCTGTGGTGGCTGAAAATGACGTGTTAAAAAAAAAAAATTATTCTGTGAAGGGAAGAGAAAGGGTTTCTATAGTAAAAATCTATTAAAAATGTTTCTTTCTGACAGTACTAAGGACAGATTCGGGTTTTATTCTTGCATGAAGGAAATTCTTTCTCTGTGTTATTATTATTTATAATAATATATAAATAATTATTTATTACTTAAATCCATACATAAATAAAAAAAGTCAATACCTCTGAAATGTTCAATTCTTCCTTCTATCAAGTTTTTGCTGGGATGAACCTTGTTTAAGAGCTTAAAAAAAACATTTAGAGAAAGTGTCTATTAAAGTTTATTAAACCTTCATACTTCATAATTGTAAATCTCTTCACATCAAATGTTCCTTCCAGATGGATAATGTTCTGCCTGTGAGTACAAGCCTCTGCACTGTTTTAACACTTGTGACAGAAGGTTTAAAAATTATTGCGCTCTTCATAACTGCAAAAGTCATATTTTAATGAGACAATTCTGCTTGCATGTCTCCCTCACAATATTTAGTTAAGTAAAAAAAACAGGAAGAGAAAGATCTTACAAAAAAATACCACCCATGTTAATGACGTAAGTCAGTCAGTTAATGTTGAGGTGCTTTGGGTAACAAAATGCCTTATTTTTGCTATAAAACCACTGAAGTTTTCACACTGAAACACTTGGTATATTTGGCATGAATCATTAAAAAAAAAAAAAAAAAAAAAGGAAAAACCCTGTATTTACAGCACCTAAGGGGACTTCATAATAAAAACACATTCGCAAAGTGTACTTCCTGTACAGAGCAACAATTTGCTGATAACCCCTTTTTACAAAAAGCTCTTGAGCACAAGCAATGCAGGATATAAAATGCGTCTCACAGCATTTTCTGAAGTTAGAGATATTTCTAAACTAAGCACTTATTCCCAGAGTGGCTTTGTCCCAAAAATCATCACTTCATATTATTACTCTTTATCACAAAACTGTACCAAATTCAGGATATGTGATGCTAACAATAGAGAGTCTCCAAACATTTCATCACAAGGCTGTGTTTACAGAAGGCTAACAAGCATGATTTAGAGGGCAAAATAATGAATAGTGTGAAAGCTTTCACATATAAGGGACTCTGATGAATAAGTGCTTATTGCTTCTTTAAGGTCTGAAAACATCTGTGTAGCAAATTTGAAATAAATTTGGCAGTTGGCAGACTTGCAACTTTAACTTTTTAATTTTATTTTTAATATTTTTTATTTCATTTAAATTTAATTTACTTTAAATGTAACTCCCTAACTTCTTAGTAAAAATGCATTTAGTCATGAAACCAACAACTGCACGTGGCCAGAAATAAAGTGGAATCAGGTTTTGAAAGGAACAAGCATATTAGCATCCCAGTTTGTAAGTATTTAAAGCGCAAACTTTACAAAGACATTAAAGCAATTTGTACAACATCTATATGACTTCCTCTCTGAAGCCTACTCAGAAATGTTCTAGTTTCACACTGAAATGTCTCTAAGTCCCTTTTTGAACTGTTTAAAAATAGCGAGCCAGTACAATACATCAGTGTCTTGGCACACCATTTACTACCACACAGATGGATACATATGTAGGGATAGATATTTAAAAGTAATAATTAAAGATGTGAATAAAAGCATCTCCTGATCACATTGTATTCACATTCTAGTCAATGGTACAGCTGCATTTACATTAACAAAGTATTTCCAGAATTCTTTGGCTACTTTCTCTGACCTGAAACTAACTCAAACTCCTACCTTTACTTATAAAGTATTTCCAGAGACCTACTGGCTGTCTTTGATATACTCGGACTTTACAAATATCGGTAGGTTTTTTTCACCTTATCTACCCAACCAAAGCAGAATTTAAAAATGCAAACACTAGCCTCTTCCATAACTTTTCTTCACAGATGGTGCTACCATGTCTCTGGGGACCAGCAGCATGCTCATTCTCATTAATCTGGCATGCATATTCTCGGTGGTTGACCAAGGAAACTGAAAACTTTCCAGCTAGCCTCCCACAGTGGAAGCTGGATATAGAGTGGACAAGCCAGCCGTGCCCAAGGTTGCAAAAGAAAGGTAACATCCACAACTATTAAGGGGGAGAAGAGGGCAGGGAATAGTGCATTTTATGGGAATTACATCCAGACATCTTCAGAGCAATTGGCTTAAAATGATTAGGAAAGCTAATGGAGTAGAATATGTATAGGGATTTCATTGTGCTTATCAGTGGAGACAGTATTGTTGCTTTGGGATTGAATCCTAATAATGCGTAAATACACAGGGCACATTAACCAGGTATCTAATTATCACTAGCTAGAGAAGACTGCCTTTTGTAGAGCGACAAACATTCAAAAGCTGAAGAGATGCTGAAGCCATGTAGACATAGCATCTGCTTATCCTAAGTAATACAACACTAAAAGCAGGTGTGACAAGGTGAGAAGAATCCATCCTGTAAGGGCTAGACCTATCTTGAGGAAGTTATTGGACAGTGTCCAAGGACAGCAAGTTCACAGCTTCACACTTATTTTCTGCACAGTACAAAACCAAGCATCACAATAATTCATTAGACAGATTGTTTCAAAGCAGAATTATTAAAGGAGAGAGAGAGCAGCCCCTGCCTGAGCTGATAGGTTTGACTATGTGAGCCAGCAAAAGGGCTGGCAGGAAGAGCCAGAGAGGATGCAAGCTATTTGCCAAAATTCAGGTAGCAACCTTCTAAGAAAACATGAAAAGTAGACAAGAGTCTTCTATCACTTGTTTGCAGCAAACGCCGGTAAGATACCTTCCCCATCATTAGCATTCATATATTTTCTGTAAGCCAAATTTCATAAGCAAATTTATCAGGCTGGTAGATCCACCTAATCAGCTCTGAAACCACCTATTGATCCCAGGTTTTCAAGGGAAACACAATTTTAGCGCTCTCTGACATATGACTGAATATAGCCAAGGAAATCCTGACAAGAAAATATAGAACCTGTTACCTACCAGAAACTATCTGGGAAGAAAGTCAAACATTAACAGAGATTTTTTTAAAAGGAATAAAAATGTGTTCAACCTAATTATGCCCCTGTGCCAAGACCCGCAAAAAGACCATTTTTCAAATAGAAACAAATATTGGTTAATAATGGCCACTGGCTTTTACTAGACAAGTTGGTTGTTTCTTCCTTCTTCCAAAGGAAGTAAAGCATATTGGTCATATTATTGATTAGGTCATCTTTATAATCTCTTATAGACTTAAAGTCTACACAGTTACAGAAAATTTAAAAACATTAACATGAATGTAGCAAGAATATAGACAGAATGGAAGAGACAATCCTCAAAAAAATTAATGTTTTCTTTGTAAAGCTTTGTTACTCAAATATTATTTAGTGTAGTACCCTATGAGTGTATAATTTAATCTTTAATTCTTTCATAGCTTTATGGCCATGCAAAAGAGGTAGCTGATTTATGAACTTACTCAGGAAACAGAGCACAGAGTGGGACACTAAATATTACATACTTTTGTTTGTCTGCTCTATCTTGTTCTTTCATGATGCTGGGAAAAGGCGATACATGAGCTTGGACTTCAAGAGGAATAAATGTATTTTTTTGCAAGTAATTCCAGAAACCAAGAAAAGTTTGAGATTATCTAGCAGATTAGTGAAGAGGTTGAGAAATTTCTGGGACTGCTTTACAAAGTGCACTGCCTACTATTAAGCTGAATTACAGAATCAGAAGTCTTCTTTTTCTGTCGTGTTTTTCTAAACAGGCTTCCTTGCATTTGAATTTAGGGCCATTCAGCATCTAACTAGTTATCCTGTGGACAAGCATTTTACATTACTAGTACTGTGCCTTTAAACTCTCCTGTCAAAAAAAAAAAAAAAAAAAGAAAAAGAAAAATTCTCAGTGACTACCAAGCAGAGATGATATATCTCATAATTGGAAGTGGTTAAATTAAAGGGAAAGATGCCAAAACCATGCAGCAGCATATTTACTGCAGTGTAAATACTGCAGTATTTACACTTTTATATCAGAGTTGGGAGTTGGGTAGACAATGTATAATTTTGCTCAATAAGGAGGATGCTATTCAACCCTAAGCACACTCTGACCCTACCCACCCAGACAGCTTTGGGGGGTGGTGTTGCAGCTCTATTTGGAAACTGTAAAAGAATTATGTGATGCAAACCGCAGCTGTGGGTCGCTGCTCAGTATTCAGGGACGCTTATGTATTTCAGGGGAGAGAAGAAAAAACTCCACACCAAAGTAACAGAACAAGAGAAAATCTTTTAGTTTGGACACGGAAGTTAGCGCACGTCCTAGATGAGAAGCAGAAAGGTGTTACTGTTTCAGCTGCAACAGAACAGGGAAGGAAATGCAAAGGAGTAAGAGGAGTTTGTGGAGTCTAAGACAGCAGGAAGCCTGCGGCCGAGTCTGCTGTTATGGTTTTAAGGATCACAAACTTGGATTTCATTCAGAGATCCCTTCTTAATTTGTATCCATTGCAATTCTGTGGTTTTAACTAGGCTTATTCCCAGATTAATACAGTACACAATAAACACTGAAAAAAAAGTCAGTTACCCACCTTTTCACTTAATACAGATTCTCTTTGTTCCCTCCTCCCTACTCAGTAACAGTAACAAAATCCGCAAATAAGGACAAAGGAATCATTTCAGAGAATGAAAATAACGTCACTAACATTTTTTTTTTTAGGAATAACTATTACTCTGAACATCTCAATTCATCTTTCTCAGATGTTTAATGTTAAAACTACAGTTTAAGTAATATTGAATCGGATGTTAGAAAGCCATGCCAATCTGCAAAAGAAAATTAAAAAATAAATCTAAAGCAACTTTAGAGGCTTTGGATTCTCAGATTAGAATTAAGCCCTGATATATATGGAGGAAAACCAGAAGGATTATTTCTCAATAAAAATCAATCTCTGGAAAAAAACCAACCAAACAAACAAACTTATGGCCATATTTTCTACATCTTCCTCTGAATATCTAACCTTTTCATATAAGAATCAATCAGAAACACAAGGAAACTGTTTTCAAGACTATTTTAAAAAGAAAACAAAGAAACAAGCTAAACATAAAAGCATAGTTGTTAAGTCTCAAATCCTTACATTTACATAGAAAGATTTCTAAAAAAGAGTTAGATAGAAGATTAAATAAGAGATTTAAATAGAGGGTAGGTTATGTACCCAAATTATGATTTGTGCAATCCATTCTTATAGTCTTCTTAGGATCAAGGGCAGATCAGTTCATTAAAAACAACAAACCAAACCAACCAAAGAGAAAACCTCTAGCAAACTGCAAGTAGGAGTAACATTGTTTCCTACGTGTATGTTCATTTTTCTGTACTTTGGGACTTCCAACCTAGACGATTCAATGATTCCGAGACATCCTGATGTACCAGCTTCTCATTGTTTTTAAATGCCAAAAGAAAGAGGACAGCAGCAGTAGAAAGCTGAGAACAGGGGAACAGTTTGGGGAAGGGTCTTATCCACCAGGAACTCACCCATCCATTGTCCTTTCAGCTCAGCCACTGTGATTTCAGATGGCCTGACCAACACCAGCAACATCAGGCTATCAGACAAAAAGGTATTCTACTTACACAAGAAGAATCAAGACCCATAAGCCCATTCATTTTTATGAAAACAGTTTTCTTTCACCTATATATTCATCCAATAAACACCCTGTAGTATTGTGTACAGTCAATAAGTCCATAATCACATGGATATTTTTCAGTATCAGGTAAATTCATCAAACATTAGACTTGAAAAACACTTGGTGTGGTATCTTGATGCACCGTTTACCCAGATTCCTCTCATGAATGTCCCTCTCTCTTTGCACATTTTCCCCCTTTTGCCAAACACATAGCAGCATTCACAACAGATGCTCTTCAACTAATTAATAACAGAAATTCAATGACCTATCACTCATAAAAATGTTAATTAAAACTAGGAATAACTGAGGGTGTGTGCACATGTGTGTATTTGATCAGCTGTACTGGAAGGAGCTAATTAATGCCAGCTATTAAAGTACATTAAGTAAGGCGCTCCATATGCTTCACTTGACCTTTTTGACCAACAATGGATGTACAGGAAGCCAGAAGCTCAGCGGTCAGCTTCATAGCAGTTGTTAACGAAGTAGCTGTCAAAAATCCACTGATCACACCATTCTGGGAAAGTTCGGGAGTCTGCCGCACAAGAATGAAGTGCTGAAAAAGGGAGTGCGAGTAGGGACACAGTGCAGAGTGCGGCTTTAACTTGGAAGTTAGAACTGTACCTTGCCAGCTGGTACACCAGCCTTGCATGCCTTTGGATAGCTCCTCTATACCCTCTTGGCCTTACAACATGTTAGGGATACAGTCCTACTTCAGGAGAGACTGAAAGGTTTTCCAAAGGCTTTCTTCTGCATATTTAGTAAAGGGGGAGTTTTAACATAAATCACAACTCATGAAAAAAAAAAAAAAGAAAAAAAAAGACGAAATTTGAAGTTGATTGTGGAGTGGGAGAGGAGAGTGAAAGGTAATCGAACTCACGGTTCTACGAAGTATGCTGGGCAGCTGTGTCAACAGATTTCCGCACACTGCTTCCAGATATTACCAGCACTTCCCTTCTATCGATGATGGTCTGTGGTGACTGCATGGATTCCCGGCTTTCTTTCAGTAAATGGTAAGGCACCTCAGACTATTCTGTTTGTTGAGTATATTGAAGACTATTACAAATTGTTACATTTCTATTTAAGGCAGCAAAATAAATATTTGTGTATATATTTAAAACAAACAAACAAACTACCTTTAAAAGCAGAAAGCAAAAGTATCAAAAGATTGCTTCAGTAATTGTGGGATTGCTCTGCAGAATATTTTATTTTGACATATTACTATGTCTCTCACATTTTATGGACTCGGGTTCCAATGTTAACCTAATTTTAACACAAACAAGGAATTCCAGTTGCCTAAATAACACCTTACAATCATTCCCTCAGCCACAGCATTCCCCAAATGCAGTGCTGTCACTCCAAATCAGTCTCTAATAATCTCTCTGGTGCTACTATCAAAATACACTTTTATTTTTCAAGAAACACAAACAAGGAAAGGGAAATGAAGGTGCATTCCCTTTTGAAACATCATTCCAGCATTAGTGGGCAAATAAAAAGGTAATTGAAGCATATGGGTAACATATGTTGTAAAAAGGATAAGACTGTAGTTTCAGTATCATATTAAACCTACCTGAACGCTGACAAATAAGAAAGTCCCACTGACCCACCTCTGCTTTTCCCCCAGCTTTATTCTCCATCCTCTGTGCATTAAACTGTTTATAGGTCAGGTAAAATAACACATTCAGCTGACCAAAACACAACATCTTTTTTCTGTTCTGGTCAAACTGTATATCGTATACCTTAATCTAATTCTCTGTGGAACCTCATGGAGAAGAAAAGTGATAGAAATGGCAGAACTACCTTTTTGGATCCTGACCAAATGTAGATCTAGTTTAAGCAACCAGAAGACTTCAGCCTTACTATATAAAACTTAGAAATGTTGGTGGTTTTTTTTTCCATTTGAATTTGTTTAAAACCTGTTTGTGTAATGTGTACTGAGACTGTGGTAAAACATACATTGCAGACATATTTCAAAAGACTGTGCTACCATCTACCTAGTTACAAATCTATTTATTTATATTAGCTCAAGTGAATAAAATATAATTTGGCCCATGATGAGTCTAATTGACATTCTTTACAATTATTAGTGAAACTACAACTAAGAATAGTGGGAAGGAATATGAATATGCAGCTGAAAGATTTTAGACAGTGCAATATCCATCTGCGTAAACATTTCTGTAGGGAATCCACGGCAATGCTCGCTCTCTGAACACTTTAACTGGAAGCGGAATAAATGGTAGACACACCACAGATCAGAATGTTCCAAAGCATTTATGAACTGAATCTGGAAGAGCTAAGAAGACTTTTTATTTGTTCAATCTTAGATTCCAGAAGCAGAGCTAAAGGGAATTTTTCACATTAAAGCAAATTAATCAAACTTCGACATGAAAAACAGTATTTAATTCTTTTTTTTGTGCTTGTGAAAAATTCCCTTGGAAAGAAATGGAAAAGGAAAGCTTAAAAAAACCCCACAACAATAGAACTCAAGTAGGGAAACATCTTCTTAGATTTAACAGAAAACTTTATTTAAATTAAAAATTACCACCAACTGTAAAAAATAGCGTAAAATAACCTAGAAAGAAAGCACTGTTTAGACAAACCTAGAATAAAAGTTCACTTGAACTTCTTTCTGAAACTGTGAGTTAATATAAAGTTTTTAATACCAGTCTAGCTTTGGCAGCAGTCAAATACTTTTCAAAATTTGACACATTTATGTCAAAAGAAAGTAAATTATTTTTGCTATTGGTTGGTCCATTCTTGTCAAAATCCAACTAACTTTCCATTTTTCTTCATTCTTGGAACATCATTCCTGCAGTTGTCAAGCAAAGATAGAGCTGGATGGAAAGAATGAGGTTACTGGAGTACAAAGCACACCTTTTAAAAGAAAAAACAAGAACATACACACACAGAAATTTAAACTTGTAGGTGGCCACAAAAGTCACATAACACTACAAACAGTAATTGTCTTCAAGAAAACCAATTAGGAGTTTTGACTGAAATCTCTACTAAAATAAATCAATGATCAAAAGAATGATTGAAAGAATAACATAAACTAAGGATGAATAAAAACCAATGGGAATTTTCTTGACTTGCCAGAACCAGATTTTATATTGCCTAATATATCTTCCTTTCTCTTGAGTTGGCTAAGAGGACTATGTCAGGAAAAAAGTGGACCCATTTGTTCTTTCTTTTACTCACTTCAAATAGAGCTACCAGTGCCTTCATTAAAAAGTTGCTGGAAGATAATAGTCTATTAGCACAGCTGTAGCCAATTCCATGGATGGAAACACAGTCAGATTTAATCCTAACAACTGATGTGTAACTGGAGTCTCCTGCAGGCAAATTATTCCTAAAAACATGCATTAAATGTGTTATTACTGAATGTGCAATACTACTAAAAATAGTTAAAACCTTAGCATATGCAAACCCAGTTCTTAGGTAGCACAAAAGACATAGGATAATGGAAACTATTTTCAGCTTTTAGAAGTCCCTTTAGCAGCTTCCACAAGCACTTACTCAGAACACGTTAGCCACTGTAAGTACACGCAGGAAAAGACGACTTCTTCATTACTACTAACTAGGTTGTTTTCACAAATAGTTAAAAATAATGAGATGCAACTGTCATTAAATATATACTCATTCCGCAAACCTTGTGCTTATGACTGAGTAAACCAACAAAGTACTTTGGACTTCTTTGAAATTCCCCTGCTTATTGAGAGTGTTGCTTTGAAATGTTTCTAAGATATGCTGTTTCTTCTCTGTACAGTTGCACAACTTAGAGATAGAAACATCCAGATCTTTATGATCTGAAAAACAGTGATCAGAATAGGAAGATAATTCTGTAGTGGGAAATTATCAAAAATAACATTGGCACACACGACAAATTTTAAATAATTTGTATGACTCATGTTTATGCCAAATACTTCCTTTAATTTCCCATATACTTTGGTCACAGCATTATTATCTGATATAAACCATCATGGAACAGTGACCTTACTCTGAAAATACAATACTAAAGGGAAAGTAAGTAGCTATTACATTCAGCAACTCAGAGCTGTGAAGTGGCCAGTTTCCATAATATTACATAGGAAGATATTTTACTTGGCTTTTTGGAGGAAATAGCAGATGAGGAATCCTGTATTTTAGACACATAGCAATACTCTACGGAATAGAGGAAAAAGCAAAAGAGAACTTCAAATGAAGTGGCTCGGAAGAAAGTATTCTGATATCTGTTCGACAGCAGGCTCAATATGAGTCAGCAGTGTGCCCTGGCAGCCAAGAGGGCAAACTGCATCCTGACGTGCATCAAACACAGCATAACCAGCCGGTCAGAAGAGGTGTATTTAGCATTGGCACAGCCTCACCTTGAGTACTGTGTGCAGTTCTGGGCCCCACAATTTAAGAATGAAGTTAAGTGACATGAATGCGTCCAGAGGAGGGCAACCAAGCTGGTGAAAGGGCTGGAAGGAACAACCTATGAGGAGTAGCTAAGGACTATGGGTTTGTCTAGTTTGGAGAAAACGAGGCTGAGCAGCAACCTCACTGCTCTCTACAGATTCCTGAGGATGTGTGGGAATGGTAAAAAGCTTTGTCAGAGGAGGTTCAAACTTAATATTAGGAAATATTTCTTCACTGAAGAGGTGGTCAAACACTGGAATAGGCTTCCTAGACGTTGTCAATGCCCCAAACCTGTCAGTGTCTAAGGGGCATTGGGACAATGACCTTGATAACATGCTTTAAGTTTTGGTCAGCCCTGAAGCGGTCAGGCAGTTAGACTAGATGAACATTGTAGATCCCTACCAACTGAACTATTCTCTTCTATTCTATTCTAAAATATAGTAGCATTGATTAATGAGTCCAAATAAAGGATGACACCTGAATAAGCTTTTGCAGCTCAGCAACAGAAACTGGATACTATCTTAGTATGGAATCTGTATGAGTGGCTGGAAGTTAAGCTCCACCAGCTATGTTTAAAAACTCTGATATCTCATTGTCAAAACGTAAATATGCTTTTGTCAAGTCTGTGGATGACAACAAACTGGGGCATCAGGCAATACACAGGATGTCAGGGTCATTATTCAGATGGACAATGATAAACTGGAAGCACAGGCCCATACAAGCCTCATAAAATTCAACAAAACCCTGCACTTGGGATAGAATAACCCCAAGCAACAGTACAATGTGGGTGGTGACTAGGCAGCAGCTCTGAGGAGAAAAGACCAAAAAAAAAAAAAAAGAAAGAGAAAGAAAAAGAAAAAGTGAGGGTCTCAGTGGACAGCAACACATCTTTAGCCTTTCAGCAATGAAGGCTAACTCTCTACTGGGCTACATTAGCAAGAATGCAGCTGGTTGGTCAAAGGAAATAACTGTTTTCCTTCTCACAGCACTTCTGACGCCACATCTGGAGTAGTCTGGAAGATGCTTAGGAGGCTGGTATATACGACTATATGGTGTGATTATGGAGCTGGGTTTCCTACCCTCAAGGAGAGAAAACTGAGTGGGGAAACAGTTGTGGCCTTCAGCTATATAATTTGTTATTAGAGAGTTAGCTTCTTACAATTCATTATCAGATACACGCAACAATAGGACAAGATGTGATGAACACACATTACAACAAGGAAAATTTCAACTATGTATAAGGCCAAAAATTTTAGACTATGATAGAATATTTCAGTTGGAAGGGACTTACAACGATTATCTAGTCCAACTACCTGACCACACCAGGCATAAGCAAAAGTTAAAACATGGTATTTAGGGGCATTTTCACAGTGTGTAGTTATGTAATAGAACAACATTCCCAGAAATGTTATGGAAACGTCACCCTTGAAGATTTTCTGAAGAAGGGGTTGAGGGATAAGTCATTCATTTTTCAAAGGATTGATCAATTTTAAAGTTGCCCTGGAATAATAATTTGAAGTGGAAGTTCATCTAGACCTTCAGAGATTCCTTCCAATCTAAGTTATTCTATGAATCTGTAAAATGCAAGACATGAATTTCCTAATTCTTCAAATAAAAGATAGTTATATATATATCCTATTGTCCACAGTTTCGTCTAGGCTACCATCAGGTAGTTTTTGAATAACCGACTTGCTTCTGTAGATCATTCCACACACTAACAAAATCTACAGTTAAGAACCTCTTCTTAATGGTCAGCCTAAACACAACTTTAACAACCTCTATAGAAACCAGGCAAAACAAAAGATACTAATATTTCAATATTTTTAGTAATTTATTGATCCCTGAGCTATCATTTAATAAATCTAAAGCCTTTAATACTTTCTTCAGGCAAGAAAACTTTTGTCATCTAAAGATACATTCCTTTTCTGTGCCCATGTGCTGCAGCTGTATCACTGATAAAAATCTTAAGGTTTCCTCATGTCAAGAAAGACACCGGCATCATTTCTTACATAATGCTGTTTTCCTTTCTCATTTAATATTAACACTTTTCAGCCAAAATTGCTGGGACTGCTACTGTCCATTAAAAGGTTTGAGTTTTTTCCCTTTAAAAAAAAAAAAAATCTGTGTTGCATTACAATTATTATTCCACAGGTGCATTTTTCCATGCTGAATCTCATTGGCTTCCTGCCTATACTTCAGATCTCTTAAGACTCCCATTAATTCTGTTCCCATCCCTGTTTACATTGGCATTCTCTGTTTAATATAAATGTCATATTTAATTACTTATTTCATGCCATCTTCTAAATCATTAGCAAGGATTTTTTTACTTTTTTTTTTTTAAATTCAAAACCAACCCCTCCCACGGAAGAAACTACTCTGCTTTTTAAACATATTGGCAATGTTAAGTGACCTTGTAGTACCTGGTCATTTTTAGCAGCCCAGAACTTATACGGCATCATACACAGCGTTGGATTCAAGCCCTTCGCCTAGAACCTTGCATTTAATTCTGTCATACTAGACTGAAATAGTGCATGTTTAACCTGGGATCTTCTTCAAGAGCCCAAATATCCCCACAGTAGCATTCCACTCTAGAAACCTTTTGCCTGAAAGACATACCTTGCTTCAGATTTTATCACTGGTATTTTAAATCAGAATCTCTTCATTTTGAGTCAGAAGAGCTTCCAGTAACTGCCTCGTACCTGGCTGGACAGAAGCCCCAGCCCTCCCCCCCTACGCACACTTCTTATAGCTAATCTATTTCTGAGACTTTAAAAAAAACAACACTGGATCCTCAACCAGGCTGGATCTCTTTCCCCTAAAATGGGCAGCAATTTCATAACAGACATAAAACCATCTTAAATCAGCTAAAGGAAACAGAAACCTAAGAGTTCAGACCTGTATCATTTTATTTGGCACACCAAATTATTATACATCAGTTACCCTAGATTAAATGCAACAAGATATAATGTGAAACGACTCAAGCACTCCACAGTAAACCACAACACAACATGACATGATGGTGAGAATCATTTCTTCACAAAAATAATGTTTGGAGAGATATAAACAGTCTCCTAGCTGCAAAGGTTTCAAGTTTGTTACTTACTGCTGTTTTCTGAGCATGATAAATAGCTTGTTGTGCACAGGATTGAGATATAATTCCACTTCCCATGGCAAAATGCAGGCATTCTTATCCTTCTAGCATATATCTGGCCTCCACACATTGCTGTTTTCAATATCCACTAAATCCTAAGAGGTCTGAGCTAAGAGCATGCTAGGTAAACAAACAGATACGATTCTTTCCCAAAGGGACAATCGAGGAAATGATTGCAAAGTATCTTCAGTTCCAGTGACTTGCTGTATGCTAACAATCCTTTAATTCCCCCTCACACCTCCTTGCTTTCAATACCATATTATGATCTTTCATTTGGATCAGTTAAAGAAATTCAGCAGAGGCGATCTATTGAAATGGAACAGAGAAGGACGTCTAGCTAAAGGAAAAGCAGGAATCTGCTTTTCTTTTCTTCACAAAGAAAATGAACGCTCCTCAAAACAAACAAATTATTAAAAATGGGGGATAGAAAAGTGGAATTAATTCATTAAGATTTTCAGCACATATTCAAGATCTTCTCTAAATATTAAGTTCTATAACAGAAACCAGTGCAAGAAGTACCCAGTGGTGACAATATAACTTCAAAACAAACAGGAGATAAGCAAATCAAATGGTTCTAAACATTATCAGAAGCTGCGAAGTGATTTAATTAGTCTGGTCGAGTATCAGAAGCAGAGAAAGAAGGTGTAAGATTCTTCTAACGTTACCAAAAAAAACCCCACCTTCTGCCTTATAACACCTCTTTTAAGCATTCTAATGAGGAACTGATCCCTTGCAACAAATCATAGACTACCACATCAGGGCTCAAGGACAGCACACAAAGTACCTAAAATGAAGCCTAACCAGAGTTTGCCTGTATAAATCTGAGAAAATTATGTTCCTTCTTGTCCCATATGTCTAAGAGATCTTCCAAAGCTGCCTTCTTTCCTGATAAAGGGTCACTCAAAGAGCCACTAGTGTCTTCTCCTGAAAGTGCTGCCACCTTGCCAGAGGGACACACATCTCAGTGTTTGGTCCCCAGCCACTGCCATGAGGAATTCATAAAGCCTGTGACAACACTGCAAAATTCCCTATCTGCACACACGCTAAGAGTGCGCTCAGCAGCTCTGTGTTCGGCAGTATCAACCACTTTTATCCACAAGACCAAAAGGAAGGGGAGCCTTTTTTCCAAAAGCCCAGAAATATAAGCAGTTGTTGAGAGTACAGCTTTTGTGCCAATCTCAGTTTTGAAAGAAGAGTTCAAGTCACATCTTTCATTTGCAAGATGAAGCCATAACAATTAGGCTTTATTCCAAAGCATTTGCTTTCTCACAGATTTGTTTGCATCTATAATGAAAATCCAGCACTTTTTTTTTTTTTTTTTTTGGCATAATCAAAGGAATTGGGAAGATAACCAGTTTGGATGAAAACTAACAGAACAATTGTCCTTTCTCAAAAAAAACCCCAATAACTAAGCGTGTCAAGGGAAAGCAGGAAAACACACAACAAACCCAGTTTGTTTACTGAAATAATTTCCTTCTAGTCTAATAAGCTTCAACTACATGCATAATAAAAATCAGCGCCGTTACAAAAGTCACCATCACAACATAAATGACAGCACTGCTAGCTGCAGAGGTGCGTGTGGACCGTTCTTAAGCTGTTTTGGTGTCTCATTAAACCCCACCTTCTAAATATAATAAATTTTTCATCAACAAGCTAGCCTTGTAGCATTAATTCAAACATTTTAAATCAGGGAAGTTAAAAGCAGTGATATAAGACCATACTACTGATTTGGGGCTCCAGTTTGTTTTTCTTCCTCTTTTTAAATCTAGAGTCCACTCATGTTCAGAATTTGTACAGTGGAGAGAGAAGGCACATATAAGGGGTACCCTAAGCTGGGATTTTCCTTTGACTCATTTGCTAGGGTGGCCTTGCTGAGTACATGCAACTGAAGGCTGACACACTTCATAATCTGTAAAACACTTTTAAATCACAACCATATCCAAGATGTTACATTGAATCCTGGCAGTTTATATATAAATACCTTATAGAGATGTACAAAATGGACTTTTAACCAACAGTGAAATGAATTATTACTGCATTCACCACAAGAGAAAAAAAATTATGTCCATTGACATTCATTCACACAGCTCCATAAGTCACAGCATTTTAAAATATTCATCTTTTTTCTAAAGTCAATCCTGTTATCAAGTAACATTTTTTGGTTGGGTAGTTTATTAGTGCAAAATACTGCAAGAAAACTCAGGGAATTATTTTTAATGTACAGCACAAATTACAAGAAAGCTGGGGCAAGGGAGAAGATGGAGTCTATTAAACTGTGATAGGAAGTAGGAATCAAGGACTTTATATTTTTTCCTAAAAAAAAAAAAAAACAAAAAAAAAAAAACCAACAAAAAACAACCCAAAAGTAAAACTGTGGATTTTGCTAACATCTTCTCAGAGAGTATAGCATTACTAGGCTTAGAGAAGAATATTTCTGATTATTTCATGGAAGTATTTTGCTATGCTGTAGTTGGAATTTAGCCAGTATACAGTATATGAGAAGGATCCTTCCCTCTAGCACTCATCCTATTTTTAGAGTATTACTAAATTTTGCCCTTGCATGATCCATGCATCTTAATAGGGCCCCCTAAGGAATTAGACAGATAATGGAAATAAGCAGACAGCTCCAAATAAGAACACAACACGAGGTGTGGGAGTAGGAACCCTGAGAGAACGAATCAGGTTGTGTAGGAAGCCCACTGTTTTTCTCTCAGTCTCTTCTTTTGCAGAAACCCACCTGTGACAGGACATCTCCTCCTCCTCCTCTCCCACACCTGGCAGACGGGAAGGATGCAAACAATACAATGCTGCTGGTGGTGTCATTAGTGCCACTGCTTCATCAGATGTAGATACATGTGTTCACATTACTCAGTTTACCTACGCAACACAGCATCAGGAAGAATCGATAGCTCTGCAACCTTGTAAGCCATTTCCAGACAGTGAAATGAGAAGACTAAATTAAGGCAGCTCAAACGAAAAAGTGCCTTAGTAAATAACGTTGTAGGAAAAATGCCTTCTAAAGCTTGTACATGGCCTACTCCACTCTCAATAACACTTTTCCTAATCTACAATTTTACTCTAGATTATTTAAAAATATATTCTTACATAGGTTTCACTTTAAATGGCAAGCACATACACCCCCAAAAAAAAAAAATTGTGCAAGCTTTTCTTTTTGTTTTTAAATTGATCAGTACTCAATATTTTCTTAGTTCTGTTTTTTATTACTGTTATTTTCCTCTACAGATCTTGCTATAAAACAAATGTAGAAATGAAGATCACTGCTTTTCTCTGCATTTTTTTCTTGGCAGGATACAGTTTGTAATGGATTCCAAGGATAAGACAATTTGAGAAGATAAACCAGGAGAAAAAATAACCATGCAAGAAAACATGAATATGCTGGTGTAACTCCCTGAACTGACTTATTATGGGATCAGACAGGAATCTGTATTTGCACAATGGCTGCAGTAGGAGGGCAGTAAGTTATCACCACCTCCCTCACAGTCACAGGGAATCTGACTGGCTTGACTGTGTCACAAAACCACACCCCCCAGCCACATCGACTCTAAGTAGAGTATGGAAGCTGGGAAGGAAGCACATGAGCCATTTCTCCACACAAATTATAGTGCCGAGAAGATGGGGACTGGCATCCAGTAGGACTTGCCCTGGTCAAGCTGGAGCCAAACCTGAGAACTCAAAAGCATTTCTAGGTTCACCAGCCTAGAAGTAATAACAGCAAAAGTAACTCTTTACCCTCTCTGTTTTTCACAACAAATCCCAGCTTTATATCAGGAACACAGGTAGCCTGTAGAGTTTGCAATAGCTTTTTTTTTTTAAAAAAAGTACTCTTTAAAATGTAATAAATTGTGGAAAAAGCAATATCTACATCTTAATATAGACTTTTAATCTGTATATACTATCTTTAGAAGGTAACTTAAATGTCAATAAATGACGCCCTAATGAATTGAAAAAAAAATATGGCATAGACTGGACAAGTGACTTTCTGAAGACCTCTCAGCAAATCTCTCAGTGGCTTAGACAAGCTTCAGGTGCACATTTACCAATCCCAGTCCAGAGCTTTATCAAGAAAGCATACTTGCTTAGTTAGAGTTAGAAAATGAAGACTGACATCAGGAAACATGCTCCCTAGGCCTAAATTGCAACAGTATTGGTGAAGGCTGAAGGATTTAATATTTTCCAGCTTCTTCTCTGGCATTACCTATCTTCTTTGTATTTGATTTCTCTTGTCCAAATAATCAGCAGATTTTCTACACTAAGCCCTCACAATAAGAAGCTTTCTTACTGCTCCTGTGGCTTTATTACTGTACACTGGTCATCAGTAAAAGAATTACTTCTCTCTCTCTGATGACACAGGGTGCTAAAATTAGGCAAAAGTATATGATTATCGTTACAACAGGTACACTGTCTATTTACATACAGAGAGAGGGGAGGAGGGAGAGGGAGAGAGGGACATAGATCTTCAGGAGCTCATCGACTTGGTTTCACGTATGCTGGTAATTAGAATTCCAACTACTGAAATTCTCCAAGGAACTGAACAGAACTTGCACAATATTTTTCTTCTTATAAAGCAAAGCTTTTTGCACCCCTCCCCTTAATCCCGTCATCCAAGTAAATCTTCTTGATGAAATAAAATTATCTTCTTCCTTTGCCTCCAGTGAAAGAAAACAGAAAATAAGTGGTATTTGCTGCCATTACGGTAAGTGCACAGGCATTACCTTACTGCTGTTAGTAGAACTATCTTCTACATGTCTTTTTGATTCTACAGTCAAATCTAATGCAAAGTCTTCCATAGCTTTTCAAGAGTAATTTTAATTTCAAAAACTGAAGGAATAACTACCTCATAAAGCACTTTTTTCTAGCACCTTCCATGTAACAACTGGCATCCCCCAGCTATGAAAAACATTTAAGCAAACATTGAACATTTCCTTTCCCAGTCTCAGAGAAGTAAAAGAAAAACAAAAGATACATTTAAGAAATAATTCCTAACAATAAATAGCGCATAAGATCCTCACGTCTTCCATTTTTATTTACCACTAAATCATTTAGTACACAAAAGCTTAACCTGACTGAAACTTACTTTCCCTGCTTCTGCAATCAAAAATCCATAACACACAAACAAAAGCTTACTTATTGCAGAAAAATACATTTTTTTGCCAGGTTTTTTAAATGCAAAGATCGAATCACATAATCTATTACAGTTCTTCCAAAAGCATCATTCAGCAGTGACTGCTATGATCTCTGAGCATCCAATTAATAGTCTGTATACAAGATAGCTTTCTCTCTTGATGAGGCCATGCTTCTCACCTGTCATTCAAAGGCACCCACTCTAAAGTGATGTTCCAGTTTGATAGGATTAGCCTGCAAAAATATTGCTCAACACATCCTTTTTAGTCTTCCTGTTTCACCAGCAAATTCAAAATTAAGTAGATTCATTTTAAAGGGGAAACCTCTCACAAAGATCTACAGGCTAAGAAAAGAAGTGACCCAGTTGCCCTATATAAGGAATCAGTAACAATGTAGGACATTGCCACTGAAAGACTGGATTAACTGAATTATTTTTCCCTGTATTTACCAAATGCAGAGATTGATATATCCCACAGATGCATATTCCTAGGGAAAATGTTAAATGTCAAGGCTTTACCACTTCACCAGAGCAGATAATTAAGTAATTAGAACAATTAAACGTTGACAGAGCACCAGCGACCCCCAGGTGAATTGCCGTCCTGAATTATGAAAGCATTAGCATGAGGAGAGGGAAGACTTTGGCACATATGTAGGAAAGATTAAATGCAGTTGTAGGATTGGTTTTACAATTTATGCACTTATCTTCCAGATGTGCTCAGCAGTCCACAACTTTTATTGTCAAACCGCTTATTTAGGTGCCTGAGGGGAAACTCATCTAGGTGCATTTTCTCTCTGAAAAGCCAGTGAATTAGAAAACAGAGAGTATATAGTCATCCATCCCCTCACCCTTTTACATCGCATGAAAGGGCTGAAATAGCGTAAGAGTGCCCTAAAAGATCCAGGTCTACCTGAGTAAAATAGGTCCTTCAGCCCAGGCACCTGGGACAGCTGATGCTCAGGGGGCCCTTTGCAAGAAGTGTACATAGAACATCAATGGCTAAATTCTGCCAGAGGCTTTTAACCTATGTTGAGGACTGCCTGCATTTCAGTAACTGCTCTGACTGTGTTCATGCAGAAACACCCTATTTGCTAAATAAGCAATATGAGCAGTATAGCCATCACAGCATGTAGTTCAGGACAAGCTTCTTCTCTTACCATCAGGGCAGGCTTGCTTTACTTATTTTTTTGGGAGGCAGGGGTGTTGGGTTTACAACACATTGGACTGCCTGCTGTGATGAACCAGCTGCAGGTAGAATGAGCTGGCCCTGGGGAAAGGATGCATTATCTGGATGGAAAGCAGGGACAGCAGCACGGCCACGGCCTCAGAGTACGGCAGAGATGGGTAACACATGTAATTCCCAGCAACTGTCAGCTGTGAAGACTGTGACTACTAGATTTGTTGCAAGTGAGAGTGTGTGAACACGTTATAGGCTGCAATCCTTTCTAAGTGGAAAGTTGTTTTAAAAATGAGAAGAGAGCAGGGAAAATGTTATGAGAGAGATCTACAGATGCTCACCAAAAATTCAATACTAAAAAAGGTCACATACAGGAGATTTCACGCTTGTTTCTCCCGAGCACATTTCATATTCTTCTGTTCTGAAATTGTTAATAACACTGCATTTCATTGCCTTTACAAAATGGAAAGAAAGGCCCTAGAGAAAAGAAGATTAAAGACTATTAACTATTTGTTTCTAAAATGAATTATACCATTTTCATAATAAAAATATAGTAAGAAAACAACGTTAAATAACTGAAATATGAAATGTGCTATTTAAAACTTAATTGTAATCTCTGACATGAAATTATATATGATTCACAGTATAAAGTGGGGATTTACTTACATCTGAATTCTTAGAATTTTACAGCTTTGAGCCAATTCATATATTGATATGATTTAATATAAACTACTTCGTTAAAAAAAAAAAAAGTAGCTGAAGACACAAAATGGGTAGAAATTATCAAAGATTATAGGGTAAGGAACAAACCTTTCAGAGTGGTTTCTGAAGATTAACCATGTGGGTGGATAAGTAGTTCTCAGAGTTCAGAGTAGAGAAGAGTAGTGTTCATGTAACGTACAGAAGTAGGTGGACGGTTCCAGTTTGAAGCAGAACATCTCCCACTTCGTCAAGGCTGCTGAAAATGATTCATTCTATGCTACATCATTTTACATGCCATGGCCATTCAATAGGTTTTCCTCCCTACTTGTCAAAGCCATGCACATACTGAGAGGAGGTGGCAACGAAAATGCTCTTCTGATTATGCTCCAACACCCTTTGTTTTCATTAAAAAAAAACAAAAAAAAACCAAAAAAAACCCAAAAAAACCAACCACCCATAACTTTGGAAATAAGGAAAAATGGGGAAACTTAAGGCTAAATGAAAGTCATAAAAATAGAGGGGAAAATACAAAACCAAAATATCAAATGTACAATGGGGAAAAATAGACTTAGAGGGAATGTGGAAAAAAAATAAAAGAAATTGTGAAAAGCAATATTATTGACAATACTTACCTTGTGTTTATATATCAGGCCTTAATTAGTATCTAGGTTATATAGCTACATTAATATCCTAGAGAAAGTTTTTTTAGAGGTTTCCACTGCAAAAGAGACCAGCATCCATTCCTCAGGTGTAGCTAGAAAAAATTAAAAAAAAAAAACCCAACCCTCCACCACTATCCACAGGACCTATGCAGCTCTTGAAAAGACAAGTTTTCTCTCTGTAAAACAGCACGAAACAGGAGTCTTCAAATAGTCATACCACTGCTTTACTAACAATAACATTAATGCTGCAACACAGGTCATTAGTTTAAGAGGAATTAGTAAATAGATGGAAAGCAAAAGCTGATAAGTCATAGCTCTATGAAAGGATCATAGAATCATAGAATGGTTTAGGTTGGAAGGGACCTTGAAGATCAAAGAAATGTTTCTGAATTTGCAATGACCACTGACTACCAAAGTATAGCACAGTTACGACTGAACTGACCATATTTTGCCTGTCATTACACATAAACACATACTAAAATTGATTTTTACTGAACAAGGAACACAAACATATGTTTAATTCTGAGCACGTGCTCTGTTAGAGGCAGCAGAACTAAACCCCATATCTTATGTAGTAAAGGAGGTTAAGTAGAGTTAAGTGCTTTTTCAGATCATTATCTTCCGGCATGTATATCTGTTGAATGACTTATGAATATAAGAGTTTAATTACTACTTTTCAGATCCACCCTGTATTGCTAACAAAGTTTAAGTTTGGTTCATAAAGTGCTTTCTTTTGGAATAATTGCAAAAATTTATATTCAGAAAAGTTTCTTATCCATTAATATTTTGCTCGCTTACAAACTAACCAGAAAGAACAGAACACACACACTTTTTAATTGGAGCTGAGAACCAAAAATATGCCTAATGGCTATAGAGGATGCCCACTGATAGTGGGAAATTAAATGGAAACCTAGGGATTTAACTCAGTCCACTTCGCAGACATTGCATAACATGATGCATGGACTGCGGGGACTAGGTGAATGAACGGGAGCACTCTGAACTTCTGACCATTTAATGAGTCACACAAAAATCTGACTCATAATTCATAGGTAAGTCTTTATACATTAAGATAATCAAAGAATTGGCACCAAGAATTGGCCCTTGAATTTTGGGGGGTGGGAGGGATGTGTAAGGGAGGAGAAAGAAACAGAAAGACAGAAAGAGAGAGAGACACAGAGAAAAAATTAAAGTGGTAAATGGAGCAATAAGGTTAAACTGCAAGTATGGTAACCAACACTGAATGTTATAAAGAAGAGATTAATTTACCAGTTCAGAATTTAAGCAGATATTGTTCTCTCTATTTGCAGCTTTGAAAAAAACTGTAGTGGCTAAAGATTTGCAGCAATCACTACAGTCTTCTAACAGAGAGCAAGTCTTCTATTCATTATAGAAAGAAATTCATGTCATTACTTCTTGGAATAAAATTTAGTGGTAGTACATCAAGTCCTTTGATTAAAAAAAAATACTAGCAATGTGTTAAATGTGTGGTAATACACATTTCCTCTGTGTCACAATCCCACTAAACAAAACATCAAAAAACCCAACATGTGTACCATTTTAATGGCCAGATAGACCAAAAGAACATTTGTAGTTTTGCTTTCATCCTCTTAACCCAATACTGTTGATGCATATGAGCTACTCCTTAGTGTTTTACAAATCAAAACGTAGCCTCTTTTTCTGTGCTCACATATGATTGCAGTGTATGTCTAATTTTCTCATTTGTGGACCCCTCACACCTACCGCAGCCAATAAAATTCAAATCATCAGGCCAATTTTATACATGGGTCTAAATTTAGTTACCAAATACAAGATAAAAAAAATTAACACTCTAAACCTAAAACATGTGGCTCCTACATCACTTCTCCATTCTTACTTTTCCCCCTAACTCTGTCAATTTACAGGCCCCAACTCTACAAGCATTTTTCACAAATCAAATTAACTGATTTGAGTTTAGTTATTTACCTAAACCCCATAAATCTTTACAAAAATCTCTCTCTTAAGGATTGATTTGAGCATCCTGAAAGTGCAAGTAAAGCTTCCTAGCCAGGGTCCTGAATGTTTGACTTGCAATTTTTTCAGACTACCATTCACACGTTCTCAATTTTCTGAAAAGTATACTCTGTGGTATACTTAGTAACAAATAGATAGAAATATAAGGCCAACGAAATTATATTTGGTCACTGGAGCAACCTTCAGGTCAACAGAACTGGGTTCTTATGGGTGACTTCAACTATCTAGTCATTTGTTGGAAGAACAATACAGTAGCTCACATGTCATCGATCAAGTTCCTGGAATGCATAGAGGACTGCTTCCTCATACAAACAGTTACATGTGCCAGCTAGAAATGAGGCACTGCTGGACGTGCTACTCACTAACCAATAAAACCCGCTTTGTAGTATCTATCTCGGTTAGTGATAGCATTGGCTGCAGCGATCACAATATTGCGGATCCTGCTGAGCATGCCTAAAGTTAGTACTAAGACAAAGATTTTAGATTTTAGAAGAGCAAACTTCAGCTCACTCAGAGATCAGCTGGGAGGGATTCTGTGGGAAATTTCCACAGAGGATAAAGGAGCTAGCGAGTGCTGGGAGTTTTTCAAGAACGCTCTCCTGGAAGCACAAAAACTGTTCATCCCCTTTAAAGGTAAGGGAAGCAGGCAGAGCAAGAGACCCCCTTGGCTTAACTGCAAGCTTCTGAGTCTGCTCAAAACCAAAAGAGAAGCAAACCAGTGATGGAAAAGTGAATGAATACCTGTTGAGAACTACAAGGTCATTACCAGGGCATGCAGAGATGCAGTAAGAAAAGCAAACACAAAGCTCAAATTGAAATTGGTCAGGTGTCAAAAACTACAGGAAAAGGTTCTTGAAGTACATAAACAACAAGAAGAAACAGAAGGAAAGTATTGGCCCACTGTTAAACAAGAGAGGTGAATTAGTCACCAACAATGCTGAAAAGGACGAGGTTCTTAACACTTTCTTCACCTCTGTCTTTACCAGTACCATTGGGCCTCAGGCCTCAGGAACAACAACCCAGGTTGATGCAAACATAGACCCACTGTCAGTGAAGGAAGAGTTGGTAAGCAAACTATTACAGGAGCTTGACCCCTACAAATCGATGGGCCCTGACATTATCCACCTGAGGGTGTTAAAAGAGCTGGCTGTCATCATTGCAAGGCCACTCTCCATAATCTTTGGGAAGTCATGGAGATCAGGGGACATCCCAGAAGACTGGAAGAAGATTAATGTCACCCCCATCAATAAGAAGGGCTTAAAGGAGGATCCAGGAAATTATAGGCCCATCAGTCTTACTTCAGTTCCTGAGGAAGTTATGGAACAAATCCTCCTGGGGGCTATCACAAGTCAAATGAAAGGTAATCGGGAAAAGCCAGCATGGATTCACCAAGGGCAAATCGTGCCTGACAAACCTGATCTCCTTCTACAACAAGGTAACCTGCTCGGTTGATGTAGGGTGAGCAATGGACATTGGCTACCTAGATTTCACCAAGGCTCTTGACACAGTTCCCCACAGCCTCCTCCTAGAGAAACTGATGTGTTATGGTCTACACAAGTTGTCTGTGCAGTGGGTAGGGAACTGGCTGACAGGCCGCACCCAGAAGGTGGTGGTAAATGGCTCCTTTTCAAACCAGCAACCTGTCACAAGTGGGGTCCCCCAGGGATTGATATTGGGCCCAATAATGTTTAATATCTTCATAAGCAATCTGGATGATGGGATCAAGTGTACCCTGACAAAATTTGATGATAATACTAAACCAAATGGGGAAGCGAACACTTTGTAAGGGAGAGCCACTCTGAAGGAAGACCTGGATAGGCTTGAAGAGTGGGCTAATATGAACCTTATGGAGTTCAAGGACAAGTACAAGGTCTTGCACCTGGGAAAACAAAATCCAGGAGTGCAGCACAGGATGGGATCTACCAAGCTGGGGAGCACCTCGGTGGAAAGGGACCTGGGGGTCCTGGTGGACAACAAGCTCAATATGAACGAACAGTGTGCTGCTGTGGCAAAGAAAGCCAACAGGATGCTGGGTTGCATCAACAAGGCCATCACCAGCAGAGATAAAGAAGTCATTATCTCACTCTACTCAGTGCTTGTCAACCCAAACCTGGAATATTGTGTTCAATTTTGGTCCCAGCTATACAAAAAAATTACAGACAGGCTGGAGCGGGTCCTGATCAAAGGACTGGGAAGCCTGCCATATGTGTAAAGGCTGAGAAAACTGGGTTTGTTCAGCCATGAGAGAAGAAGGCTTAGGGGAGACCTTATAAGCATGTTCCAGTATTTAAAGGGCGGCTACAAAGAAGATAAAGACTCCCTTTTTACAAGGAGTCCCATGGAAAAGACAAGGGGTAATGGGTACAAGTTACTCCAGGGGAGATTCTGATTGGACACAAGAGGCCAACTTTTCACAATAAGAACAATCAGCCATTGGAATAATCTCCCCAAGGAAGTGGTGGATTCCCCAGCATGGGGCACTTTTAAGATTCAGCTGGACAGGGTGCTAGGCCATCTTGTCTAGACCATTTTTTTGCCAAGAAAGGTTGGACCAGATGATCCTTGAGGTCCCTCCCAACCTGGTATTCTATGAGTCTATGATATGAAATTCCATCAGTGGCCAGAAGAGAAAGCTGACCATTTAAAGCACAACCAGTTTTTGTTTTTCTTATTTAATTGTACTCTCCAGGTGAAAGGGCACTTTCTCCCACAAAAATCTAAATAAATTTTTCATTTTTGAGCTTTCAGCAGGGCAGATTCAAGCCTCTGGAACTAAATCTAAAAAGAACCAAGAACTATTGCAACCTTCACGATCTTTTAAGTGCAAAGCATCTTCTTTGATGAGTCCTCCCTGACAGACACAGCAGGGCATTTGTTTTCTAAAGGACTTGTATCAAAATGAAACCTACTACAAATAAAACTCTCCTTCCGTGAAGAAGATAAGAAAAGAGTAAACAATATATGACAGATATAAGTTGTGTTAGTAATATACCACTAGCAGGCTTTTTCATACTCCAGAGGAACATATAAAGATATATATTGGGGGTTGGGGAGCAGGTAACAACCCTGTGCGTGGGTGCATTTGGTGCATACATATATACACACAATAAATAAATAAGACCCAAATGTCCTCTCCAGTCATCACGTATTCTTTCAGTCAATGTTAGCTCTGATGACTTTTAGTCGTGGTGATCTCAACAGAAAGTTTTACAGTAGCAAATGCATGTATATATGCAGTGCATGTGAACTATTTTAAGTTAAAAGGACAGAGGGTGAGTACTGTGTAAACTGTTGTTAGAGTGATCTTGTTCACCAACTGTGGAAAGAATCTAAGCCATTTCTAGAGCTAACATAAACTGTGAAGGAAAATACCCAGAGGCTTATCCTTATTTAGACAGCATATTATTATAAAGACATGATGGGGGGTGGGGGGGGTGGGAATAATCAATAAAACCTAAGTTAAAAGAGAAAGAGATTATGTCAAACTAACATAGTACTGAAAAAGATATTCTTTCCCAGGTTCTCCTTTAATGGAGACAACCATTTACAACATAAAGTTCTCCTTAGGTGTATTACTAACACTAGATGTAAAAAGTAGACACCAAAAAAAGAGTATTGTTAAACATGCACCCCAGAGAATATTAGAGAATATTATGGACAATGTCAAATTATTTTACCAGAAATGATTGTATCAAGTTCTGATTGTTGCACTCTTCCTTAAAGGAAAGGCAAAAGAAAACAAACCAACCACAAAACCAAAACTCTCTAAGGCTTGCAGAGAGGGTTGTCTTTGTTTTTCCTTATTTGAGCACTTAATTAATTTCTCCTCTCTCTGGAGTTAAGTTTCCTAATGTAAAACCAGTAGGCACCTCTTACCTTGGGGACAGGGGAGATCCATTCCCATCCAAACTTAATAAACCCTGGTAAAATCTTTGAAATTTTTTTTCCCTCTCACATTAGGCAAGGATGGCACATGTGCCAGCAAGTCTGGCAGCCCAAGACACAAGTACAAGCACACTATGCCTGCCCAGTGGCCCTCAAAAGAGAGTTCTTTGGCTGTCCGTGAAATAGAGATAAGCATGCGACAACTCAGGGTGAGCAAAAGCAGGGGAACTTTAGACAAGGTGAAAAGGTCCTTCACAAGGTAACAACCAACTTTACTGCTTCCAATGTGTACCAAATAAATATTTCCATCTTGCTCATACTAATTTGATGATGAATAACCTACACTGCTCTTATCTTATGTTGTTGTCTTAAAACTCTGTTGCATGTGACTACTACAAAATTTTCTGCTAAAAAGCATTACAGACACCACTGGTTAAAAGGATCCTTCATGACTAGTCAGGAGTTCAGGCTATAGAGACTTGACAAAAGATCTCGACTTCATTTCCCATCATTAGTTAGTCAAATTGCACTTAATAGAGGCAAAGTGATTTCTTAGATGTGACTGTTTGTGTTGAGCACAACAGATGCAACTTTGTCAGCATTCCCAAGCACTTTTCTGGGAAACTCAGCCTGAAAAAGGATACAGCAGGAAGAGGAAGGACTTGGGGGAAGCAGCCACGTTTATGCAATTTTTGTGCCGTGGATTAAACAGATTTGCCTGCTACACGCTTTGGAAGTCTTACTACATTCCATTTGGTTCCTGAACACTAAAGAAACAGAGGCTGCCAAAATTTTTATTTACTGTTTGCACAAAGCTAAGAAGTTCCTCTTTCCCACCTGAAAGCAGCTATCACCAGCTTTTTTGAAGCAGTGCAAGCATTTTTCATAGAAAGCTAGACCTTACAAACATTCAAAAGTGACAGATACTATTGAAAACATTTTCACTTTCATTAAGTTTTATTCATGCAGGAAAGAAATAACCAGACTTTCAAAGTATAGAAATCCACTGGGTTGTCCAGGGTCTTTTATAAAGAGATTTTCTGGTTGGCTGGCAACTCCCTTACAAACTGTCTTCTTTCACTGTGTGAAATGAGATACAATAAACCAAGCACTCAAGATAACATCTACCTACCTCAGCAGGATAGGGACAATACAAATACAGCTTTCATCATGACTGTAGGCTATTTTTCTCTGAAGGACCCTCTCTCACTCAGCGCATAAGATAAACACATTGTAAGAATAAGTAAGGATCACATAAAAAGCTTCTATCTGTAGTGCTTCTGCTCCTTTGTAAGAGTTGGAAAGTGTAAAAATGAACAAGGAGAAACTGGTAGAATTAACATACAGATCCTGTAACTTTGTGCCCTCTGGAGAAGTAATCCCACCCTAGCATCTGCCAAAAAGATCCAGGGTGGGACTGAGCAAATCCTTTAAGCTGATTTCACCTCTCATTAGTGGCAATTTCACTTTTCACTTGTGGTAGTTAACCATACATTCTTCACACAGTTGTGATATTCACAGCTGACCTATCTCAAAGGAGTCATCCACAGTAAGAATACATTTTTGACTGATTGTGTGAACTCACTGTGAAGAGTTGCTAAGTTTCAGAAGAGAGAAGATCGGGCTGTTCTAGTTGGGCACTTTCAACAGCAGAACAGGGCTCTTTAGAGAGCTTTGAAAATGTCATTAACCATGTTACTGTGCTCAGACTCCCACAAGAGACAGCTGAAGCAGTTCTCCCACCTGGTGGGAACAGAAGTAAATTGTGGTCCTCAAAGCAATCTTGCTCTCACAGGAGACTCAGCTTCACCCCTTTATCACCAACATCAACCAGAAGAAAAAAGATATGACTAAACATACAGTCTAGAAACACTCAAGACTCTTCAGTGTTTGTCACAGAGGTCACAGGGCCAAAGCCACTGGCTGCCTACATGTACATACCTCACCATCAGCCAAGGCAACACCAGCACCAGGTCAGGCATAAACCTTCAGTTTTGATGGAGATCAGGAGTCAAAAGGACAGTAAGAGATTCTTCCATGTTTTATTAATAGGTTATTAGCAAACAAAGACTCTAAGTTACTGATAGAAAATAACTAAGATTTTACTCACTCGTTTACCACTAAGTAAATAAGTCAAGTATCTTCAGATGATACAACAAGAGCAAGCTATAACAAGTATACATCGCAGGGATATCTGAGAATTTGGGGTTCATCAATACCCTCTGATCAGCATTTTCTGTCTCGGCAGTATCTCAGTCCAAACATTGTCTGATTTCCCTCTTTTTATCAATAAGCACCTGTCCTGTGTTAAAAACTTCTGGTTTGGGGACTTTCAGATGAGGTAGCTGAAACCAGCTGATAACTGGTAGCTAGGAAAGATTCAAAATGCTGAAAAGTCGTCTTTCTTAACTCTAATATATGTCCTGCGTGCTAATGAAAAGTTCATGTGCTGCTTAGTGCATGTACTGCTCCGTTCTTCTCATTATCCTCAACTGCTACAGAGGCCTATGAAGAAAAACACCAAAATTCAAAAGCATCATTCAGAAGTTTGAAATGTGAAAAATCAAAGAACTAATTCAAAACACAACAACACAGATAGGTAAATAGCAGCATGCAGACTAAATGAGGTTATGTAATGTACCAAGATGTTTAAACATCAACATATGCCTATATGCACTCTTAATTGTTGAAACATGTAGCAACAGCTTATGGAAACAATCGGCCCTTAAGCTCAGTGATGGCTATAAACACAGCTCCTTCCATGCTGTACTTAATCTTATGATCAGGTTGGAAGAAATACAGGTAAACAAATCTAACTGCCCACCTTTCTTGACAGGTAGAGAACCCCACTCCCACCAATGCTTCTCCTCCTGAAACCACTCCATGAGCCTGTACAACACACTAGTATAGCAGGAAGCTTACCTGGGCAGCAAGAAAAAAAAATAGTTTTCTACATAACAAACTGAATTGACTCATGAAATGGCCTAACAAGTGAAGGGAAATGAAAAACAAACAAAAAACCCCAAAAAAAGAAGCGTATCAGCTTAGCCTCTTGTGAAACTGCAGTCTTAGTTTCCATGTATCTCTGTTCCTTCTCAGTAAAACAGGAATATTCATAACATTGTACCTCAGAGGAGTTTGTTGGAAATGTATTCAAATAAATGCCTCAGAAGCACTGAGAAAAGCATGACACACTGTACTGAATACTGCAGTAAAATCCACGAGGAAATTAATAATTCCAGCTTCAGTTCATGTTCTTGTAATTTGAAATAAATAAAATATAAGGCCAAATACTGAATGAAGAAGATAAAAGTGAAAAATTAAATAGCTGGTCATGAATGGTGAACACCATTCTTCCTGTATGCTAAACAACACACTGGTCCCATGAAACAAACAAAAAAAACCCAGATAAGACTATTTAATTAAAACTTATATTAAAACCCAATTGTACTTTCTGTTTTTCTGAAGAAAATATGAAAACATCACAGTTGATGAATTCTGCAAATGATACCAAAGCTCACTGTAAAACTAATAATGTTGAGAACACTATAGCTGGTGATGCTCAAACTGGCCAGCCTGGATACCGCATAAGACAGGCTCATCTGAACAATGTGCCCTTCAGAACTCCCCGAAATTCAAAGCTAGGCACCATGAAATGAAAAACAAGCTACAGTTACACAGTTGTACAGATCTACTGTACAGATGTAATGCAAAGGAGAGGTAGATAATGAGATCAGATTGAGCATAACACTACAAAAACAATGGAAAACAAGCCAGTAAGAGGCTGTAGCTAAAACATTAAAGATGAGGTTTGGGTGTATAAATGAGGGGAACATTACATACAGCAAGGCGATGACATTGCATAGCATTAACATATTACTGACTTGGTGCTTCTCTCTCTCTTTGAAATTCAGCAATAAATACTAAATTGAGATTTTAAAAGCTTATGCAGCCAAGCCCTCTCACTTAGTCAAAAAAACTGGTGCTCCCAGGTGTAAGGTTCCTTCTTATCAGCTGTGAGTGCAATCAGAACAAAAGACTGGTTAGTTACTGTTGGTGTTTTGCTTGCTACATCAGCAAGGTTGAGTTTGATTAGCCGGTTGGCAGAAAAAAAAAAAAATACAGTATGTATAAACAGAGAAAGTCAGTTGTGAAACTCAAAAACATTTGGGAAGTGTTGATTAAAGTCTTGATCTTCACATTCTGCCATGTGTACCACTGCAACAGGGATGTTAGAACCTGACAGGCTCTAGAAAAAAGTAAATCATCAATGACAAATAACAGGAAAGCGAGCAGGCAAAGAGATGGCTGAAAAGCTTCTTCTCACACACTCTCAAGTTTTTCGTTTTTAGGGTCCGGAAATTCCTGTGTTTCTGGATGCATATTTCTGATAATACAATTGTTTGGGCTTTACCTTTTTTCCCTGGGAAATGTCACTGATATTTCCTTATTATTCTTGTTTATAAAAACTTAGATATCATTTATTTGTACAAGTCTATGCTGACTTGTACAGTAATCAGAAAGACTTCTTTCGCTTACATTTTGGGCATACAAAGATAAAAATATATCCTAGTTTATAGAAATCTCTAACACATGCCATTAAAAACACATTATGTACTTTGGTTCCAAATGTATCAACAAAGACAAATCAAGGATGAATTTCACCTAAGACAGACAAATTATTCATTTAAAAAAGATGGAGAACTAGAGAAAAAGTCATTGAACCAGTGAGGAAAAAATAACATTATGTCAAATGCTAAAAAATTTTAGGTTGCCCCAGTAAAGTAAAGGTTGGCAAGTTATAACAATTCTTTAATGAGCTAAGCTAGCTTAGTTGACAAAAAAAAAAAAAAAAGTAAATTAATTCAATCCATTAAACCCCAATATTAATACTATGCTAGAGAATATCGTTTTGCAGGCCGGCAATTTTTACCTTTTTTTTGTACAGAAGAAAAACAGTCAGCAGGTAAGAATGTTGACCTGGACTAACATTCCCACTCAGAGACATTGCAGCTATGGAGAAAATTATCTGTCAAAGGAATGAGAAAAAGATGCGTTTGCCATTTAGAATCTGTGTGTTTCAGACGCAGAAGAAACATTTGAGCTGGACAATTTCACTCTTTGAATCCATCTGAGCCTGATTGAACTGACAAAATCTTATTTTGAGATGTGTGTTTGCTGGTTATGTGCTGACCTACATGTTATTTTTCAATTTTTACAGCTTTTATTTGAAGTATTAAGCCCTGAGAAAAGTTCTAACAATAACGACTGTATCAGCTTAAAGCATCTTGCTCACTGTTAATCATTTCTTTCATGGCAAAAGCACATTATTTATTTATTTATTTATTTATTTTTACAAATAAGCCAAATTATCAGCTTATTGAAACTCTTGAGGAACATAGACAATCAGAGCAGCGTGGTTACCAGTACTGTCAATATGTAAAAAGACTCAGGAGAGACGGTTAAATCTAATGTATGTACTAATAAAGAGGTCAGGCTCTAGATTCAGCAAAGTATTGAAATATACCTTACAAGGTGTCCTAAGTGTCATCCCATCACCAGAAAGTCTTTAGAAGCTATAGAGAAATCAGACTGAGTTAAATGATGCAGGTGGAGCAAATGGTTGGACAAATTGAAGCAAATAAAGACACCGTAACTACTAAGGCGTCAATACATAGGAAAACATGTTGCACGCAGAATGGCACATACCCCAGCAAACCACAGGTGCATTTTCAAATACGCACATCTTCTCTGGAAACAGAGTGAGCAGAAGCGCACCAGCACACCTGCATTTTCATAGTCTGACATGGAATTTCTGCTGTCATCACTATATAACTGTATGTGCATTACATATATATATATAAAAAATACCTATATATGAAACAAACAGTTGTCAGTTATAAAATTAAATCACATCTTGTACATTACAAGAACAGGACTCACTGATACCCTTTTGTGTCCTGGCCTGATACCTTACCTTCCTCAAGCCAGTAAGATGGTGTCAACAGGATTGTATAAAAAATGTCTTACTTGGAGGAACATAGAGAAAGCCTCATTTCACTGAGCAATGAAGGGCCTAGGTAATAACCTTACTTTGCAGTTTTAAAGATGTCTTTCAGCCATCATAGCTCTTTGCATCTCACACAACTGCTTCTTTCTGGCACACCACATTGTGGGTGGGATTTCTGCTCAAACATCCACCAGCTGCCCTGACAGCTGAAACCCTGTGGTGATATGTTTGGAGGGTCTTGTTGGGGAGCTGCAGAAAGGGGTGCTAGGCAGCACCCAGGAGGTCAGGGCAATGGTGGCCACAGGGCCGGGACATGGCCAACAATGAGAGTCAGTCAGAGTTGAGCATGGTCAATAATCTGACATGTCCCTTACACAGGTCAAAAAAACCCAGGCACTTCAGAAAATGCTTTATTTGTTTATTTATTTTAAACGACGCCTGCCTTGTAGATAATACCTTTGTCATTCAAATACTTACCCAGGAACGGTAAAATTTGATTTTCATGTTCTGCCCATCTTCCATCTCTTAGAAAGAAGTCACCAGCCACCAGGACATCAGTTTAAGCTAGGTGGATTCACTTTCCATTTTGAATTGTGCCTCACAGAGAAGAAAAAGAAAAAAAAAAAAAAAAGGAAGCAGCAGCCTGAGAGAAAGAAAGTAGAAGTAGTAACCTGAGTCCCTGTTCTCATGGTTAGGACACCAACTGGGACAGCAATGTAGGATGAGGAAATCCAGACCCTGGTACATGCTTACAGGACAATCTCTAGGTTCTTCTCACTCAACCTCAAATCCATAAACAGTTGTGAAAGCAGGACAGGGAAACAAGATTCCCCTCCCTCACCCCCCACAAGGTAAAGGTCTTAATTGCTGGACTTCAGAGCCTTTCTTACTCTCCTCTTACTGTGCAGTAAGTTCTTCACTTACTGCAGATCATTAGATAAAACACATTAGTTGGCAGAACTGTTATATTGTCTACATCTGTCTTGATGGAAGGAAGGAAGATCTGCTCCCTTCTTTCAAAACAAATGCCAGCATGTATCTGTCTTGGGAAGGCTTTTAGTCTCCATACCTGGGAGCCGATAAGTTTCTGATATCTGGAGAGAAGTAAGATTTGAGACATAGTCTCATGCTTTGCATTTTCTCTGGCTTTTTGCCCAATATTCAGGGCTCTCTAACCTGCTTTTCTGAGCCATTAAAATGCCACAGTGCTGTTTGTGAGTCTGCATTCCTGACTTTAACTTCTGTTCTTCCTTTGCTTTCCAGGAAAGAATCTCTCAAGTGTGGGCAATGTCTAACTCATTGGCATTTTAGGTCATTTTTAAAATTCTAGGTCCTAGCATAGAAAAGAGTAGCTTCTGTTGTCTGGAAGTGTCTCATTCCTCCTTTATTTTGTATTCCCACCAGCTTTAGCAAGGCACTAAGGCCATCCGTAGATGCAAGTCACTCACATTTTCCGGCGTAATGAAGTATGTTAGCCCCTTCACCATGCAAAGAATTGAAAGGTTCATCAGTGGTAAAATTAAAGTAAAAACTAATAGAACTGGACAACCAATACACTGCAAATAATATCCATAATAATTTTGCTTGTCCAGGGATTCTGATGCCTTTTTCTAGCAAACAAGTTTAACGTGAATTTACTAAAACATCTGAATGGACTATTCAGCATACATACAGTATTCAACATGCAACATCCAGCTAAACAATGAAGCAAAAGAACTGTTCTACTTTCTTTAAATCTCAGTTTGCAAACACCCGATGCTACCTAACTACATCCAGCTTTTCGAATATCAAATCTGTCCTGCCTGAGATATGTTATCCTACTGAAACAGTCTGCAGTATCAATAGTTGAGCTATAAACTGATCAGCAGGAGAATCATATGGATGACTGTATCGTTAGGATAAGGCAATTGTCAAGCATTCACTCTGCAAGAGAATAGAGAACTAATGATGGGAATCTGCAGCATTCTCTGCTTGCAAAACAGCTGTTCATATATTTGTAAACAATGTTTTCCTCTTTCCCCTTCTCCCTTCTATTTTAGCTCTGATGTCTTATTTGTAAGATAACTAGAGACATCAAGAAAATTGTGGTTTTATTTCCATGACAAACATAACTTAGAGGGGAATAATAAATCTAATTTAGTTTATCATACAAATTGAACTATTGCCAGTACAGTTCATCATTCGACCTTCATCTATATCCATTCACATCCTTCATGTGTTTACAAAATTAGCCAGATTTGCAACTACTGAAACTCACATCACCCACAGTGCCATCACACTACCAGGCAGTGGAAGCTTTGCCAGCATTGAGACACATGAACACTGACTACGAAAAAACAGATTCTAGTTTGTGGCACCTACTATTGCCTCCCTCTGTCACAGGTAACACGAGCTGTATCTTCTCTGATGTGCAAAGCAGCCCCCAGGACGCCTGTGAATCTAAGACAGTCCAGTTGCCTGTCTGCTGAGAAGCTCCTGGGGGCTTTCACATGCCAGTGGGATGGTTGTTTTTGAGCTCTCTCTCACTGCCATGTGTAAAGCAAACTGGCACAGCAAATAGTTCTGACCCATTCTCACAATATCCCTTAAACCCCAGAGTTCATCCTAAACCCGCTATTGCTATTTTTTCAGATACAGGCAATTTGTAGTTATATAAAAAGAAATCACATCAGTAGGTTACAAATCACTTTCTTTTCCTAAAATGGAATGTACACGAAAAGAGGAAAGCATTAATGTTCATGTTGTTTAAAGGAAAAAAATGCATTTTAACCTGGTTGACATGTCAGCCTCAAAAACTTACTGACAAACTGCAATCAAAACATATGTCTTTATGAAATCAGAATCCAGCCAATTTCTATTTCTAATTCAGTTATCTGACAGGTGTGAAACTGCCACCTTAATTGCATGCATTTAGTTGGTGCTAGATAGAAGTCTGATGTAAAGGTAAGAGAGAATAGACATATGAATATGAAGGCAACTGGAAAAGTTAGAATGTCAGAAATGTACTGAGGAGACAGTCAAGTGAAATGTCACTGGGAAATGAAAGTCGGTGCAAAATTATTTGTATAGTGAAAGGAGAAGAAATGCTGGGAAGACATAGCATTGACAGTAATTTATACACATTTAGAACAACATAATGAGGAAGCTAGAGGAAGGAAATGCAGGTGTAGACTGTTATCTAAAAGACATTGCACATCAGAATCAAAATGAAGAAGATACTTTTGATAGCTACCAGTAAATACCGTGCAAGAAGATAATGCAATCAAGCCAGTTAGGAAAAGAGTAACACATTATTACTGGTACAGGAAGGTCTCCTGCTGTTAACTTATGTTAATTTTCCTTTCTCCATCACCCAGAAAACCTGCTGACACGCTGTTGAACTTGTGTTCAACGTGATTTCTTGCAACAGGGATCTAGCCTGGTTGGGAAAAGATCCTGTTTTCTTACCTCATCAGGGATGCACCAGCCGGGGAGACCCAGATTGGCCAGTTAATATTCCCACAGTGAGCAAAGTCCTTAGATATCCATTACCATGTAAAAAGACTCTGGACTAGAGGTAAACAAAAAGAAAGAACAAAAAAGATCCAAATTAACAGAGAATATTAAGATAAGTGCTTGTTTTTAAGGTGTAAGGATCTAGGAGAAATCACTTTCTTACAATTACAGGAACGTAAATTAGAAAAATCAAATAAATTTCTTAGATCACAAGTAATTAAAAGTAGTTTGATTAGACAAGAAAATGAATTCAATACATGCTTTATAATCACACAGTATAAATTTCAGAAACGTTCATAGTATGTTCCCTGAGGAAAACAATCCAACTGGAAAATTCAGTCTTGGCAAGATCTAGGTGTAGTCCAAACAGCTTTTCTGTTTCCAAATCATATGGTTCGCAATTGTACAAACCCTGATTTAATGATATCATTTCTCTGATGTCTTGCAGTATAAAGGCATCCGTTTCTGGTTATCTTTAGAGGGGATACGCCTAACGTGCACCATAAAATAGACAACAGACAACTTCTTTAATTAGATCCCTCTCTATTTAATGTGTGGATGATATCAAGAATGGTTCTGTGACTGTCATGGTTTAACCCCAGCCAGCAGCTAGGACCACCCAGCCACTTGCATAGTTCTCCTTCGTTCTCCTTCCCCCAGAAGGGCAGGGAAAGGAAGGAGAAAAGGAGGCAAAAGGGAAAGAAAAAAACCCTCATGGGTTGAGATAAAGACAGTTTAATAGAACAGTAATAGAAAAGGAAAATAACAACAATGATAATGACACAAGTCACTCTCACCACCCAGTGAATTGGTACCTTCTCGAGCAGTGATCGCAGATTGCCCCGCCCCCAGCCAAACTCCATTTATATACTGAACATAATATTTATGGTACGAAATATTCCATTGGCCGTTCCATTCTGTCTGTGCTCCTTCTCATCTTCTATGGGAAGCTGAAAAGAGTCCTTGAAAAGTATAAACACTGCCTACCAACAACTAAACCAATATGCATTATTGACATTCCGGTCACTGCAATCACTCTTTCCCAGCTGAAACCAGGACAGTGACCTTCTGATTCTGATGAAAATAAAGGACTCCACTTTTAAAGCTTTTATTTTAGCAAATTATGTTTTGTGCAATTTCTATCAGGATGTTTGTGTACCACTGAGAAAGCGGGTACTAACAACAAAGAGGAAAAACACAGGCAGCAGTGTATCTTCCCATCAGCTTCTGCTAGTCACGACAGCTTTTGCTATGATGAAAAATATAACAAGATATATAGATAAAACTGGATTTCTTGTTTTGGTTTTACATTCTTTACTTGTTCAGTCAAGTACACTGAAGCCAAGCACAAAATGACTGACCTGGAGAGTTCAAATTAATCTAGTTCTTTCAAAGTCCTGATTTCTCTCAAATATCTGCAAGAAAAAGGGGGAGCAGAGAAGGAAAATAAGACAACATTATTTCTTTGCCAAGAGCCAGTCCCTAAGTTAGAGATTTTTTCTTTAAAAGGCAATATTGTTATACTTCATTGTAGGATTCAATAAGAAAAGTAATTTCTATGGGCACTTTCAGAGTTTCATGTTGAGTTTTTTAATTCCCATTGATGTGAAAGGAAGTCATGCCAGTAAAGCCCAACAATGTGCATTGGAAAACAGGAAAGAAAAACATAAAATAGAGCTGAATGAGAATGAAGAAAAAAACAGCCACTGCAGATTCCAGCTCTATGAAAGGACTCAAAACACCTACCGCTGCTTCTGTGGTCCAAGGGATATGCAAACTGCAACCCCCATCACACTTCCATGGCCAAAGCACTAATACATGGAAGAGATTAAAAGAAGGGGGGGTTTTATGAGGAGGAGAGTGTGAAGCGAGGTTGGATCGCCCTGTGGAAAAGAGGAGGTTAAAGGAACAGATCTGTTGTTCTGAATCAGCCCTAAGATCACAAAATAACTTCGTAAAATTGATTCTCTTATATTCATCACTACAGAGGAGGCCGAGTAAGGAAAGGAGTAAAAGAGCTTTAAGTCAGGTCTGTGCTACATTTGGTAGGCCTGTTCAGGACTCGGTATGCTCCTACTGTACACCAATGGCTTCCCAGACAGCTTCCCATGCAACGATTTCCCCCATTACCTGCCCTTCTGGAATCATGTGCTGCTGCCACTTTTCTTGCAACATTTCAGGCACTCCTTGCCCATTGCCATGTTGATTCAATTAACTAAAGTGGCAGAAAACTCATTTGCTCAAAGGAAAAGGAAACTATATCCTACTGGAACAGAAAACTGAACTGATTCAGAGAGAAGTTGTTGAGGAGTTGTCACTGGGGAGTGAGTGTGATTGCCCCTTTTGGCAGCAAAGAGCCATTAGCTTAACGCAGCTGTACATACCTTCAGCTAGCAGTGAACTTACCAGCAATACCCCTTGCAGAGAATGTGTTTTCCAAGGGCCTTTTCATTCATCTTAAAGGACCTTTACATAGAGAAATAAAGAAGAAACAGTAAATCAAATCAAGCTCAAAGAGCTTCTAGAAGCTCTAATCAAAACACAGCTACAAAGGCAATCATTGCTGCTGCCCTCAAATAGGCGAGAGCTTGCAGCTCAAGCCCTTGTCCTTGGTTTGTAAAACAGGAAAATGCACTGGCTACTCTGCATTTAGCTCAGAACAACACACTAAGAGCTTGGTGGAGCACAGCTACTGAAATAAGGACTAAAAACAGCCTATACGCTTAAGCTCCCTCTTTATAATGAACTAGGACATCACTTCGGTGTCTCCCCCTCAACATTTAGTAAGCTCTGCAGTACCCAGAGTGAGATAGGTGTTTCCTAGGTATTAAGCTCTAAATACTTCTAAGCAAAATTCCTCAAAATAGTTCAGGGTCAGACCAAGAGAAAAGATAATTTATAAAACAAAATTCTAATTGTTCCTCAAAGCTCTCATTCAAGAAAAACACGCTCAACAGATAAAGTCACGGATGAACTTTTGTTTATGGAGCTAATTCCAGGGGGGTATTCCACAACCTAGTACTGCAAATCCTTTCCTCACACATTGGGAACAACAACCAAAAAGAAAATAGAGGTGAGATTTTAAAATAAAACTCATTGTAGGAGTAAAACAAAGTGAACCAAATGCAAAAGATACACAGTGATTTTTGTAATCTAGAACGTAACAGTGTGATTAAAAAAATAAGTGAAGAAAAATTGAAAATTTTAAAACATGAAAGTGTAGCGGTACAAATACCATTAAAGTTTAGAGGGTCTTTAAGATATTTCTTTCAGTTCAATTTAAGGAATCCTAAAATGTCTCAGATAAGATCACGTCAATAAAAATGTTTAAAATGCAGATATTCAGTGTCATTACCATATAAAATTCTTGTAACCGAGAAAAGATTTTTCCTAAGAACTGTGCAAGGAATCTTTAACTATAGGAATATAAGTTTTATAATATAAATCAAGTCATAGATCAGAAAGATACTTAGAAGAAAATATTATCAAGAAGTACACAGGAACACTATCTGAACACTTGCTGAGCAAAAAGATAAAGAAACACATAGATGTAGAGTTTGAAGATAAAAAACATCATCCCAAATAACTCACCTGAATGAATCAAAGCACAGCCCCCAACACGTCTACACTTTCACACACATCAGTGGGGCAGTATTTCATCCTGTATGAATAGCAAAACACACTGCAATGAATATAGCACCAGTCACACCATTGCCATTTTCTTGCATGTTTCTATTTCATGAAACTGCTTGCTTTCATTCCTATTCATGCCAGCACTTAAGCACGTACACAGAGTTTATCAAATGCTAAAATGTTCTCTTGAATTGAAAGCTGGAAGCACTTTCCTGTCACTGTTAAAATCATTACAGGATTTCAACACAAAATATACATGCATAAACATTTCATATATTTAAAAACTAGACACATCTAATTGAAGTAACATCTATGGACACTAAAAGTCATACATGCATGCAGCCGAGTGGAGAATGCGCAAACTCAAACCACTGGGCAAGGGTGCAGAATCACCTAGGAAGGCTGCCATAAGAATTACCCTGCCATTGGTCCTCTTAAAAGTCGTGCACCAAATGGCCTGTGACAGCTGCAGGGAAGTAATAAAATTAGTAAATCTAAAGTAAGTTGCTCCTGCTACAGCGAGAAACTCTTTGTATGGGAAAAGTGTATATGGGAATGGGACATAAAATGCAGAATGGCCTCGGAAAGTGCAAGCAGAGTTACACGTTACCCTGAGGGAAATGGCCCAGGTGGCAGGGACTTTAGATCCTGCAGCATTCAAATACAGCTCCCCGTTCTTCCTCCTCATGCAGCACTATTTGTGCCAAGGTCAAATCAAGTCATGGAAGAAAGACATCCATTTAAGGACAAGATGAAAGTTTTGCCAGTGGATAGAGAAAAACACATGCTGGAGCACTTCGGGCCCCGTGAAGTTTGCTGCGGTTGAACCACCCTCCAAATCTGGAGTTTATAAGTGCTCCTGAATTCCTCTCCCACACTAAGCTAACACATCCCCCAGCTTTGCTTTCTCCCATATTTGACTGGCTGAAAAATCCATCCTGTACTAACTTATCAGTCTTTAACCATGTGATGACAGGAGTGCTTTTCCTGCTCGTTTTTGGAAATTAAACAATACCACAAACTGTTGGAGGCTTTCGTCTACAGGACTTTTATCCTACTGTTGCATAGAGGTATGGAGACAGTATGGAAAGGTGTTGCCCCAATCACTTATGTGAAGGGAGGTAAGAAAAAATGTTTTAGGGAGCTGATCCTTATTGCTAGTGAGTTCTTAATTGTTGCTTTTCAGATCCACTCTTTCTGCACACTATGCCTCTGGGCAATAGCAGACTCTGTTGTCAGTCACATACAATTGCTGCCTTCCCCCCAGCACTTCAAAGCTTCATATTGGAATGAAAGATTAGTATAGAAAGATACATATATTTTTAAGTGACATGAATGCTTTTAAACATTCACAACAGTACTCCTGAAGTCCCATCTCAGCTGCTGATTTCATATTTATGATCATAACTATATTCATTGTGGTTTTAGTTGTAGCATGTTCCTCAGAGTTTTAAAATGTTTTGTTATAAATCCACTTACACAAGACTATAGATAATTTCACCATTTGCCTTTTCGCAAATTTATGAGAGGTGTTACTGCAAAAAGCAAGCTCACTGAGCAGACCACTGTCCCTGACCCATTTACATAAGACCACTTTTATCTTTCAACATAGCTTCTAATTTAATATCAGAAGTAATAAAATAGATACGTAGCTGCCATAGCCCAGGTAAGGCAAGGTTTTCCCGACCCTCAAAGTCACAGTTTGCTTGATAGGCTGATGTTTCAATCAAAAAGATTTTTTTCTCCATGCTGGCCTGGAAAGGTATTTGATACAGAACTGAACAAACAACACACCTTGTCTTTATCCTCCTGGACTTTTCTTACACAATCTCCAAAATCCTGACCGAAGGTTCTATTCAAATACCAGAGGTGTTACAGACACAATGGCATATGCTGATGAGCTGAACTTCATAAATGTTTTATTTGTTGATCTTCATACCCACTTAACTTTTGGCTCCATATGCCTCAGGATTAGTCAGGCTATGCTAAGTAATTGCAGATATGGAGACAACCGACTTTCTACTAAGACAGGAAAGTCCTGTGATTATGGTGTATGAATGTGATCAGGAAATGCACTTCAGCAGGCAACAATGCTATAGATTTTCAGTCAATTACAGCCTAAGGTCTTGAAAGATAAGCTCAGAAAGCTGCTTAAAGATAGGTACTTACTTTAGCATTTTCCTGCATGAGGCTTCATATCAGTTCCCCTCATCTGTTAAATGGAGGTGACATAATTTCTTTACACAGAGTTACAAGGGTGATTTTTTTCAGGCTGGTTCTTGTTCATATGGTCATTTCCTGTTTCTTTAGCGAAGTTGAGGGTATATGGGTTATTTCCATGCCCTTTGAGACTGCTGCACCCCACTTGCTTTCAGAAGATTATTGTTGCATAGATAGCTGAATTCTAACAAATATGATTTCATCACTTCTTCATAAACCAAAGCATATGGTCTCCTTTTCCAAGAAGGAACATGAGTCTTCAGACTACTAGGCCAATGCCTTTTGAAAAGCTATGAGTAGGTGCTCTTTTAAGACTCACTTATTCTTCTCATCCTATCTCAGAGTGTCCTCTAAAGTTCTTAAAATCCTAGTATTCTCTTAGACTCTGCAGGAGAATTTTAGCACTGAAATGCTTGGATGTGACGTGTTCTTACAACAGGTATGAATCTGGACTGCATTCGGACTAGCACCTTTACCACACCTACAAATGCAAGTTCACATCTACAGATACATAGTGTTTATAGATATTTCAAAGGTATGTGTGTGCATAATACACATACACAAATTATGTTATTGTCCTAAACTTTCCCAGTAGGTGAGAAGCAAGGAGGTAGCTTCACTTCAGATTTTGACATTAGCTGGAATTGTGAGGAAAATCTGTGACAGTGCAGGTGATTCTGACTTCATTCCTTTCCAGTTTACAGACTAATTGTGAGATAAGGAGATCTTCAGCTACTAGAACATGACCAAGTAGCACATCACAGGTTTAATCTTACATTTCAAAAGTCCCCGCGACATTATTTAAAGATAATCATTCAACCATGTACCTCCTAACTCTTTCTTCTCTCTATAGATGGACACTATAAACAAACACAATTTTGTAGCAGATTCACATCTGAGCTATCCATGTATACCCCTTCTATTTTTTATGGTGTCCATTAATCTGAAGGAAAGGAACATCAGAGAAGAACAACCTGAGCCATCAAGCTCAGCCCTCCCAAATCACATGCATGGAACTGATTTTTAGTGCTGAGAGGCTATGAAGAACCTGTTTCATCTCCATAACACTTTCCATCACCCAAAAACAAACATAACATTTATAATAGACCACAAACAGACATTTGCTACAGGAATATGCCAGGAAATGTCACAAGCACAGTTGTGTCTTCCAACCATGCAGTAGAACAAGCAAAACTGTGGTCCAAATCTGAAGTTAATGACAGAAAACTCTCCTAACCCATGGTAAGAGCAATCATGTCTTACAACAGGATTTGCTTTGCTAAAGAAAGGCATAACACACACCCAGTACTTGCTGCATAAGCTTGTACATTACAGAGCATCCATGTTAAGCTGTTATAGGAGGAGGCTGGATGCTCTTCCTTTCCATCCCATTTCTCCTTTACTATTTAAAGGCCACATCCCTTAAATGTAAAACATTTTTCTTTCAATATTTTGTTGAACTTACTGATTATTGCGCCACTACTCATAAGACATCCACCTGCAGGTTTTGCACTGTCACTGTTCTTCCTACACTTTTGTGTGCAAAAGACTAAAAAAAGGCTAAATCGTTATCCAGGTCCTGATGTGCAGTCACCTCTGAGGTCAAACAATAGCTGTTTAGACAACACACAGTACACATCTGCACATTAATTTTGTCTGAGCTGAAGAAAATCTCTAGAATAAACTGCAATTGCAGAGAGAACCAGTTATGCAGGATGTCATTATCCATAAATCATGCCCTGAGAAGGTAACAGCATCAGTTTTACATCATCTAAGGGACTCTCACAGTATAGCACAATTCTACAGTGATGTGACAAAATTTGCTATTGTCTGCCCTACTTCAACTAGAAAGGTTTACTTTACTCAAACTTTAATTGTTTTTTGATCCGTGAACTTTCCGATTTTCTTTACTGTGGAAATACGGATCAGTCTGGACATTAATAAGGAAGGAGAGATATACATGCATCATAAAATTAGCTCATATGTGACAGCCCGACACAGATATTATGGCTTATATTAAAAAACCAGTATATTATGGAAAATTATGTGTCACCATTGATGCATAACAGCCAAACGATGAAATGCTTGAATTCAAGCAGCAAGGGAATGCTGGCTTGCCATAGGTTCTAGATAACACAGCTGCTTCACCTCTGTCCCTTAACTTTAGGGTTTTTATTTCACGCTAGCAAAAAAGCAAAATGATTTAGTTTTATTTTTCCACGGATACTATTGGGTTATTCTATTCCATAACCCAAATCCTGTAGCTTTAGATCCAGCAATGTGTACAATCACTACAAGGAAAGTTGGATTTTATCATGACATTATATGAGACACAAAGTGATATGTCGTGAGTGATAAAAGAGAAACAGCACAAACACAATGTACAGAAAGGATTATTCTCCCCTACAGATACAGAACTCCTGAATCTGTGATTAGTGGTGCAGGATTAAAGTACACTATCTTCCAAAAAATGCCAGCTTAAGTAATGGTACCACTGTGCAGTAAAGAAAATATATTGCCTGAAACAGTAAGAGTTTCTCTATTTAACTGATTTTCTCTATACCACTTTAAGTAAAAAATAAATATTGGAGTATTAGGTAAACTGTATCTGTCTGGTAAAAATATATTAATGAAATGTGCATATACTAAGAAGTGAAGAACATATTTATTTTAAGTTATTGCAGAATCAGTCTTTATCAAACAAAGAATACAGTATATTAAATGAATTTTAGGATGTTAGCAGGACTCGATATTGAAAGGGAAAGAAAATGCCTTACCAAAAATTTGCCATGCTTTCTTTTCACTTATCAGTATAAGTATAGCTATCTTGCTAAAGTGATATATAGATAATATTCCAATAATAGTTACTTGTAATACTACTGCAGTGAAATCAGAAATATAATGAGTAAAAGTGGACCAAAATCATCCAAATAATGATTGGAGTTATGAATGTTGCACTGACATTAAAAGCAAAAAAAACCCCAAAACAAACCCAAACAAACAACAACAACAACAAAAACCCTAACCATACTGTTAGTATCTCAGATATGTCTTATTTTCTAGAATAAAGGGAAACACTGTGGCACAGCTCACTTGAGATACTAACCCCAGAAAGCAGCTACCTGCCCAAGTCAACGGCAGTGGGCAAGTCCTGCCAATGTTGACTCTTTTTAACCACAACTCAAAGTAACTATATATTCCTCACATCTTGCTCTAAAAAACTAGTTAAGCAAGGGGAAAAAAAAAAAGAAGTCTCCAAGGTCAGTCGTTGCCTTCTCTCTTATACTGGAAACTTCAGGTAAAACTGTGTTTTTGAGAGCGTCGCCTAAGTATGGTCTACATCGTCATACAGAGAAAGGGCAAGCAAGTCCTATTGCAGTCCTTCTTTAGTATTGTTATTTCAAGAATCTTTTGCAATATGTTGATGACAATCATGGAATTTTTTCTGTCCTGCAAAATACATCTTTTTCATGTAGTTGATTAGAGTTACCTATTCACAGGGAACATAAACTAAGACGGAATAAAGAGTACCAAGTAAACGAGCCAAATTCCATTTTCCTAAATCCAACAAACAGTACGCTCCAGCATTATCCAATTAACTTCCCTGATCTAAAAATAAAACTTTTATTATCTGCTGTTGCCCATACAAATTTCTTTTTAAATTGCTAATTTAGAGAGATCAGTCTGAACACACTGAAATATTTATATAGGATGAGCCCATCCCAAAGCACATGAATGATTGATCTCCTTTCACTGGAGATCCATTATACAATTATATCCATTGTACTCTCAGATGATGTCTTTTCTTAGCATCTCCTTCACCCTTTTCAGGTTTTGCCTCTTCTGTTCAGATTCTTCTCTCTAATCATTCAAGTATTAAAACATTCCCTGGTCATAAAACAACTTTGTAAGCAGAATTACTCGCTTGTAGGGCAGAATCTAGAGATGAAAATGAGCCAGAAACGCTCTTGGAAATCACATGAGACTCTTTAGTTAACAAAAGCATAGATATCCTTTATTCACGTGTGTTCTCTGACAAGCCTCTTTTCTGGAACAGTCAGAAAAGATATGCCAAGGAAACTCCAAATGATGGATGTCCTGCAGGGACTAAGGCAACAGTTTTCAGCATTGTGTTCTCAAACTATTTTTCAATACTAAACGGAACTGAAATTCCCTATCGCAGTGTTTACCTTCCCCTGTGGAAGGATGTACATTTATATCAGTAGTGCAGGTTAAGAACATGGCCCCTGAAGAGATCCTTCATGCTATTTTACCATAGACGTGTCTGAATTTCTGTTTCCACAAGTGAAAAGCTACAGTTGCCTAACATTTTTGTGTATACATAGCATAAATTCTTGGAACCCATTGTCTCTCACATGTTGATACACAGGGTAGAGAGGAAAAAAGATAAAAGATAAAAGGGTGGTTTTCCTCAGCATAAGTAACCAGAAAGCACAATATCAGGATGCAGTGAGGCGTCTAGTCAGCAGAAAAGAGAGCTGCTGGTAGCAGCTCAGATATCATAAATGTTACTAACACCGGCACAAAGGAAAGCCTAGCAGAAAGCTAAGATTTTTTTTTCCCCTTCCAGGAAGAAGTTTAAAGAAAAAACAAACAACAAAACAAGACGACGACAAAAAAGCCACAGCATTTATTCACATGCAAAAACTACTGGAGCAGCCACTCTTGCTGAATCAATTTTGGTACCAAGAGTTGGATTTGAGCCTCGATTCTAAAAGCCTTCTATATGCAGGACTTCCACGCCCATCAAAACATGGTTTGAAGAGATACGCAAGGTTTGAAGAACAAGACTTGAGACTGCCTTGTTTGTTAAATAACCCACTTCAGAAAAGCCAAGAGGAATTCCTTGGTTACGTGGGTTTTTCACACACGGGATGCTGCTCAGATGCTGCTAAACGGTAATGTTGCAATTCATCAATTAAAAGGAGTTGGTGCCGTCAACCTGAGTGTTATTTTGAGATGCGTGAGCAGCCGCTCTGCTCTAGTTGATTACAGAAGCTGACGTTTTTGCCACCATATCGACTCTCCAGTTCCAGCATTTCAGACTTAAGTGAATATTGAGTCATTTCTCAGGAACTGCAAGAAACAGCAAAGCAGATGCGCTCAGTCAGCCTTTCCCTTGTGCAAATCCAAATGTATCAAAGTTCGATTAGCACTGTAGAGAAAAAAGACCATCTGCTAACAAACCAAATGCATGTCCCATTGCAAAAAAAAAAGGAGCAAAGAGCTGTTAGATACCTGCACCGCTGAAATATAAAGGGAGTAGGAAGTTGTTTCTCTCAAACAAATATGTGCCCAAAATAAGAAGGTAAACTGTGAAACCAACATAGCAAAGGTGAAATCACACAATCAGCGCACTTTTTCTTACAGTTTCTTTTTGCTGTATGTAAAACAGCAGCAAGTACTGCTGTTGCATCCACTTTTCAAATCAGATTAAGGAAATCCATTATTCACTGAATAAAATGATCATGATTATTTTTTGTAGTTAATCCTAAACAATTTAGATTAAATTCCTAAGCCTGTGTCTGCTTAAATTTCTGTGGAAAGACTTTTGGAACACACTTTACAGCCATCTGCTTAAGTGGATGATGTAAGGTCACATTCAGCAGAATTCTTCAATGAAAGATAAAAAAATCTTTTCACAATTGTTGATGCTTTTGAAACGTTGGTTTGGGGTGGACAGGAAAAAGAAAAAGAGGTCCTCAAATCAATTTTGTTTCTGTTTATCCAACAGCTATTGCTCCAAAAAGGTTGTTAGCAAAACACAGAAGTTGGAGTGATATTTCATTCATGCCTGCAATACCTATTACTTCATGAAATAAATGACCCTGAGAAATGTCAGTTTATACATTTTAAAACAAGTTTTAATTTAGGCCTGTTGTCACAGTACAGAGCAATATCATAATTAATGATGTGAAACTGGTAGCTAAGATGTCATTACACACGGGAATGTCACAGTGAATCAAGTTCAACTAGCTACTAAAAAAATTCAGCACTGGGATATTAGTTTTTATACTCGCGGTATATCAAATAAATCTTTGACAAGCTACAAAAAAGGGTATGGATTAAATATGATATGGGATGAGCAGATTTGGTAGAAAGCTGGCCCAGAATCTCAAAATGCCAGCAAATCAAGGCCTGGGGGTAAGTCGGGCTATTTATTTGCCAAGCTGACCTACTTCTATTACACTTATCATTCTTCTGAATACCATTTACAAGAGTATTCCTGTCAGAGCTAAAGACAATGTTAATTCATCACAGCTCTGATGTCATTTCTAAGAAGGATGTGTACCTCCTGAAGACGCATTTACAAACATTTCTAGGAAATACTCTGAGCTGCTCAAAACACCTTTGCCCTGTTACCAGCTAGCTTTTTCTAAATCAAATTAGCATTTACACCTAAAAATTAGATGTAATAATCAAATTAGCATTTACACCAGATTAAAAAATACTTTCATTTGTGGTTTTTTTTATTACAGAAATATGCTTGTTAGAACCATAAGTTACTTCTCATCTAAATATCCATGAACAATACAAAGTTTTAAGAGAGAATAACATAACTGAAACTGTGTAATAGGCTGGAAGTATGGTATCTGCTGGAACTGGTTAAAAGCCACATAGTCTATTCCCCTTGTGGCCCTGTCTTCGAGGTTCCTATGGGCAGGCAGGAGGTGTCTGGGCATGCCTAGACAACAAAATTCCCAGCCCTCAGGGCAGAGGTGGAATTTACACTAAGAATCTGAGCTGTTGCTTTTATAAAAATAATTTGTGGTTTACCATTATTCCACTGTATTCAGGATATCTTCACTCAAACAGTAGACATTATTCATTGACTGACTGGAACAGAACAAAGTCATTTAAAAACAAACAGCTACAAAACCTCCATGTTTTACTTATTGTATATGCATTAGCTTATGGCAGGAGACAATTACCTGTCTGCTACCAGCATGTTCTGATGCATAGCCTTTTTCATTTCAACAAATGAGGACATGTAAGAGCTATTGCTGCTCTTGTACACATCAGTGGGTTTTTTGTTTCATTTTGTAGATAGATTTTTTTCCCTTTAATAATCCTCCTTTATTAATCTTCTCTTGTTTAAACTTGATTTGTACTTTTGAATCTAATTTTTCCCCTTACCTAAGGACTGTACTCCTGTGGACAGTTTCACTAGCCATTCATGCTTAAGAGTTTTCTACCATCAGACATTGCAGCTACTGGAAGGTGTGATTGCAACCTGGGGGTATACCCCATTTAGTTCATTTTTAACTGGTTTGTTCAGACAATAACTTCAGTGAGGATTCAGCCCCATGGGCTTTCTCCTGCCTCTCCCCTCATATATCCAAACATTTCTATAGGCTTATATTTAGAACCCTGCACTGCTACCACTGCAATCATCAGCCCCTTTATCAGAAAAAGCTATTGGCTGCAAAGCTACACGTGCAACAGTCACTTCACTGTAGTACAGATTCACCTTTAGGCAGTGTAAATAGTTAAACAGGATGTTTTGGGAGCACCCTTATGGGTAACACTTTCTCTGCCACTCTCTTCACAACTAGACATTTTGCTTTCCTCTCATATAACCCTGGCTATCCGCGTCTTATGCCTACTATCTATCTCTAATGAGCTCTTTTGTACACGAACTCAGCCAGACATGTCTGCAAGGAACATATTTACACCTCTTGCTGAGGACTTCTGGCTCAGCGAATACCTGGCAGTCCATCAGCTCCATGTCAGCCTTCCCTACCTTGATAGACAGTTCAACTCTCGAGTTAGTAAGGTGACCATGGCTTTCTGTGGAATATTTGTACAAAAAGTCATGTTACCAAAATGTACAACATTACTGAGTGCTGGTATGCAAGTAACTGTACAAATAGATGCCCCCCCCCCTTTTTTTTTTTTTTAAAGAAAGTATGTTTTCAGCATTAACTGCATCTTGTTGTATAGATTGGTCCCATTTTGTCATTATCATAAGGGCTTCAAACTGGGCACTACTCATGCAGTCCTATAGACTACTGAGAAGGGAGGAGAAAGGAGAATTTCCTATGCTTTTTCTTCTAGTCAGCTTTTAATGTTTTCATACGCCTTTACAGTCATTACTGTTATACAAAGATAAGGTATGAATGGTTGTGCATATACTTAAAAAAGGCATTTCATGCTGTGCATGCTGTCTCAGGTCACCAGTTACCTAACTTGTACCCATTCATACTCCAGGTGTGTTTTCTCTTGTTCTTTCTTTCTATAAGAACCAGCAATTAAAATCACCTTGGCTCTGATTTTAGGATACTAGCACCAAAGGAGAGATGTAAAGAAAAGCAAGAGGATGGGATACAGCAACATATTACCACTAGTATTACCTGTAGGGAAGACTTGGTGGACTACTGTTGTTTTGCTCTTACCACTACAAACACAGGAAACATACATTTGTAGAAAAACAACATACCCAAAGTGTAAGGCATACCGTCTGAGTTCACAGATAGGATGCCAGCTTCAGCTGATGTTTCTTTTCATACCCCAAAGTCCTTATTCCTTCAGGATGTCAGGACAGGATGAAGCCATTACTTCATTCTTACTTCCCTCCTCTCTAATCTTTTAAGGGAATGTGGGGTGGGGGGTTGGGGATGGGTGGCAAGTTGAATTTGCACTACAATAATTTTCATTACTTAAGTCAGTGCTGGGCAAATACTGGCCAGGAAGGCTTTTAGAGTAGTTATTAATTCTGTATCTGAAATCTCTCACTGTGGGGCAGGAAAATGAAATCTGAACTCTCTTTTCTACACGACTGAAGGTAGAAAACAAAGAACTTCACTGTTCACTGCAATAAAGGCAGCCCAGAGAGTCTCACAAATGCAGCAAAGTTTCTAGGGCACACGAGGGATAACGGATCATAAAGGTGTGCTATGTATTATGCAGTATGCCTTTTCCTCAAGTACCTTCCAATTGTCAGATCTAGCAAAGGGTAAACCAAGGGTCATTTGCTTCAAGTGATTAGATGAAAGTGAGGCAGGTCACCTTGCCTATCTGAAGGCGTTTATGGTAAAACACCAGCAGCACAATTTTGAAGGTGGGAGAGGAAAAGGAAGTGAACAAATTCCCTTTGAAATTCAATGTTATTGAATTAAAATACTCAAGAGAACATGGTCAATGGGTAGAGGTCAGCTTTCTGCCAACCACTGCAAACTGGAAAAGGCTTAGAGATGAAATCATTCTCTTTATATGCTGAGATGCAGAAGCTATGAGCAAATATTTATGTTATAACTATTAAATAAGGATTAAAATAATATCGTATCAAAATCTCAACTGTTTCAAAGTGCAGCTGCTGGCCAAAAAAGGCAAGTTTGAATAACACCCTACAAAAAAAAAAGCTCTAGCAAGTTGTGCCAGGAGATAAAGCGAGCACTTACTGGAGCGTGTGACAGGTATATTATTACTGTTCGTAAATAGTTCTGTAGCCCCAGTACCATGGTAGACAGTTTGCAGACAGGCTGAATAACAAGATCTGTGCTGTGAAGAGCCTCCAGTCTCCGCTGACAGTTACACAAACAGGGACAAGGAAGCGGAATAACAAGGAGGTGTGAGGATACACATTTTCATCAAGTACCATTTCAAGAAACAGGAGAAGCCCAAATACCAGTTCACTGGTGCTGAAAGAAAAAGCTCTTCTCTACCACCTCCCCATAGTTTTTGCCTCCCATCCTTACACCCAAACACACCTCCTGCATCAAATTCTCCTTTCCCTCCCAGAATCACAGAACGGTTGGAAGGGACCTCTGGAGGTCATCTGGTCCAACCCCTAAACCTTCCTCCCCTCCTTCATCCAAGCCAATTTGACTTACTAGAAAGCCTAAAAACTACTAAAAGAACCCCTGAACTGTTTGTTACTGTCTTGAGTTAGATCAGGTCCCAAAAGGGATCACTGAGGTCAGATCTTGTGTAAGGGTGTGACCACACAACTGGGAGAGAAGAAACAGGAACCTGAGTTCAACTGCACACATGGTCATCCCATCCTCTTTGCTCCACGCCTTATGGAATATTGGTACATTATTTTTAATTTTAGATTTTTTTGTTGCCAGTAAACTAGCTGAGTAGGTGCAGTAGTGCATTATGTCTCTCTCTGAAAGCATGCTTTCAGGACCATTTTTATTCTGTTTTGCCTTAAGAACTCTTCTCTGGCAACGAAAACTTCTCAGCCACATTTGTTGAGGCTACCAAGAGGACTGCAAATGAGAGATTAAAGATCCATGAGGTTTGTCCCCCTAAATCTCATAGGTATTTTCAAAAACCCTGTTGTAGGATTCTTGAGGTTATTTTCCTCTAGTACACATTTTTACATCTCACCTCACTGCTCTTTGAGTGACCTCAGTAGAGGCACTTCAAGGTATTTGCCCTGCTGTTTTCCTTCTGATGTATCCAAACCGTGAGGGATTTCAGCGGGAGCAAAGCCAAAGTAGGTGCTACAACATTTGTTGCCACATGACTTCACTGTTTTCTGTGAAGGTTTCTTTCCTTTTGATTCCTTTGCTTTAAAGATGTGTGGGTGCTTGGTGGGTTGTTGTTGCTGCTGTTTTAATAAATTCCCACTACCATCTTCCTTTTTGGATAACCAAAACATATTTTAAAGGAAGTGGAATTTTAGGCAAATAAATTTAATTCTGCCTTGCCCCTGATTCAACATCTATTTTCCTTTTAAGAGCATAACACTGGGCTGTCAATTCCATTTGCAAGCCAATCTCAGACAAGTACCAGTTCTTACCCTTTCCCAGACAGGTGGCCAGCTGAGAGATTTTGCAGCATTAGTGCTCAACTCATTTAGACTTCCTTCAAGACTGAGTGATTTCTGGGAGGGGACTCAACCTCTGTGACCTCCCATTGCACCCTACTTTGCTGCTAATCACTCCACCATCAGTCCCTGAAAAGCAATTTTACATAATCTTCACTGGGCAAAAGGAATTACAAGTATTCTGCCTGTTACTTTACTTCTACAATCAAGTTACAATGATGTAATTTATCTTCTAACCAAGTATTTGCAACTGCCTTTATCTACATATACATAAGTATGTGTGTATACATCTATGTTTGTATGTGCATATGGACTGAAAACATAACTCAGTTAATAGACTATGGTGCGGCTTCAGAAGCTTATCTAAAGAATATTAAAATAGCCAAGGCATCCAATAATATATAATAGGAAGGTCAAATTTCAGTTGAGTATATTCATACTATATCCAGCATGTCACATATATTAATCTATAATAATCCTAAATGCACAAGATAAGAATGACAGTAGTGACCTGGATGGATACTGCACTGACCTCTGACTCCTACTTTGATAGGTCCCAATTATAAACTCCGCATTCTAAGTTCTGGACGTTCCAGCTGTTCAAAACACGTGGCTCCTTCTCTTGAAATTACCACCAGTCCCTTGCAGAAGTTGAAGAAGGGATCACATCGGTGCCTCAGCCACCTCCAGCATCTAGGGCACATTGCCACCTCATATGAAGTCAGTGCCACCATGCTACCACTGCAGGCTCTGCATTGGAGCAGCTGAAAACTACTTCAGCTGGTACTGCCGGAGAGATGGTAGGTCTAAGCTGAGGGCAGTATGTCTTAAACTACCACAGCAGACTTCTCCAACTGCAGGAAAATTGACTGCAGTTTTTGCTGGTGTTTCTTTAAAGTGGGTGACTGGCGAGGTCTGTCAAATGTATGTTTTCAATTCAGAATATCAGTGGATTCCACAAAATTATAACATATATGATAACTATGATGTATTTGAAGATACTTTCCCTTTTGAAATCAAACATTGGGAACTCTTCTCTGCCAGAAGAGCTCAGGGATTGAATAGGATCATCCCTTTCTCAAAAGCTTTGCATGTCCCTCTCCTGTGCACATTACCTTTTAGCAGAGCCGAGCAGTCTTGCATGCAGCTGCCAGGGCTGAAGCTGGGGTTTCCTGAGAGCAGCTAGAGAGGAACTGAAGGAGCAGTGGATGTCAGGTGCAGTCTGTGAAGGAAAATCAAGTGACTGAGGAAGAAATGAGAGAGCATCAATGGGAATAATCATAAGTCAGCAAGGAAGAACAGGCTGTCAAAGGATGGTTTTTTGATTGTGAATGCTGGCATTTCCACTAGCCTCACTGCAATAAGTCATGACGGTAAGCAAGAATGGTTCCCTCTCAGATATTGGCACCTAGTTAAATTCGGAAATCCAGACCAGTGCTACAGCAAAGAAAGCAAACTCGCCCTCAGGCTAATCATTGCATTCATATTCCAGCCACCTTCTTTCACAAGGGAAAAAAAGTGGTGTCTGTCCTGAGTTTGGGAGTCTGATAGTCGCACTTAAATGCTTACAAGAAACATGCTGTGCAGTTAAAACTGCAGAGGAAATATGGGGATTATCACACAGCTTTGGAGCGGCAGTGATGAGAACAGTGGCAGTGCAGGTAAACGTCCGCTCCGGCATTTCACAAACCCAACAGAAAAAGGCAAGGGAGAGAGAGCCTCTTGCCTTTTGGGAAAAATGTAGCTAGAGAAGGGATTACTACTCAGGAGAAAGCAATAAAAAAAGTGTTTGTAATATATGCTGGTAATTGAAGAGCCACTGCTTAATCCTGTTCATGGGTTTAATAGCTTCTAAGGGAATTTAAATAAGTTAGTGAGGTTTAACATTCCTCTGAGAGATGAGTCCATGTATAACCTTGTATTTCATAATTAAAAATCTCTTTGATCTGTAGGACCCAGAAAATTGATTATAGTAAATTACAATCTGAACAACCAACCACTTGATGCTATGAATAATGCAGGAAAACTTAAAGATTTAGCATGTCTGTATAGTCTACTGAGGATGTGGGGCAATGGAGGTCTTAGCAGCTTAAACGAGAAGAACATACTATTAAAGAACAGCAATAACGTCATCGTCTGCTTCCCCCTACTCCTCATTAGCACTATCTACAGAGTAACAAATTATGCATAATTTTAGCACTAGTATGAATGGTGTAATAATAATAATAATAAAAGAACCCTTAATCCTTGAACTGATCTGAATGTCTAAAGAAAAAAAAAAAGTCAGAAAATAGAGACAAAAAACCCACAAAAGGAGTTGGAGAAGAAAAGAGATTAAATAGGTAAAATGAACCGGCCTTATTGTGGCTAAGCAGCATCAACTGGGTTAAGGGAAGGGCAACACAAATAAAATAATAGCTCAATCTAGGACATATTGACATGAGCTATTTTTACTTCAGTAACAAATTTGTGTTAATTTATTTGTATTAAATATTGGATATGTTAATTCAGTAACTGAGTTAAACATAAACAAATACAGGTGTATACAAGTCAAAATCATATTAATATTTAAATGTAAAGACCTTTAATTTCCACCTTGATCTCCCTCATCCCCCCTCTTCCAGAAATCAATCGCATTTTCCCAGAAAACAATATTTCAAATTAGCAAGCAGGGATTTTGCCATTAAGGTCATAAAGTCAAAGATGAACCAAGGGGAAAAAAAAAGTTGGGGAATACAGAAAAGGGAGTTTCATAGGCAATATCAATATGAAACTATTTTAAAGCAAGAACATCTCAATACTACACCATGTCAAGGAAAGCATTAATTTCTATATCTCAGGCTATTCAGACCTCTGCTAAGACAATAGTTGTCCTTTATATTCAAACTGTAATCACACAGAAAATATTCTCAGCCTTTTCCCTATTACTGAACCATTTCAAACCAGAGAGCTATGCCATAATTTCCTCCA
>NW_009649293.1:0-31077 GCF_000708025.1 Charadrius vociferus | reverse complement strand
CCTCAGGTAGACTTCCTATGAACCCACATAGAGAGTGTATGCTACAAATCCAAGCTTTTCATAAGAACATGCATAGATAATCAAGACAAGGTGAGAAAATTATTGTACACAGGAGTCACATCTTTATCAGCTTTAATTGATTTTGTTTCTTAAACAGGTTCTATTTAAGGCTGTGTCATGGTTTAACCACAGACAGCAACTAGGCACCACACAGCCACTTGCTCACTCCCTCCAGCGGGATGGGAGAAGAGAATTGGAAGGATAAAAAGTGAGAAAACTTGTGGGTTGAGATAAAAACAGTTTAATAATCGAAATAAAATAAAGTAAATAATAATAAAAAAAAATTGTAATGAAAAGAAAAAGAACAGAGAGAAGCGATGCAAATTAAAACAATTGCTCACCACCAACTGACTGATGCCCACCCAGTCCCTGAGGAGCGTCTCCCTCACCAACCTTCCCCCTAGTGTTATTGCTGAGCGTGATGCTACATGGTATGGAATAGCCCTTTGGTCAGTTGGGGTCAGCTGTCCCAGCTGTGTCTCCTCTCAACTTCTTGTGCACCCCCAGCTCGCTTGCTGGCAGGGCGATGTGAGGAGCAGAAAAGGCCGTGACTCTGTGTAAGCACTGCTCAGCAATAGCTAAAACATCCCTGTGTTATCAACACTGTTTCCAGCACAAATCCAAAACAGAGCCCCATACGAGCTACTATAAAGAAAATTAACTCTATTCCAGCCAAAACCAGCACAGGATGTTTATAAGTAATTTTTCTCTACAAAGGCAAAACCTTGAAAGATAAGCTGTTTGTCTTAGACCTCGCTCCTAAATAGAAAACTTGATGAAACTTCTTGTTGGTAAGTGACAGGAGACCATTAATTGTTGGAATATGGTTCACAGTTTGTTAGCAGTTGACTGACTTTAAGTTGTAATAGATTTTTCAGTAAGTTACTTTTACAGAAATTCAACTGAATTTTCCCTAATATTTTGGCATAAAAAGTATCACAAGGTTTGGTGGGTTGCTGTTTTTTTTAGTTTAGATAACATCAAGTACTTGCGTAACTACTCAAATAACTTCTGGAAGGTTTCAAATTCTTCATTTCCAACACATGTTCCAAAAAATGTACTTATATTTGGATAATAGAAATCATCCTATTTAATCCCATTCATTGTACCAAGGGCACATTTTTATTTCAGTACAATTGGTAAATGTAAAATAGGCAGAAGACATATGCCAATCTTAACAAACGAGACCAAGATGAAAATTTGCCTCCATGTTTTCTTCAGTAGGATTTTATACTTGGATAACTATGTTCAATTGGCTCTCTCAAAGGAACCATACCTTCTTTTCAGTGAAGACATATAACTATTTTATTAAACAGTTCAGCTTCCAAAAAAAGTTTCATAATGTCTACAGCAGCTTATAAATCTCTTTCTGTACATGTCATCTTGCTGTTGATTCCAAAAATAATGCCAGATACAAATCTCTTAGAGCTCTCCGCTATTCTTTCTCTTTCCCTCAACCAAACTTGTAATTTAATTTTTTATTTCTAATGACTCAACTCTATACATTAAATACATTCCATAAAATAATAATATCTGTAAAAATAAAAATCACTTACTGAAGGCAGTATCGCTTTTTAGTGACAAAATTTCTTCACCAAAAGGCATCCTTTGCATTCCTCCAAAATCACAGGAAGTCATTAAATAGGTGTTAAATAAAACTGGTAGTCAAAAACCATCTACTTCAACCAAAACCACCACACACCATCTTCTACCTAGTATTCTATCCTGTGGCCATGTGATCAGCACTAAAGCCAGCACTGCATTCTAAGTGGATACCAATATGAACTATAGGTAATTTTGGTCAAGTCTGGTAAATCATATCCTGTATTCACCAATTACAGGAATATTCTGTATACGTGACTACAGTTTTCCATCATTGGGCAGAGCAAGGTCAAACTTCTACTGTAGCCCTGCATTTTCTTTTAAGTTTCTGTTGCAGTCGTTTGTTTGCTGCATACACAGCACACAGCCAAATAAATAAGGAGAGCATTAAGCAAAAGCCAGATAAGAGGTGATTGCTGAGAGCTGTGAACTAATGATAATGCTTTTTTTCCTGTTTTTCAGTGATGTACTCAGCAGCATACCTGCAATGACTAAAGTAGCAGATAATCCCCCTATCTTCTTGTAGAATCCCAATGATACCAATTATTGTCAGGGGGCTACATTTTCAGTCTTACAAATAGCATCCACCGATTTCAGTTTTTTCCTCTTAAGAATGCTGAAAATAGTGGCATCTCTTTTTCACTTGTTGTCATTGCAAATCTACGTCTGCCCATACTATATCAATGTGATAGCTTTTCTAATTGGATCTATTTGTGGGAGGAAGAGGAAGGATCAGTAACAGAGAGGCACAGAGAGATACATTTTCAGAGGTGAGCTAGGGAAAATATTGAAGCTGAATTTTCATCAGTATGACAGGACCTCTGCATCTAATTTCCATCAATATGGAAAATAGAAAACTTTTCCTTACAAATGTGGGGTTTTTTTAAAACACACGAACATTCAACTAAATCAGATGCTGTAACTATTTTTTTTACCAGTCTCAAAACATCCATTCAGAACATTTAACTAAATCTCTGAATGCATAAATTGTTTGTGAAGATCAACAGAGAGACTGAGATATAGCCCATGATGGGCTGACAGTGACCGAGGTAGTCAGAGGCTGAGGTTTTCATAGCCTTTAGGACTCCCCACACTCACTACCATGCCAGTAGAGTAGTAGTAGTGTAGTAACTTTGCCATAGAGCTTCTGTGCTGGCTTATTACATCAGACATTGTACAAAGACTAATATCCAACTATACAAAATGTCTTTAATTCCTCATTTTAATGGAGTAGAATACTGTCCATGGCCTTGTGCTCACATAGGGATCCACAGGAGATACAGGTGTTTGGTAAGGAACCACCAAAATTGTCCAGACCAAGACTCACTAACTGTACACTCATGGATCTGGACCTTCGCCAGTCCCTTAAAAAAGAGTGATACGTCATCTCTTGCCTAGCATTAGTACAGAAAGATACTGATACTGGAGGTTGGCAAAAAAACCCAAACCACTCCCTCCTCGCCCCCTCCTCTCCCAAAATAAAATAGTATGGGGCAGGACTGTGAATATGTCAAAAGTACAGTCAATTTGAAATAGCTCATTGTTTTAACCCAGACTCATCACAAAGTTCAGGCTAGGAAAAAAAAAAAAGTACCTTCTAGCACTGTTTGGTCCAATGAAGTAGCAAACAATGGCTCAGAAATTATGAGGCTACATCAGGTTATGGGAGACCAAGATCCTATTTACTGCTCAGCCTGAGGGATGAAGGATTCAAAGCGTATACTTTTCACTGCCCAAGACAGTGTCTTGACCATTGGCTAAGGGGGGATGAGCTCAATCTCTTGCTGTGAAAACTAATCCATTTTGTAAAAGCTACAAGTTCAGTGGCAGCAGGAATAGTGCCCAAGTGTCCCAGCTTCCAAAGAAGTATCTTACTGAGATATTTTTAGCTCTCAGCACCTGTCAGATTGCATAACACCATTTTTCATTATAAAACCCCATAGTTTGTGGCCTATCATCTTAAAGCAACAGGATTTTAATTAAGGCTTGTAAAGTTAAATAAGAATAAATTGATTTAAGTCAAAATATCTCCCCTTTTCCCACAAAATACATAAATTAAAAATTCCAAAGCCTACCATAGTGTTTACAAACAAGGTAATTTTCAGTTTCTGTATCATATTTTTCAAACATGCTTTCAGCACATTTTGCAGCAGATGACTGAAAAAAGCAGCACCTAGAAAGGTTAGTCACAAGTTATTAACAAGTAGTTATTTTTGGTTCAGGTGTTTCCAGCACACAGGCTTTGTAAGGTCAGCGTGAGCACAGAGCTATTGTTTAGTTGATAATAGCATTTCCATGAGTGTCATTCAGTTCTCCTGAGTGACTTCTCATAGGTCCAGGGGGATACGTTAAAATTCTTGCCTCACTGCCTTTAGTTCTGCTTCACGCTAAATTGATCCCACACTGTGTCGTTCCTGCCAATAGCGCTTTTCCTTACAACAAATTTCTCTAAACTTAAGAGATAAAGTCTCTGGTTATTGCTGTGGTGCTCCCTGAATTTCTGTTTCAAATAAGAAACTTCTAAATCAGCAAGAGATTTTATATGTAACTACTGGAGTCAAGTTTCAGGGTAATATCTATGTTCCCTTTCACAGAATTATTTTTTGTTGCTTTGATTCTTGCAGCTTGTACCTTCTATTAAAGATGTGGATTGCCTAAGACTTAAATTCTCAAAGAAACTCCAGATGATATTTTAACTGGAAGCATTTCCATTGTTCAACTTTTTTGTAAAAAAAAAAAAAAAACCAAAAAAAAACAAAACCCAAAACAAAAACAAAAAGTCATACAGGTACAGCTGTCAGTTTTGTTTTCTTTCTGCATGCCCACCCCAGTGAAACTGTGCATATCATCTCATTTCAAGACATGCATACACCTACTCTTCATCTCCAACATGGACCACCAATCTCTAGTATGTTTACAAGACCACGTGTTTTGAGGATGACTATCTATGCCGTGAAGAAAACAAGTATAAATGCACACACTGTACCTATGACAAATACAGGGGTAGTAACAGCATTGTGTCCCTGACCGGGTACAGAGGGACAAGAAAGGGACAGTGAGAACAGAGACTTAGCAGTTCTTTCCAAAGTTGCTTTCCAAACTACACACACAGGTCTCAGGAAGTGGTTCTTCATCTGTATATCCTTTTTTAAGGTTTCCTGATAAGGGTGATATATGCTTAATAAATAGTAGGTGTTAACTTAATTTCTTCTAGCAAAAGCCTAATCACTCTTGTATTGGAAGAGGATCAGATCAGGGAATTTTTAAGCAAACTGGACATACATAAGTCCACGGGCCCTGACAGGATGCACCCATGCATGCTGAGCGAGCTGGCAGATGTTATGATCTGAATGATCGTAGCGACTGGGAGAAGTGCCCAAAGACTGGAGGAAAGCCAATGGCATTCCTATCTTTAAAAAGGGTAAGAAGGAGGATCCAGGAAACTACAGGCCCAGTCAACCTCACCTAAGTCTCTGGAAAGACAATGGAGCCATCTCTGGCTGGAAACCATTTCCAGACACATAGAGGACAAAAATGTCATCAGGAGTGGTCAGCATTACTTCACCAAGGGGAAGTCATGCTTCAACAATTTGATTAACTTCTATGATGAGATGGCTGGCCTGGCAGATGAGGAGAGAGCAGTGGATATAACCTACTTGCACTTCAGAAAGGCCTTTGACACTGTCTCCTGCAAGACCCTCATAGACAAGCTGTTGATGTATAGGCTGGATGAGCAGACAATGAGGTGGACTGAAAACTGGCTTAATGGCCAGACCCAGAGTGTGGTAATCAGTGGCATGAAGTCTGGTTGGAGGTCAGTTACTAGCAGTGTACCCCAGGGGTCAATACTGGGTCCAGTCCTTTTGAACATCTTCATTAATGATATGGATGATTGGGCAGAGTGTACCTTCAGCAATTTTGCTTATATTACCAAACTGGGAGGAGTGGCTGATACACCAGAGCGTTGTGATGCCATCCAGAGGGAACTTGAAGGCTGCAGAAATGGGCTGACAGGAACCGCATGAAGTTCAACAGGGGGAAGTGCAAAGTCCTACACCTGGGGAGGACCTACCACATGCACCACTATATGCTGGGGGCCACCCAGCTGGCAAGCAGCTTTGCAAAAAATAACCTGGTGGACACCAAATTGAACATGAGCCAGCAATGTGCCTTTGCAGCAAGGAAGGCTAATGGTATCCTGGGCTGCATCAAGAACAGTGTTGCCAGCAGGCTGAGCGAGGTGATCCTTCCCCTCTACTCAGCGCTGTTGAGGACACTGTGTCTAGTTCTGGGCTCCCCACTACAAGAAAACACATAGACATAATAGAGAGAGTCCAGGGCTAGAAAGATGATTAGGGGACTGGAGCACCTCACATATGAGGGAAGGCTGGGACAACTGAGACTGTTTTGCCTAGGGAAAAGAAGGCTCAGGAGGGGTTATCTTAATGGATACCTGAACAGAGGGTGCAAAGAAGATGGAGCCAGGCTTTTTTCAGTGGAGACTAGTGACAGGACGAGAAGCAATAGGCACGAACTGAAACACAAGAGATTCCCTCTGAACATTAGGAAACACTTCTTCACTGTGAGGGTGACTGAGCACTGGCACAGGTTGCCCAGCATGGTTGTGGAGTCTCCATGCTTGGAGATATTTAAAAGCCACCTGGACATGGTCCTGGAGACCCGCTCCAGGTGGTCCTGCTTGAGCAAGGGGATTGGATCAGATGATCTCCAGAGCTCCCTTCCAGCCTCAACCATTCTATGATTTTGTGTAAAATGTCCCAAGAAATAGGTCTAGAGGAATAGCCACTGGGTCTCTGCCTTCTCCCCTTTGGTCAGAAGGAGCAACAAGCTGGCAAGAGGTAGAGGGCCCTTGCACCATGGGAGGTGTAGGAGATCTTGTAGAACTGAGCTGCCTGCTATAGTACAGTTATTTATAGAACTTATTTAACAAAGGAAGATATCAATTTCTTTTGATCCTGTTCAAGAGAATCAAAATAGTATTATAATGAAAAAGCTGCTCCATTCTTAATCATTCCATCAGAATGAGTTTGCCACAAACACTCCATAATTGAATTACTCTAATGAATAAATATAACAGTGCAAATCCAGATATTTTCCCCTTATTAAAGAATTCTGATTATCTTCATTATCTTTAATATGAATTCTGGAGTGATAAAAAGAAATTGAATATGCAAATTAATTACTTCCTTTCCCTTTGTGAAATTAACTTTTCATAGTTTAAATGTTTCAAAAATGCCATTATTACAGACCTTGTCTTAAAACAATATTTTCAGTAAAATTCAAACCCTACAGAAACCATTAAAAACTTCTCCTTTAACTTCAGTTAAGTCAAATATCATTCTAAAAATTAGCTCGCTCCTTTTTCTCGCAGAGCATTACTTTTTAGAAATCAGTTTCATTAGCAAGACAAATAGCTGTCACAGCATCACAGGAAATGCATACTTGAGAGAAAAAGGCAAAAATCTGTGTAAAAAGACAACACATTTAGGGCTTGACAGAGTACCTTTTTACATACAGAATTGTACTAAAATCGAAAGAAATATTTGCTTTTACTATTTTTACAATATAAAAGAAATCTTTGGGAGTAGACAGCAAGTTACCACACACATAACAGTTGTGAGATTTCTGCCTGGAATGTTTCAGCTGTTGTTTCTCTGCCTATAGATATTCACCTCGTGTAAAATAACAATGATAGCTGGAGCATTATGCCATGCATCTTACCAAGGAACCTACATATTTATTGTTCCGACCAAAAATCACCTATGTCTTCTTTTTTTTTTTTTTTTTAATGATTTCACTATAGGATTAATGAGTTGGCAGGAAAAAAAAATAAAAAAGAAATGCTGACATATGACATATATAAGCTTAATTTTTTTCAGGTCACATTGCTGTAATACACATGATACCTTGCTTCTTGCCAACATCACAGCACTAATCTACTAGTTAACGATATGGTGTTAGATAATTTCTCTAAATGGAACTGGCAAATTAATATTTAACAGATATTCTACCAAAAAGACCCTTTACAACTTTGGGAATTTCTAGCAAAGTCCCAACAAAGTCAATGGAAAGACACAGATGTTTCTGAAGATTGCCATAGGATGGTCCAGTTCAATTAAGTCACATGTTTGCATGTCTGATGGTATAAAGTTGACCAGCTGAGATGAAGTCAGGATAGTAAGATCTCTCTTACACCCAACTGGGTGCAAAGAGGCAGTGGTATACTCCCTTCCAATATCCCTATGCTTGTAAAAGAGAGAAGGAAGCCTGACATGATGCATAGCATCAATTGATATAAAAGTGATTTCCACCCTGTCTCTATCATCAACTCACAAATCAACAATTTACCATTTATTCTTATTCTGCTCTCATCTCTTCAAGGTATTTGTCAAAGTAAACGTCATTTTTCTTGTACTGAGAATACCCAGACATTGTATTCTCCAAAGCTCCAAATTTAACCTATGCCAAAATCAGCTTAGCGTTACAGTTTGTTTTCCAGGGGCTCAGTCCTATCTGGCACCTGGCTAAAGCACCGGTATTTAAAGACCCCACTGAAAATGCTGTTGAATCCATTAGTGCTGCAGGAATAAAAAGCCCTAATAAAGGTATCTTCCTATTAATAAATTGCATACATCTTATCCCCCTGATCTTCATAATGTAGGATACAGGCAGCCAGTAAAAGTGAATAGCTGGTATCTTCACATACCTTTTCAAAGGTATTTCCCTTCTTGTATCTTAAAGAGCTATAAAAGGAAAGGGGAAGGGATCTCTCTCCTCCCACCATTCGCATCCCAAGAGACCAAGTATACAACTCGAAAAAGAAGCTACCAAGTTATGAAACGTAAAGCGTGTCCCTGTTTGTTTAAACCAGCCTACTCAATCTCCCAGCACTGCTGGGGAGTTGTAGCCATTGTCTGAAAACCGATCTCTAGACCTTGATTCAAGGAATAACAGTATCTAGAAAAGTCTGAGAAAAAGCTCCAGGATTACAAAGTACTCTGATTTTTTGCTTCTTTTCCTGCTACTCCAGAAGATTCCTGATAGAAATCATGATGGCTAACGTCACATTTTTTTTCCTAGTTTTGGTGTTTATTTATTCTGAATCGGAGAGTTTCTTCCTCTTGTGGCAATTTTTCACAGAACAAAGTCCTTTCAAGTTCAGCAGTGGGCAGAAGGAGAATCAACAAGAATGAGGGGCCTACTCTACTTCATTTAATGACTTATTTGGTTTCCTTTGGGTGCAGGGGAGGTGAAAAGATAAGCAGTTCACTTTAATCAAGTGAATTACCTTCATAATCTAAAATTATCAGATTACTTTCCTTATTATTAAGGCAAAAATATTGTCAGTACCACTACTAATATGTTTTAAACTGTTCTTGAAAACATTTCTAAACTAAATGTAGGACTAATGCTTGAAGTCTAGGCTTTATTCCAGCAAAATTTGTAAGCCACTGCTGTCCCATCCATATTAGATCTATGACTGTCTTTTCCTCAGCTGCATCAGGTCGTCACTAGATTCTCCTTTAAAACAGTGGTATGTATGAGATTTTTATCAAATCTTTGTTTCCTTTGCTGCTCTGCACCACTGTAAAAATAAAACTGTGACAACAGAGAACTGGAACACACAGGCTTGGATTTGGGCTGAACATGTTACCATGGAAGCAAATGGGACCCCTTTTAATTAGACAAGGACTTGTTTTGGTTAGAGGACACCCTAGAAGGAAATAAAGTACCTAAAATATCTAACTGAAGAGGCCTTTACAGCTTCCCACTGCTAGAAGTAGTCACCACTACAGTAGTAGTTAGTAATTCAAACAAAACTGGGGTAAACCATGTTAAACCCATGGATTGCTTACAGAAGTGGCCACTTCATCTGTGCTCCCACAAGCTCATTTGCTGAAGGACTGCTGACTTCGCTCCTGCACTGCCCACAAATGTCTTGAAAAGCTCAGGTAACTGACAAGGACGTAGGATCATGTGTGTCCAACAGCACAAACAGCGTGCTGATGGGGACCAACTGCTGATGACCTGTATTCCCAGGTTTTCTCCTTTTCTGGTGTCCTGCCACAGACGTGGCAAAAAAAATATTTGGTACATTTTGCTGTCATTGGCCCTTAAGCAAAGCTGTGTAAAGTGTGCCACACAGATCAAGACAGCAGAGAAAAGGTGTAATTAGGTAATTTTTTGACAAATCAAAGAGGATATATATGAAATGCACACACATGGAGAACCCATCACAAGAAAAGCAGATCCAAGAGTTTCAAAAGAAAAAGGATGGCCCTGGACTAAGAGGGATGATTACTGCAAGAAAAGTTAAAATCTAAGATCATATGGAAGAAATGACATCCAAATTGGAAATCTTAGTTTCAAGGGAGAGGTGAACCAACAGATTTATATGCATAAATGGAATTTTAAATTATCCTAGTTTGGTCAAGTCACATACGTTTATGTCCTTTTAATCTGAACTGACAGAGAAATCCCTCTTCATCTTACCACTGACCAGGTTAGCAAATATTTTTCTACTATTTATTTTTCATTAATAGATTTCAAACTGAACATTTATCTTATTTTCTGCCTTGTCAGAATCACATGCCAGCTATTTTTTTACACAGCTTTAAACTGGCTGCTGAGAAAGTTTATGCCTGCAATTCAAAATCTCAAGAGGTGCCACACTTTCAGACAAGAATAGTTATAATTAGTTACTATAGGTTGTTAGAAACAAATGTGATAGATACCAAACTATAAGATTTAGGTAAACCACATTTACTGATCAGTGTAAATTCAATCACAATAACCACTGACCCGTGTTATAGGTGACTTGTAATACAAGTCAGTGTATTTAAAATACAAAATGCCAGTTTTTTCCCAAGCTGTTAATGCCTCAGAAGAAAAAATGCTTAGCTGTGTGCATTTAGAGAAATAAAAGTTGCTGAGTTTATTTCATTTAGTTCATTTGAGCTCTACAACCTCAGCAATTCTAAAACAAGCTTGGCCCCACTTATATCTTTTATACAGCTTTCGACTACCATCAGTGTTAGGCCAAGATTTTTAAAATTTCTCGAAGGAATGGAGATAATATCAAAAGACAAGACTTTTAGCCAAAAGTTTCAAATGCATGCATTATCTTGTCCCTTATATTCCTAAATAAATGGCATCATTTTAATTTTGGGGTTTTTTTACTGAAGTTTAGGGCTTTGACTCTTACAAATGTACTTAAATCTGAAATCATTAAGACATTAATTCCTGTAGCAGTGAGGCTTCAAATGAAAATGTTTTATAGATCACTTTGACACCAACAAAATGTTTTTTCCCCATAACTAATTTCCCTCAAGATTAATATTTCCACTTCTGGTTCACTGTCCTTTACCACTCTTGTACCAACCTCCTAGCATGCTCACCAGATACCAGTATTAGCAGAAATGGTTTCATGTCCCTTAAGCCCTGAAACCCTCTTGTTTATTAATACACAATTTATTGTGGTTGCATATGAAATGAGTCCACGAAGAAGTTTTCAGTGCAATGCCAAAAGGAAGATTTCTCTAAGAGGACAGTTTAGGGCCTGTCCACTAGTAAATTGTAGTCCTCTTGCCACATTCATATTTCTTAAAAACTCCTTATGTCTTCTGCTACCCAAATGATATCATTTAGAGTAGTACCCAATGTCCTGCATGGTCCTTGATGATACAAACTGAAAATTATACCTAATCTCAGCACCTCAACATCCTTTTCCTATAGGTCTTATATTTCTAAATATAATATTCTATGTAGCTTGTACCACCAGTACAAAGAACTACAAATACTGTTAATATGAAAAATGGAAAATAAAAAAAATCAAAGAGAACAATTTGAATCCCAATCTCACCGTCTGTTCCAGCCCCTGCAAGGAAAATGTACTCTCATGGTTATCCATCATGTGAGTAACAAGTAAATTAAGTTTTATATATTTGTTCTTATACCTGGCTTCAGTAAGTGTGATTTTGTGTTTGGTTTTTCATCTCATTTGTAACATGAGAAAACAAGATTATTTTTTTCTTCTAGAGAAGGAACATGATCCTTGGATCAATTAGAAGCATTAACACAATACAGTAAAGGACATAAGACTTGAGCCAGCCAACAGTTACCGTCTCCCTAAATCATGTAGAGAAGGGCTAGTACCTGTGGAGAAAGCTGAAGCATTCATGAATACAAGGGACACCCAGTCTCATGCCTTTTGAAGTGGAAAGTTCTCAGGGAGGGAATCCACACAGAAGCTCCATGAAGGTCTGTTAATGAAGATGACCTGCAGTCTTTGAAACCTTTGCTGCTAAAAGTCTCCTGACCATTCCTTTGTTCTGCCAAATTGTTAATGCAATAAATACTTATGATTGTCTGGTAAAACTTTAAGGGTTTCTTACAGCATACAAAAGCTATATTTGACTACCTTTCTGTACAGAACCACTATTATTTCTGATTCTCTATTCAAATAAGATGCATTTTTTGTTTTACATGACTGTTTACACTAAGCTATTAAGCAAGTGAAATTCTAGTAATAAAAAGATTGGAAATGTTAGTAATCTTTATCAGCTTTAATCTCAGCATGATCTATCTTACCTACTTGTGATTACAATCCTTTCTGTTTGGCCACCTACTTGATTTCATTGATTTCCTAAATTACTTGGGCTAAAAAAAAATACTTCTATCAGGTAGCTAACTGTACCTGCAATCTCTTTTACCCCCCATAACCTTGAGATTCCAAACACTTCAAGAGAATTCAAAACTCACAGTAATTGCATTTTGAAGGAAAAATCCCAAACTGGCCAAGAGAGAGATGTGGTTTGCAGTTCTCCAATGAAGGGATGGTGAAGGCTGCAGAAAACCAACAGCCCAGTTAAATGCATTTCAAAATAAAACATTATTTCAGGTTTGTCTGTACTAGAAATACTGCTTTACAGTTCATTTATAGATTATCATATTTTCATTTATCTGAATACCTCAAAAATATTGATAATTTTTCATACACGTTGAACACTTCCCAACAACAACAAGCCCTAATACTCTTTGAAGCATCTCAAAACTTTGGCTGCCTGCATGAGCTCTGCTGCATTCTGGCTGGCATATGATCCCACAGTGGAAAAATAAGAGTAAGGTACCAACAGTGAATAAAACCTAAATATCACACATATCAATTGTCTTTCACTTAGGCTGAGAAGCAAATAAGACTCTCTGAACACCAGCTGGAAACTAATTTATAGCTATCAGCACTTGGCTCTTGGTAGACAAATGCTTGGTATTTGTTGATATAAAACTATTAAAATATTACAACATACCCTACTTTAAATTCACAACTCCCAAAGAGCACGTCGTTATGGTCAGACATAGGAAATCATTAACACACTAACAAGGCAGCAAGAACAGTACAAGGAAAATAAAATTTGACTTAGTTATTGGCTTCATAAAGTACACCAAAGACTACAGAGAGAATGACTGTTCCTGTCAGTGCATTTACATGGCCCCATTTGTTACTCTTTTCATAGCCTTTCTTACTGTATTTCTTATTTAGTCATTAGCTTAAATCAGAGATCAACAAGCAAGGTACACCATGAATTCACAAGTTTATCTATCTGGTGAGACAAGAATGATATTGTGCTGGGTCTGCCTGGGATGGAGTTAACTTTCTTCCCAGCAGGCTGTATAGTGCTGGGCTTTGTGTTTGTGGCTACAGCAGTGTTGGTGCCAAACCAGTGCTTTGGCTATTGCTGAACAGTCTTCACACACCACCAGGGCCGTCCCCTCCAGCTCCGCAACACCAAGAGCCAGTAGGCTGGGCCTGCATCTATATTGTCCACGTTTGTCAGTGTTGTGATGATGTTGCTTTGATTTTGGTGTGGGGAAATTTTGTTGCTGATGCATGAGAAGTTTGTGAAAAGTGTGTAGTGAATTTACATTTTAATGACGATTCATAAATATGTGTTTCATAGAGGTGTGGGGTGGAATGTACCAGATGCCGAGTGCCCAGGTAGTGGCAGGGCGCTGCAGGGGTCTCTATGAGGACCCACCACAGGGGACAGCACAGCCCCACAGCCAAGGTGGTGGCACCTCTGCGAAAGCATATTTAAGAAAGGGCTAAATGCTGCACAGCAGCTGTGAGAGAGAGGAGTGAGGAAAAATGTGAGAGAAACAGCCCTGCAGACACCAACGTGAGAGAAGGAGCGGAAAGAGGTGCTCCAGGTGCCTGAGGAGAGATCGCCCTGCAGCCTGAGGTGAGACCACAAAGATTTATCCTGAAGGACTGCAGCCTGTGGAAAGGACCCACACTGGAGCAGTTCATGAAGGACTGTGTTCCCTGGAGGGACCCCATCCTGGAGCAGGGGAAAAGTGTGAGGAGCAGAGAGCAGCTGTTATAGACTGACCATAACTCCCATTCCCCATCACCCTGCACCACAGAGGGAAGGTGGCAATGAAAGAGTGAAGTTGAACCTGGGAAAAAGGATGAAGGTGGTGGTTTAATTTGTATTTGATACAACTGTGTTTTAATTGACAATAAATTAATCATCCCCAAGTCGAGCCTGTTTTGCCCGTGACAGTACCTGGTAAGCGATCTTCCTGTCTTCATCTCAACCCACGAGCTTTTCCATCTTGTTTTCTCCCTCTGTGGTGTTGAGGAGGGGGGACTGAGAGAGGGGCTGGGTGGGCATCTGACAACAAGCCAAGGTCAACCCATCACACCTGGTTTAGGATATGGACTTCTCAATCCCAAATTTGCACTGTAGCCTTAGTCCATGTACCCTGTGTGCATATTATGTCCCTAAGTACAGCTATGACAATCTAATGGCAAGAAATTGTTGCCATTCCACATTTATTTCCCACTCACAGTTTAGATAATCATTTCACTCTGTTATGAACACACTTTCAAAGGTCTAAATGTTACCAGTGAAGCTCCATCCTTGCAGGTACTGATATTGAATTTCAGTGTCTTTCACTTCATCCATCAGTAGAAAGCAATATTTTGTCAGTAATCCAAGCAATTCTAATTGACAAAATCTCTGCTCTTAATGTCTGTCATTCAGGCATCATAACTGTAAAATCAATTTTCACCAGCACCATCAATACAATGTAATGAATATTCTCCCAGAAAGACAGCATAAGACACAGAAGGAAATTAGGCAGTAAAGGTAAGGAAATTTTTGAGATTCACAGCTAACAACAGACAGACAAGTAAAAGTTTAGTACCATATCAGTTGTGGGAATATTTCTGTATATGGAGCATATTTTGCAACCTTGCTTTGTACTTAATCAAACATCTCGAATAAAGGACAACTATAAGGACAACAATTTTACTCAAGTTAGTATTACCACTCTATTCCTAGCCTGTTCATGTTATAATAGTATATAATGTAATACATGTAATTTATATTATAAATTATAACTTACAAGTTTATCTATCTGGTGAGACAAGAATGATATTGTGCTGGGTCTGCCTGGGATGGAGTTAACTTTCTTTGTCTGTATTATAATTTATAATACAGACAAAGAAGTAAGGGAGTAACATACACAATGTAAGACATATGACTAAGAGGGATCATTACCTTATTCTACAAAATTTGTTTAGTATTTGAACCAAAGTTCAAGAGAATTGTGCAATGATAAGAAGGCTCTGGTAAAGTACCAATCATATGCAAAATTTTGCAGTGTGTTTTGTGTTGCATTATGTGCAGTAAAAGTCACTGAAAGATGTCACCAAAATGTGCTTCTCCCAGACTGAACTATCATATATATTCAACTCCTATTCAAATATATTTTAAAATTAGGGTAAGATTAAATTGTTTTTAAATGTAACCTCACCCTTATATTGAAAAGGATTTCAAAACAGAGGTGAGGAATACGCATTGCATATTAACCGACTGTTTAAAAAAGGTGAAAAAAGTTCCTTTATGATACTCCGGTAGCAAATTTCTTTCAGTGAGCTAATTAATCTTGCAAATATGTGTTTGTGCACTCTAAACTAGTGCCTCATGAAATGAATAAACTGGTGGTTAGAATGGGGTTTTGCATATCTATAGTCTTGCCCCAGGGCTGATCCTAACTCTTATAACTGTGTAAAATAGTTTGCATGGTTTTAAAAGGAAATAGCCGTTTTTACTTCCTTTAATAGCTGAGAGCTCAAAAGGGTTCTTGCTTATCTCCTGAAATATCTAAACAGTGACAGTATACAAAAGCTCCTTTTATATATCTCCTAGGTGACACTTAATATGAATTCTATTCAGATAACATCCTTGTTGCCAGTCAAACAGAAAAAGAATAAAAAAAATATATCCACATGCCTATACCCAGTAAAGTCAAACTAAAGCCTCCACAAAATTCAGTAAGCAGCTTCTTTATATTCCTTCAAATTGTGGTGAAAGTAAAAAAAAAAAAAAAAAAGGAGAGAAAGAAAAACCAAGCACGAAAAAACTAATAATAACAAACTAAATAAAGTAAATATTACATATTTAGATGAACATTTTTGGCTTGTATTTCAATACCTTACACTAATTCAGATCAGCAACATATACACTGTCCTTAAGCACAGTCTAATTACAAAACATTGCTGCATTACTAGCTTCTTATTGCTGCCTGGAAAATCACAACTGGACAATATTTTCTTTACTGCAGACAGATCTGGCAGTTTATGACCATGCTTTGCTGAGGCTCTTCCTTTTTAAGACCTCTTTTAAGAGCTCTTCCTTTTTAAATAGGAAGAGTTCTTCTGCATGCCTCAATTTACAGTATATTACTTTGAAGATATCAAAATATGGGAAACGTACCTTTTATGTCTTTCAGTCTCACCTTAGAAATTATAGTGACAACCTTTCAAAAATAATAATGCAGCATTTCATCCAACTGAGTTATTGTTGGGTTACACATTTTAATATACGTGCATCTATTTTATATCTGCTTAAGTAGATCTTTAAAAGACAGCTATTCTGTGCCTTTAGAATTCAAAACTAGTGATTAAAATACAGTGTGTATTATTAACCTGTATAGAGCAAAAAGGCTAATCTTGAAAACAGTTCTCTTTGACTATTCAGTTTGAGAGTTGACACTGTATTTTGATTTCGAAACTGGAAAAAATTACTGTAGCCCTATCACTTTTTTTTCTCCTTACCTTTTCTTTAACACCAAAGCCAAAAGAGCAGTCCCCAAGAGGGACGTCAAGACTACATCTGCCATATGAACTCTGCCATATGTATTAATTTTTTACCTGCTTAAAAATTGAGGGAACATCAAAAAACAGAAGCTTTCATCATAGATTGAGGAAACCCATCCTTACATGACGTTTTTCTTCTGTCTTTCTTATTTCCCATTGAGAAATTATTCCACAAGGATGTTGTATAACTGCCAGTAATTTCATTTTCAAAAAACACCTTTCCAAGTACAACAGAAAGTCATACATTATTATCAACTGCAAATTTGGTTTTAGGTATCTTCAGCAATTTTCCCTAAAAATTGTTCCCAGCACATATCTACCCTTGCCCTTCCTACAAACCCTCAGAACGTTACAAGAGACAAGAAAAATTGTATCAGTTTCAAAGTGAAAATAACATTGGTTTTAGCCCTAGCTGCTTTTATATCAAACCTAGATGCTCAAATCTTCACGAGAAAACAATAGAAACTTAATGAAGGAGGATTGTATCAAAGCTTTTAAAAGATTTTAAGATTTTCCTCCAAATTTTCCAAAATCTTAAAATCTATTTGCAGATCTACCCCCTAAGAAATGCACCATTCTTACATTAATATAAACCCAAAACACTCAAAAAATCATTAACCAAGTAGACAAAACTTTTGTTTTAATACACAGTTACTCTTATTTCCCCTGTGATTGCTCCCCTCTGAACCCTGGACTACAGCTGGGACTAGTTCCTCTCACACACAGAAAGACCCAGAAACCATTTTGAATCGCCAGAGCTAAGCTTTAGGGTGCGTTCAGGAGAATGTTTGCACTGAGGCACACATCTGCTTCACACACACTCTCCTCTAGGTGAAGCGGGAACCAGTTCTGCTTATAATCCACGTTGTAGTAGCAGTGTAGTACCACATTGCTAAAGCTATAAAAGAAATGGAGAATACTATCCCGATCATACCTGTCTTTAACGCAGCTTCTTAGTTTCTGAATCAAAACATCCAGTTCCTTTGGAACATCAACTGGTTTGACCCTCTCTGCCCAAACACCTGGTTGTAACATGCAAAAAAAAGCACAAATCTTTAAAACACATGCCTAAATTTCTAGTTTAAAATAAACAAGTTTTAATATCAGATTGCAAACTTTTACACTTCTAAGTCCCCACCTCTAAAAATAGATATCAGAACTAAGTCTTTTTCTTTTTTTTTTTTTTGGCTGATAACCAAATAAGAAATTTCATATTAAGTCTGTGCATTAGAAATTCTGTTGCTATTTTACCATGTGTCTTTTACCTAGGGATGACAGCTGAGATGAGCCCTCAGAGGTCTAGAGGGAAAAGGCACCAGAATCTAAATGAAAACTCCAGCCAGCTTGCTTGAAATCTGAGTATCCCAACCTACTGAGTAGCTAAAACATATTGGAATTAAAGCTTCGACAAATTTATCAACCAGAATAATGTGTAAGAACCAAAACATATTTACTTTTCGTGACAGATTAATTTACAACAGTCTGTTAAAAGCATGGTTTTTTTTCAGCCAGTGGAATTCTGTTGAACGTTTATTGACAGCTGCACTGAATCGGGACAATAAAAAAATGCTATAAGCCATATGAGGTCTTAAACTAGATATAATGGGTTATTTTAAATGCACACTGGAACTGGAAAACAAGGTTTTCAACTATTTTTGGCATGCATTTGAGATAGCCTTTTTGTTCCACTTCCTGAATATTATTGTCCCTCCCATGGCAATGCAAAATGCTCTACCTTATTATTAGCACTATTGGACATACAAATATTCTATCTTTAAGGCCGGAATCTGACAAAAACACTCAGATAATAAATATAGACTGCCTCTGCCCCTAATATATATATTAGATTGTAAAATGGCCATTTCTGTCAGGTTGTCTGAAAATATTTGGGTTAAGTGCATTGTAGCAAACTAGGAAATGTATTTTCCCCTTTCCCTGCTGTAGCAGAAAGGTGAAAGTTATATTGCTCCTTTTTGCCCTGGAACAGATCTCTTTTCCTGTCAATCCAGCATAAACTTCAGCAAAAAAGAAAACGTAACCACACATTCAAAGGAAGAAAAAGCCAAGGACAGATTTGGTTTGTATCACTTAATGCATGACATGAATACTTGATTGAGTCTTTTTTCTCTTCAGTTTCTATGCATAAATCCCATCATTCAGAGTTGAAACACTGTCCCCACTAAAACTGTTTACAGATGTTAACAGAAACCATAAAGTCAAAATCACATGCCTGAAAATCTATTTTGAAAATAGCAGACTTCTGAAGAGCATAAATTAATTACACAACTTACTTTGGCAGGACTAGAAGTTTTATCACTCTCTATTAAGAAGATTTTTTTTTTCTTTTGTCTAAAAATTGCTTTAATTTTTTCATTAATTAGTGATGATATATAACACTGATGCAGCAGAACTGTGTTATGAATCATTATTGAAGAAAAGTTAAGGAAATGCAACATCATATTTTAGCTGCGTGAATAAGTGTACTCCAAAAAACAATTCTGAAATACATTCACATGCTTCAGAAATGAACAATTAACAACCTGTGAATGGATGATTTAGAAAGTTTATTATAGATCCATTTGATAAAGCACATTTACACCTAGCTAATCAGAAAACTATTGCTTAAAGCTGTCCCAAGATGCTGATTATCATCAACATGTGAATACTAAAGAGTTAGGCAGTTTTGCTCATAGCTGGAGTTTCGTACATCAGACAATAAAAGCTTTTTAATAAAGTAGCTCTCTCTGATTCAGAATGGTCCCCAACGCTATCCAAAATGACGACTCAACCTTCATTACATTAGGAAAATACAACAACTCACACGTAGAGTACTGCAGTCTGACATCTTAATGCAACTGATTCCTGCAAAATGCTACAGCTGTAGCTCCAGGGAGTGAATTTCCCTATTGTTGGCACCAAAGCACTTGCTCGACTGGCACAGCGCTGGCCAGCTGGCGACATGGGAGCTGGACCAAAGCCCACAGGATGCTCCTGGCTGCCAGTTCCCTAGAGGACACTTCATGAGAAGCCAAGAGGGGAGAAAGGGGCTGCCACCACATCCCAGACCCCCAGTCGGTGGCACAGCAGGGATTTGGAAGTAGTGGTCACTGCCACCAGCTCCTCTGTTGCATCCCCCTTGACAACAGCAGCCCACCTCACTATGCCAGGCAGAGCACGCAGTGACAATCGCCAGCAGTGGCAAGAGGGCTAGGGGGAGAGGGGGAGAGGGGGAGAGAAAGGGGAGCCACAGTGCAGTGACTCTAACACGCTTGTAGCAAACAAGGTTGAGACATAGGGCAGTAGGATCAAGCATGCTGCCTGGGTGAAGAAAAGTCCGTACCTTTCCCCAGTCCCAAGAAGACCACCAATGTAAGACAGACTCTTAAAGGCTTGAAGGCTGGTATTTCATGTGAAATTTGCTCATCGTTCCTCATTCCTGAGGGTGTTCACATTTCTGCAGAAAAGTGGAGGAAAAGATCAGTTTTTTTCATCAGTCAGTGAAAGAGATCATTGGATGTACTTACATCTCTACATGCAAATGACCTTTTTAAAATCCAACTTCATCCCCCCAAAAGCCAGCAACTAACTCAGAGCAGGGACAGGGTATAACTACTTTGAATACTTAAACAGTTCACCTGAAGGGGGAAAGAAGCCAAAGAGTGGGACCAGATCCTGATAGTCTCTCACCTTGGAGCAGTCTGAGGCACATTGCCTGCCCTGGCATCTCAGTCCTGAATCATCACCTGAGGCTGACAAGAACTCCTTTCTCTCCCAGTTTCACATAATTCGAGGCTTTTTTATGTAACAGTTTTCTGTATCCAGGATAAGTAATAACCAGTGAATCTCAAAAGGTTTCAAGGTTTCGTTTAGAGAAACATCTGAAGGGCCTTATATCTCTTCATACTTAATGAGCTGAATAGCTCATAGGAACCAGGTCTTGATGTTTCCAGTAACTTGTTTTTAACAAGGATTGAAATATTACAACAGCCTCTCCCATTGTTTCAATATTTCTTTATATTTTCCTAAGCAAAAATGGACATAATATGGGGGGGAGGGGGACCACACAACAGAGAATGAAAGTAAAGAAACACAATTTAAAGGTACCTCAATTTTCACACAAAAGAAATCAAAGGTTTTTAAGTAGCTGGTTGGTTATACATTGTTTCCAATTTTGTTGTCAATTTTTTCTCAAACATTTTAATCAAGACTGAAGAAAGTCTGACATTCTATCATAACAGTATCAAATATTTGGCAAAGTATAATCTCTTCTTCAGTATTGTTTTACTTGAAATTTGCTTGTTCGGGTTACTGAATTGGGCTAAAACTGAATTATTATTCTTGGATAACATAATCGTTGTCTACAAAGACTATTTATCTTCCACAGGTCATGGCCTGATACCTAAGATTAACTTTAGTCTCAGTATGGACATAATACAAGATAGGCAGAGATATAACTAATTTGCTATGTGTAGCCTTGAAATTCAGTCACAGATGAGGTTTTTAAAATAAGCAAAGCTGATGGCATCATTCTGTTCAAATACACATGTAAGTTTTTCAGAACAACCTTTCTTAATGTACATTTTTCTTAAATGGTAATTTTCGGTCTTTGCAAAGTGTCAGTCTGTGTGATTTCCAAGTTATGTGATAGGACTACTCATTACTGACATACCTGCATGCTTGATAATTCTAGCCCCACGGGGTTAACTTCTGTTTAATAACCAATTTCATTCCTATTCCCCATGCAGTGGCTGTCCTCTGCAGCCATGGCGCTACGTCACCCTATGACACAGTTAAGGTAAAAAAGCATTCTGGAACAGATTGTTTCCTGCTGTAATTCCTTTGAAGCCAACTCCTCTTCGTCAAGGGTGAACTCAGATCACAGTCTTTTGAATTGAACTCCTCAGTATTTATTGAAGGTAATCCAAAGAGTGACTTATTGTTTCAAAAAAAATTCTCATGAAACGTTTACAGGTACTACTGTGTGCTATTTCATGGCAGGATTATTTTTTTTATAATATTAGTCTAATCTAAAACATACAATAGCTTCTGAACTTTTCAAGACACAATTACCTTTTAAGCACCTGAAGTGAAAATGTCATAGCAGAGATATTCTGGATGCATTTAATAAACTGATAATAGGTCTGGGTCTCCAGTCCTTAAGTAGGGCTTGTCTTTGGCTACTTACCCATAGTTTCTAGAACACATAAAAGTTTACAAACATTACTTCATCAGATGTTAAATCAATTATCCTTATTTTTCTCTTAAGCATAACATCTTTTTCCATTCCCTATCATTTTGCGTGTTCTTGCTCAATCTTTTTGACCTCTGACTAGAGATTTCAGGAGCTATTCCAATTTTATTTGAATATTTTATGGTATGAAGGTTCTTTAACCACATCTTAACCTGTCTCTGACGACGTTGGGAAGTTGCATTAGTCTCAGGGATACAGAAATAGCTACAGTTGTGAGTTTCACTTTAAATATAATACCAAGAGCAGAGAAACCGAATTTTATGTAATGTCAAAATGAGCCATGCCAGTCTGCTTGAATTGGAAGGGGCAAGTAGGTACTCCCATAAAATCAAAATGAAATAGTCCACAATACATTTAGTATTTCAGTGAACCAACAAGGAGGCTACAATCACACAAACTATATCGTGTTAATGGATATCAGATGATTTTTTCCCCCCACAGAATATTAAAATCACAGTACAAGTAGTAAAACAAAAAAGGTCTAGCACAATACTGTCAAAACACTGTGAAAGAAAGCTGGTGGAAGGGCTGGAAGGCATGTCCGGTCAGGCCAAGGACACTGTTTTTGTCTGGTTTGGAGAAAAGGAGGCTGAGGGGTGACCTCGTTGCTCTCTACAGCTTCTTGAGGAGGGGAAGGAGAGGGGGAGGTGCTGAGCTCTTCCCTCTGGATCCAGTGACAGGACACGTGGGAATGGCTCAATCCAAAGGTTCAGACTTGACATTAGAAAGCATTTCTTTACTGAGAGGGTGGTCAAACACTGTAACAGGCTTCCTAGAGAGGTGGGCAATGTCCCAAGCCTGTCAGTATTTAAGGGGCATTTGGACAACCCTTAATATCGCTTTAATTTTTGGTCAGGCCTGAAGTGGTCAGGCAGTTGGGCACGATGATCATTGTAGGTCCCTTCCAACTGGAACTATTCTATTTTCTATTCTAAATCTTAAAAATTTCAAAAACTCTTAGAACAAGACAGCTATCTCCTGCTAACCTACATCAAAAAGAGTTTTGCTGTCAGTTAAAGGGGTAGGACTTGACTCATTTTTATGAAGCAAAGGACAATATAGCCCCCGCCTCACCTATTAAAGAGCAAAACACCATCTTTTCTCCTTGCTTATTTCTCCAAGCATGTCGCCACACTGGGTCTGCCAAATTTGTGTCTCCCTTTCTTGTACTGTTCCCAATGCAGTTTGTCCCACGAGATGAAGACAAGCTTCAAGTTGGTGGCACTGGTCTGGCAGAGTGAGACTAAGAGGTAAATTTCCCTTTACTCTCGCAGCTAAATCTACTTCTTAGGCATGTTGCAAAGGGTATGAATCAGTTCTAAACACAAAAGGTCCTTACACCCTGGAAAAAATGCAGGTGATATCGTCTGCTCATGCACACATGAGCCCCACACTGTTCAACACTTGGACTTGCACAGAATACCACTATATCAGATGAGCTATGCTTGGCCAGAACAAACTCCATCTTGTCCACCTTTTCCTGTCTCTGATCATTACCAACCGTAAGCACCTAAGTATAAAAATTGAGCAAATATATCACAGTATTTTTCCTGAATATTCTCCCAGCCCTTGACTGCAGAAGGACTTTCTGTGGAAGTTCAAATTCTGCCCAGTGAGACAGTGTATTGCACTTTCTTCTAAAGAAAATGTAGAAAGAAACTGAATTGTAACAGTTGTTGGTCCCCAGAATTAGCAACTGTGTTGCTGGGGTAACAAAATATAAAGGTCAATGTACCATCTATATTGCACTATACTAGTACAATAGTATACTAGTAGAGACTAGTATACTAGTTTCTAATCATTTTTGCCATCAGTCATGTAGCTCCTAGATGTCAATATCTCATGTTCACATAAAACAGGAACCCAACAGAATTGCATACCCACTGTAATAATTGATTGCTTTATTTATCATTTCTTTAATTCAGTGGAGGAAGACGTACTTTTTGGTGCACCCGATCCAGGCTAAACAAATAAAACAATGCATCAAAACATTTTTTCTCCTTATTTTTCACACAAGAATCCACCACTAATAGAAAACACTCTACAATTAGGAATAGACTAGGTATCTAATTATTTGGTGCAATCTTAAAACTGCAGGCTTTCCAGACATATCCTTCCCTGACACAAAATTGAATGCGTCTTCGAAACTCGGCTTGAATTTTGTCCTAAGGTTGCACGAGTAATTAAGTATCGTATTTCTTAACAAGGCTACCAGTTCCTATGTATAAATAAAACATTGAGAATTGGTATGCATAGTATTATTTGGACACATGCCAAAGTTCCTGATTGCAGCTGGCTAATTGCTGTATGATTTTAGATAGTAAAGCATCCGGTTTTAATTTTGTCACTTGTCCGCTGTGCCAAAATCACTCACAGGAGCAGAATCTACAATTCAAACTTCGGCAATATGCAAAGAGTGGCAAGAACGTGAATAGCGTGCATGTGACAGAGCTAGACTAGGTCAGCCTTTGGCCTGTGTGCTTCCTGAATTCAACTGATCTTCAGCAAGGCTTCATTGCCTTCCTCCCACAACTTCTGAACACAGTCACCTGTGACACAAGGAGCTCACTACCCCAGAAACAAAACGGAAGAATTAAAAGTTAAAGTTGCTACATACACAAGACCAGTGTATAAAATCACGAAATCAAGGCAATGAAAATGCAAGAAGCCTGACAGTGTCACTGCCTTGTAGTGTAATCATTCCACTGCATGCTTTTATACTTCTTCCTCTGAGACCCAGTCTACTAGGAGTTAAGTAACTGTATTAGAACATCAATCCTCATCAATTTCTACAGTCTCTGCCTTCACAGCTGAAAAAACACTTGAAATTACTACAGGAGTATACCTTAAGAGGTGAAAGTCAGAATGCAAATTACTCAAAAGAATAACTTAAGATTTTTAGAATGATCTTGTGACTTGAGGATTCAGCATTTTCAAATACTCAAAAGTTGCAACATTACAAATAAAACCTTAATTTTGCTTCCTAGCCACAAGCTTTATTTCTCCCTCTTGCAGCTACCAGATATCAAGAAGCTCCACCTTTTCCTCCTTAAGCACATCAGCTTTTCACCCACTGTTTAAACCCACACACAGGATTATGTACAGTTTCCTCTTTGCCTACTTCTTTCAGGGCACTACCACTCCTGAATGGATGAGAGACAGAGTCTCCAAAGACAGGAAGGCCAGAATCCGTATGTGATTTGTGTTTACTCAAGTAGTTATAACTTTCCTCTTGGAAGAAGCCGGAGGGTAGTGTTTATCATCATTATAGAGAGAAGCCCATAGGCTCAGATCCATAGAAAATGCTGGAAGAGCACAGCCATTTTTGAAAAGTTAAATTTACAGTTCCTTCAAAGATGAAAAATGAACATCACAATCTCTGCTTAAGAAGGTGTCAGTAGAAGAAAATGGTACTGTCTCCTTAATATATTTTTGAAAATATAAGAACACCAGAACATGCCACAATTCACCCCGTAATGGCATTTAAACACATACCTTGAGGATGGTTTGTTCTGTTCATTCCAAACTCTTGCCTGAAGACACCTCTTTTTCTCAAAGGATTGCATGTCTAATTGAAATGGCAGCAAAAGTTACATGAGGAAAATGTGACCAAAGAACTCAGTCTTAAGTATGGCACTGGCTCTGATCAATCACAAAGTCGGGAGAAGAAAAAATCCCCAAGCCAATGACTCTCCAGAGATACAATTAATTGCCTACTGAAATAGAAGACCAGCACCAAAATGTCTCTGAGTGAACTGGTGACAGACAAGCACGACAAAAACGTGCATCTGAGAAAACCCTCAGCTTTAAGAGAACTTGAAGTGCTTTAATTTTTTCCTGTTTTGTCATTCATCAATCTGAAAATAATTCACCTTGCAAGTCCTAATTTATGCAGTATATATACTACTTACACGGTGCTTACCACAAGAAAATAATAATAAAAAATAATTAACATCTTCCAAACTAGAATTTCTAGTATTTAAATTCATATAATGAACTTCTAAATTGGTGGTGGTGGCATCTCTTTTCCACCAGTGATAGTTTTCTGGACACCTGTTCTGATTCAGCTATTTGATACTTAGATAAACAAAACCTGTGCTGCCCTGCATTTTTTCACTTTGACTTTTTACAAAATAAAAACAGAAAAGCCATAAGAATCTATCACCAAGAAATTATTTGATAATCAAACAGTAAGACCACCTTATGTACTCAGGTAGCAATGGGAAAGACTTCAGTGATTGTCACCGGCCTGCCTGCACTATATTCCTATATAGAATTCTGGCTTACCATTGGATTTCCCACATTTTCATTTTCACATCTTAAAAAAGGAAATAACTTTTTTTAAAAAAAGAAAGATTATCATGTGTTGTCCCTGGTTACAAGTAGGATAGGAAGACACCAAAAAGTTGCTGATGGAGAGCGTTGCTACAGATCAACAACAAGAACTACAGAAGTTAATGCTTATGAAAATGAGATCTCAGTATCAGCAGTTCAACAGTTCAGTACCGAGATGTTAATGCTAGCAATACTGTTTTGGAAGAAATTGTTCATTTTCTTGAACTGGTGGTGATTACCACCATCACTTCAAAACTTTAGCGAAAAAGCAGATGGTAATAGCCCTCAAGAGATCAGTTGTGTTCTTGTTGAGGAAGACTTAAAATAGCAGAAGAGGGATCAACATTACGAATTGTATGTGCCAAAAGCTAAGTTCTAGTACTGTACGATTACCGTTCTTCACTAGGCTTAGAAGGGAAAATTTCTGTTGTCAAATGCTTTTAACGTCAACCATTATCACTTTTGGAGGTGATAATTAGGCAGCTAACACTACATGAGGAACATAAACTGAACACATAATATGTTCTTTTCTAACTAAAATGAGAAGAATAATTACTCTTCCATTGCTGCAACATCCCAAAGTCAATAAAAGACAATGGGTTTTGAAAGCTGAGATAAAACAGGAAAAATGGAAGGCATCCATCATCAGCCATCTTCTTGTTTTAAATTCTGCCTAACTTCCACTAGAGGTTGAATTCCTTCTGAGAAATTCATTTCTACCTAAATTGTCCTATTGATCTCTGTCCTGAAGAGGTTGAACAGATTATTTTGCCTAAAAATATTAATATTTGCAAAAAAAAAAACCCACCTGCAGATTATCTCATAACCAACTTCTCAGAATTTAATCTGCAATAATTTAGTCACTTTTTTGCCATGATAAAAATTAACTTTTCTCATTAGATCCTATTTTGTTTATTATACTTACTACACCAACAAAACCCACTGAAATCAGCTTAATTCTCCTTACTCTAAAACTGAACTGTCTGCTAAACCTATTTCAGAGATAATAATTTGCTAGATTTATAGTGAGTATGTTCTAAATTGATCTAATTAGAGTGTCTTGAGAAGAAAGGTTGCAAGACCTATTCTGATTAAAGCACCAATTTTAGCAATTTATGGGTTGGTTCTTTTCTGAAATAAACTCCTTTGGGGCTGAGGTTGTTTATTGTTTTGCCTCAGCTCCATAACTTTGAGAGGGAGAGGATACAGTATCAGTCAGTTATCCTTATATTTGCCTTTAGAAATTATTAAAACTAACATTTTTTGTGATGGTCTAAGTATTCCTAATAAGTGTAGAAAATACCATACATTTCACAGCAGTCTCAGACAGTATTTGCAAAAAAAAAAATAAAAAAAAATAAAGGGGGTGGTGGTGTTAAAAGCCTTTATTTTCTCTTGTTTTTAACAGAGATCCTCAAATTACATGAGAACTGGTAAACATTTTTTTCAGGTTTGGAAACACAATGGCTTTTTTTGTTGGTTTTTTAGAGTGACAGCTAAACCAGCACGATGACATGTGCCAATGGTATGGTTGACAGGAGCCGTTTGGCAGGGGGTGGATCAGGAAAGAGGAATGATAGACATGATAGCACTCTGAAGTGGATTATCTTCCCAGGATTGCTGTGGTGCCTCACTTTACCAGGAACTTAACTCTGCAATCTGCTGTGGGTTTTGGGGACTGATTCAGCAAAATACCCAAACATCAAATATGTCCTTAAATATACCTGCACAAAATATCCCACATTGCACACAACTTTATACCAGCTTAGTTGTTAGGAGCTGTCTACAAAAATCACATTGTTGCACATAACCTCAGTACAGGAAAGCACCAGACTGTAAGTTTATGACACCTACTGCAATATTCAGAAATACAATCTGCAGGAAAACTTAGCCTGAACTATTTGCCACACTGCCACTGATAATACCACCACAATGAGATCAAGCATTTCTATACTATACATACTCCGGTTTCCACCATGACCAAGACACAAGGTAATATCCCTCATAAAGTCAACTGCTCAGGAGAAAAGAAAAAAAAAATCACAAAAAAACCCCAACAAAACAGAGAGACTTTCAAGTATGCAAACAAAAACTTTACTTCATCTAGATGCTTAGATCATTACACCACAACCACACTCATATTCCAGCATAAGGATGCCCGTAGGCATGTTGACTATGCCCCTGAGCACTTCAATATCATTGACCATTAAAATTCAGCAAACTGCAGCAGCAACCACTAGACAGAGAATGAAGGTGCCAATGTGAACGCCCTGAATGCTGACTATATAAAGTGTTGACAATATACACAAACTCGAAAAAAGCAAAACATTTTGTGTTTTCTGTGTGAACAGCCACATAACAAGTCTACTCTTGCGATTGTACATGGCTCAGTGTTTAGTCGGACAGAAAGCTGTTTCTTTTATTCAAAAAACAAAAGCCATTGCTGACATTTCATCTGCCACTATATAAGAGCATCCTGCATAAATTACAGAATATACATTCACTTGCAAATGGATAGACAGAAGATTAATTCATTGCATTTAAAGGTTTCAGACAGGGCCAGGCTAGTAGGTTAGCTATCTGTAATGAGGGAAGTGAAGCTTATGTTTTTTGAAGAATAGGCAGAACTGGAAAATAATTTCAATGTTTTCCTTTCTTTTCTTCATCTTCTGAAATAAGCAAACAAATAAAATTCCTTAATTCTTACCCATGTATTTCACTGAGGAATGGGTGAAATAGAACAGAACAAATATAGAGAAAATCTGTTACAAAATAAATCATCTTGACCAGGGAGGATGCAAGCAAGAGGCAACAATATGAGACACCAGGGACAGGAACCTGGGACAGGTCCACTCTTCAAGCATACCAAAAGACATTCAGAGTGTTCACCTCTTGTTGAAAAATGATTCTTCTCAGAAAGCATAAACAGGAATGAAATCTCTCTAACGATTTTCACATTTACTGTTGCATGCTTCTTAAGTAATTACCATTCTAACTATAAAAGATAGGGCTTTTAGATCATAACTTTTGTTGGCTGAAGAGATAACCCACCAAGTACTTATACAAGAATCTGCAGTTGGAATATCTAAACCATACTACCTGAGTCTAAGGGCAGCAAAATTGCTGCACGTTAGCCATGTTGCCAGGTTCACAGTCAGTACTCAACACACGACAACCAGCATTCCCTATTACTATATCATCCATACAGCCCTTCAAAATTATCACTCCATCCACTGAACCAGTCAGTCCTGAGAAACAGCAAAGATGAGGAACAGTTTATAATCTTCTGTTGTTTACATTACCCTCTTTAATTGAAGACTCAGTTTAAAGAACCACTTATCGATAAGCTTAAATGTATCCCTACAGTAGGAATTACTTAAATCTCACTGAATTTCTCAGTACTGCATCTTTTTCCCAAATGAAAATTGTCCTTTAATTGTTCAAGCCTGTAAGGTCTGACTTATTTTGGCACTGGAGCTGTGTTTGACTATCCTCATGGTGCATCTCTACTTTATTCCAGAGGTGTAACTCCAGTGAATGTGGACATATATTACCTTGGTATCTGTTTGAAATGTCAGCTTGCGTTTCACAAAGCCAGCAAAATTTGTCAACAGGCCTTAGTCAAAATGGCTCCCACAGACCACAATGCTCCACAGGGCTAGCACTACCAAATTCTCTCATTTAAAGCCAACCAAGGTATACCTACATGAGCTCCAGCCACACCTTGGCACCTGAGCAGTGATGGGTTGTTTATCCTCAAAATAACCCTCAGGAGCGCCTCTATTTTATGTCCTATTACATTAACTTCCATACAACAGTTTCAGCTAGGGAGTGTTTTTTGTGTTTTACACACAGGTATTAGAGAGGGATTTCTACCAGGATCTTTCAAGGAGTATTCTATTTCAAGTATAAGAAAGGTCTAGCAAGACAATGACAGTACATCTCAAATAATACAAAGCTTTACCATTTTTATTTTGTTAGATTAACATGTGCAGCAATTTCTAATATCCAACTGCTCAGCACATACTACACAGGTTCAAATACTGCTGTTTACACTCAAGTGTAACAAGTTCACCTATTACAGGTCTACATAGGACTAAGCAAGAAAATAGAAAGGTGTCTCACAACAATTTATGAACCAGATTTTTAAAAGAGTTCGTGCCAGCTTTACTCACCTTCCAACGTCAATGGTAGTAGACCTCAAGGCAGCCAACACAGGTGTATGTTCTTCAGAATCATATCCTATGCTTTTTTTTTTTTCCTAGAGTATAGCTCATAAGAAGCTGTACTAATAAATAACATCTTGGAGCTTAATTTGCCTCCAGTGGAAACAGTGATCCAAATACTCTGGACATACAGTACGTTAGAAATTTTGTTTTATTTATTTTCATTTAAGAATCATGCTATAATTTATAAGGACAAAGTTAATCTCTACACTTCACAATTTTTTAAAAACACAAGATCACAGAGAAGAAAAAAATTCCTCTTGGGCAACCTCACATTCTAGTTTGTTAACAGCAAGCGCAGCTATTCTTAGAGAGCAACAAGTTTGCAAGCACCAGCTTGGAAAGGACACAGCATGCTCTACTTTTAGTAGAACTGAGGCACTAATTGGAACAAAATATCGCTTTGCTTGAAGAAA
>NW_009649292.1:995-9946 GCF_000708025.1 Charadrius vociferus | reverse complement strand
ACATCTGGTATTGGTTCTCCACAGAAGGGTGGGGAGAGAAGAGCTCTGCTCAGATGAGGCAAGAAGATACTCTTATACTAAGCTATGGTCATCTCACCAACCTGGATCATTTTAGGACTCAGACAGCAGATGCTCAGATTCCAGATACAGATTTTTATATTTTTTTTTTTTTTCTCCAGTGTAATGGTGAGTATATCAGGACATGGAACGCAGGGCTCTCCTGGGTTTTAGCATGGAATAAAAATGTACCTGCTGTTACACCATGAGTCACTTTGCTGCTTGCCAGAACTCAGTGAAAAAGAGTAACGTCTTCTTGCCTATTTTTCTTTGGACAAAGTGACTTCTATCTACACTATTTCACCTGGATTTTTTTCTCTCTACTTATTTTGCGAGTTGTCAGTGGCAGGATTTTTTCATTAATTGCTGTATAAAAAAGGAAAAAAGTTTTGTATTTATAGTCTACCAGGAGCTTAAAGTATACAGACACATACGTTTTCAAAAGAATGAACAAAACAAAATGTAAATGAGTTTTTCTACTATTTTTAAATGGTTTTTGACACTCAGGTTGGAACTACTTCGGCTTTTCTTATCATTCACAATTAGGTCCACCATATTCTTTAAAAGAATTAATGATATATCACCCTGCAGAACACTAATGCATGCATTATTCATTCTGCCTCAGCTTGTTTGAAATGTTTGCATAAAGAGGAACTCTAGTAAGTACTGTTTTATTTCATCACTTACAGTGCCTGCAACCCGAGTGCAGTAAAATTTACAGCTCTTGTGTGATTAATATACTACTGCCTTAAGAATCTGCTATACTTTTGGTACCATTACACACATGGGTTTCTGTTGGATACCACTCTTTGTGACTTCACATATCATAAATTTAAAGGTAGTGAATGTTTCCTTAAAGTATACTTTTAATCTTGTATATCGGACATAGGAGACATTCTATGAAATTTGTAGAAGAGCTGCTTTGGAAGAAGTTGATACAATCGAGCTAAGCAAGAAACCTAAGATTAATCTGCTCATGTCTAGTCATCTGCAATTTAGAGCTAGATAAGCCCCCAAAACAAAAAGACCCATAGGAGTCCTAGACAAGTAAATGAATAAAAACACCCAGCGAGGTCTCCCTCACTTAGTTATCAGGCAAAACAAGGGAGAGGTGGAAACTCCACAACACACTAACCCTGACACCTTCTCTTTGCTCTCTTGGAATTCCTCATTATAGGAAGTAGAAAGTGGCACCACAAAATCAAAGTAAAACTACTTGGAATGGCTTGCTTGTGGTGGAAACTGCACTGCTCAGAGGACAGAAGGCAAATGGGGAAACAGAGTGTGAAGCCATAATACATGTCACTGTCTACCTGCAGTAGTAGCACAGTCCTTTCAGGCATCATTTACCAAACTTGACCAATATGTTTAACCATTAAAACAAAATTAGCAAAGATTTGTATTAGACTGCTTGAATTGTATGTAATTAAAAGTAAACAAGCTCTGTTGACTCCATTGTTATCTAATATGGTTTTATAATAAAAAGACAGAGGCAACCTTTACTTTATATATTATTAATTTCCCAGCAGCAATGAAAAACTGGGACTGAAAACTTCACTGCAGAGTTTTAAGATACAACAGAACTAAGGAGACAACACTTTTTTATAAAAGCTGTGATCAAAAGCCAGACATGAATACGCTTGAATTGACTAAAAGACTGTTGGAAAGAGACCATTATTTAATGAAAAAGCCTGTAGCCTGTAGCTTTTTTTACCTGTAGGTAACCAGCAGCCACCTGAGACCCTACCATGCAGTGACCCTTACTTGAGTTTTAATTGCAGATGACATCAGATGATGAAAACTCAACTAGAAGGGGAAAAAAAAGACCATTTCAGTTTTAAATACACTAATGATATTACTGTAAAAACGAAAAAGCTTTCCAGAGTACTAAATAAACCTTTAAGACAGCAATTTATCATAAATAGGTGAAAACTCAATACAAATTTACAAATACAAAAACCCTGCAAAAACACCATCACTTCAGTGTTTATGTCATAAGTTTCAGGGGAATAACAAACAGAAGAAAAATTGTTAAAAATAATTGCTGGTTTTTAGATTGGATCCATGCTTAAATTTCTATTCTTCAAGATTTTGTAAGATACAACATGTATATTCATTTAGAACAAAAAGTTTTGGTTAGAAATAAAAATCAGAGCTGGTTTTGTTTTTTTTTTTTACTGGATGATTTTTATCCTTTTTTTTCCCCCAGATGATGGGGGGGGCAGTTCAGGGGGAGGACAGTTGGGGGGTGGGCTGTTGCAAGAATACCATAGCACTTCAGAACGACTCAATATGCATGGGAAAAACCTGCTCAACCTGAAGTCATTGGAAGAATTAGACCTCACTTCACCAAACCCAAAATGTCATTCTACATCCTAAATATCAGCAAAATTTTAAGAGCTGACAACTAGACAGGAAACCTTTCAGCAGAAAAGAACATTTGGACACTACAGGAAGTCTGCGTTATTAGTACTGTAAAGATGACAAGAATATTAAGCTCACAAATTAGGAGATATTTGACATATTTTTATATATAGCTTATATTATGCATTTTATATATTTATATTTATTTTACATATTTGAAATTGTATATTAATATACTTAGAACATTGTCTATATTTTATATATTTACTAGAAAGACAAAAATTTAGCTGGGGACAGAAACGTGATGGCACAGTGTGCTCTGGCAGAGGGTTACCTGCGAATACATTGACTCAATAAGTGAAAAAGACTTACCACAGTTCTTTGTGGCTTACTCGAGAGAAGATTCTTCTTCCTTTTATTCCAGCCTTTTGATAGTGTTGTCAGATGCTGCAGTTGGGACTGACATAACAGACAAGCTGTACACTAGGCACAAAGGCACAATTCAGTTTGCACAACACATGACCAGATCACGTGTAACTACATACATCGATTCACAGATGGACAATTAGAATTTGACTAGTGTTGATGTTCTCCATACATTTTTTCAAGCTGTTCCTTAGCTAGATATTCTGCAGTGACTGGTCACCAACTCAAGAACAGAATACTTCCTCTTGGGTTTTGTTCCTTTCTGTTTTTTCTCTTTTTTTTTTTTGGCTGCATCCTTCCTTTCTCTGCCTTTGATGTATCTTTCTCTACACATATTTTCATCTTTAAGACAAGCCTACAAATGCACAGATGATCAAAAGCACCGTTGTGAAAACCACATTTCTGTTGACTCAAACTCATGGTGCAAGTCAATGCTAATGCTACAAAGGGGATGGAGATCAGCATGGTAGTGGCAGAAATAGGACCTTCCTGATGGCTGTCTCATGGTTAAACATTATAGGAAAAGCCAACATCTAAACCCCACTTAAGAAGCATTATAGGGTAACATAGGCAAAAGTCAGCTACAAGCATCTTACGTTCCAAGATAACAAGATGTCACTTCAAATTAACCTCTCTTAATTTTCAGATGAAAAAGCACAAGGCAGAGAAAGAAAAAATTCTGCTGCCTGTGCTCACCTAGGCACCATTTCCATGTCCACAACAGACATACAAACTATTTTCTCTGATGCCAGACTATTAACTTCTTTTATATATATTTATGTGAAAAAAGTGACATCCAGTGGCTGGTACAGTCAATTACTATTCAACTCTCAAGCCAAGGGCTCCAGCATCTGTATCTTTCTCCCTCCTGCTCCCTGCTTACTCCAAGTGCCCATAGCAAGTCAACCAGCTTTTCTGTCTGAAGGGAACTGCTTCAGGACCCTCACTGAAAAGAATCACAAGGGAGAATTGACACAAGAATTAGGGAGGTAGACATGAAGCCCAGATCACATTTAAATGAGGATTTTGATGTTCAGGTTTGTAGTAGTATTTGATCACAAAGCCATTTATGTTTAAGTTTGTTTTAATCCTCAAAAAAGCAAAACAAAACTTTATTTCCTAAAGGTACTCCAACAAAATTTCCTACCTGTGACATACGTCAAATAAAGCGCTACACAGAATACTCTCAAAAAGCACACATTAACAGCTGAATTGATTAGGCGCATTTTTGAAAAATCCCAGTGTGCTGGTTTGAGGTAAAACAGAACCAATTTTCTGTTCAGTAATTTTACTTTTCAGTTAAGCCTCTTCTAATTAACTGAGCTCTCTGAAATTAACAGCATATTGTGCAGAAACTGTTCACTCTCTCAGAGTGATAAGACCTGATTATTTATAATTTATGCCAAGGAATGGTATGCAGAGAGGCTCTTGCTTAGACTTATTGCTATAACAACCAAGGCCAACCAACTTTGTTACTTGCCCCATTGGAGGGTTGGAAGCAGAAAAGTGTAGAGGGGTCGCACCTGCAGGGAGGAGCAGACAGGACAGGTGACCCAAAACTGACCAACGAGGGTATTCCATCCCATCTGCCTCATGCTCAGTATAAAAGCTGAGGGATCAAAGGGTCAGCTCTCTCTCTCTCTTCAATGGCCGGCATCCAAGGAGGACTCTGTTCGTCTGCCTTTGATCTTTATCCGTGCGCTCTGGAATCCAGATCCGGAATCTAGTTCCCGTCCATCACTAAGTCCAGTCTGGAACTTCCCCAGTGCCTACTGGTGACTTGATCATCACCCTGAGAGCTCGATACTGGTTTTGTATATCTTCTATATATTTCATTATTTTCTTTTTATTATTTTATTAATATTTTCATTAAAGTAGTTTAGTTTCTTCTAAACTCATAAGTCTCTTTCTCTCTCTCCCTTCTCTCCTTGTAGAGAGAGGTGGGGGAGAGCATCTGTTGTTCATTTCAGTGGCCAGTCCGGCCCAAACCATGACACTCAGCAAGAGTCTGCTAGGACTGGGAAAGGGAACACAGAAGCAGGGTTAGACATTTTGCCTGGGTAATACTGTTACAAATATCTGATATCCAATGGTGCTTTTGTACTTATAAACTACATTCATACTCATTTTTATGACCTCAAAAATCACACATTTCCATACTAACTGGCTCGGCATATAATGTTACATAAAGACCTAGGAAATCATCTCAATCTGTTTTTATTGAACACTTTCACAATAACATCATATGGGCAGAATTTATACACCACAGAAGATGGGGTTGGGCAGATCACCAACCTGGACACACTGGAATGATACCAAGAGAGTGAGAGATCTCCTGTAACAGTCCCAAGCATAAGGTCCAGTCACAGCATCTGGGACTTACCATACCCTACTGTTGTTCTTACAATTGATATCAGAACTAACTGAAAAAGAATACAGCACAGAAAAGCTAGGGTCCCATCAAAAAGTAGCCACTGACCATTTTTGTCATAGGAAAAGCTGTTAGAATTAATATATTACATGATTGCCAAACAGCTTTGGGATAGCAGGCATTTATTTTATTTCATTACCAATGAGCAAGACAGACTGGAATCCAGTTAAGTAATAAGAGAATGCAATAAACTATGTGATTCTGTAACAGATTAAAATTAACTAAAATATTTCAAAGAAATATTTGATAAAAATACTCAAACCAAGTACCCTGGTCTCAAAGACATCAAATGCTAGAAAACACGATTCAGTATTTAAAAAAAACTTTGCCTTTTTTTCTACCTTGAAATATCCTCTATACCTGTTAACCATGCATGCACAACTTCCTATATTTGCTGTAGCTTACTTACAGCAAGACGCTTCAGTTTTTGCTGTGTTAATAGTAAGAATTTAAAATAGAATGCACATTATCTAAGAATTTTCAAGATTTTAGGATTTAAAAGGAGATGGTTAACTAACACTGCTGCCAAAGAAAAAAAGGAAAAGTCATATAAGAATAAATGCAAAAACCCCCACATCAGATAGCTTTAATACCACATTAATATTTAATATTTCTAGATCCCATATCAATAAGAAATGTTAGAAGGTACAGGTTTGCCTGACATACCACAGAAAACAAGCTTTGAAAGAAGAAATAATGTAAGACCAAATGATACAGCTGGGAAAAGAACCAGACAAGCTTTCAGGCTGACACACCCTTCAAGGCTGAGAACACGGCCGTTTCTGACTAGAAGAAGAAAATGAGGTCTGAAAAAATGTCTATTCTTTTCTCAACTACCTCAGTTGCCTAATAAAAGGTGTCAACTCTCCCTTTCATTTTTAGTCTGTTATGACAACAACAAACCACCAAACAATAGCAGCAACCAACTCCCAAAAAAGGTCCTTTTCAGAAGACTATATCATAGGTAATCAATTACACATTCTGCACAAGGATTATTTCTCAGTGGTAATGGGAACACATGCTAAGCCATAGAGAGCTAACTTTGACGTTTCTGGAACAGGAAATCTCTAAATGTGCAATTAGGCAGCAACATAAATAAAAATCATAGATGTTCAAGCAAAAACGTGTTCAGAGATAAATATCAGCTGAAACCTACATTTTGGCAACTCATATTTACATACACCAATACACATACAGTCTTACCTCCACTGTTTGGACCTCAACAGCATTTATTCCTACAGAAATTTAATAAATGATGGCAACACATTAGCATTAAAAGATGTGCTTATTTTGTGGCAACTCCTATTCCACATCCTGAACGCTTACTTAGTGCTTGGGGTGACAAAGATCCTAACTCCTCTTGTAAAGTAGAGGTATTACCGTCACAGGGCAGTCATGAGGCAAACTAGGACCCTCCTCCTCAGAGTATCAAACCCTCCTTGGGACGCAAAGGTCTGAATCATACTGTTCTTTAAGGGGCTTCCTTTTCAACCATCCCCTATTTTGGACTCAAAAAAAAAAAAATCTTTTCTACACAAGAAATACAATCCAGTAAGGGAATAATGGTTTGTTTTATCTATACTTTAATCAGAAAACATGAATTTCATATTTCATAGATAAAAATCTCAACATTTACATTTCTTAAATTGCTCTATTTTGACAGCTTGTGAATACTGACATAAATTACAAATAATTCCTATTAAGAGCACTCAAATTTGTGGATACGGCAATAGATGCAGGCTAGATAAAGTATCTTCCTGTATTTTCATTTTGATGAAACTTTAATATACAAAACCTAAAATTTTCACGCACACACACACAAAATACTGCTTTAGATGCCCGGCTCCTATTTGTCTCTGTTCCCTTCTTATTATCTTTGTATTCAATGCAATGTAATATTTGCAAACCACAGTAATTGTTTTTCATGCTTCCATTCTTATTAATCTTATTAATGGCCACCCCCTCCATCATAAAATGGAGAGAATTAAGTAAATAACTGAAAGTAATTTTCACCCACAAAATGAACCCAATAAAAGTTATACTGCAAGCTCATCAGAGTAATTCCCAAAGCAATTACAGCTATTCTTAAAAGAGCCATGTGGGAAGCAACTTTTGGAGCTAAATAGACAAAAGGGAGTTGATATTACCTCAGCCTGGAAATGGAAAAATATTAATGAACTCTGGCAAAATGCTTCAGTACTCCCTGCAAAGAACCTGTCTTCAGGTATGATAAACTAATTGTCAAACAAATCACAACCTGAGTTACTTCCCTGTCCTATCCTAATATATTATTAGGTAAGTATAGCTGAGTCAAATCAGTATGTTTTGAAGATAAAAATGATACTGGTTGAAAACTAAGGTTCAAATACTGACTTTTGCACCTCACCAACATGCTTTTTTTGAGGGGGGAAAAAAGCACTGCCTGTGGGAACAATTCTAACAAAACATCTTCTCAAAGACATATCTTCCAAATGCTAAAACTTATTTCTGAATTAAAGAGACAAATAAGCTAAAAAGCTTTTACAGCTATTTGCAGTGAGAAGTTATCTTATTCATGGAAGGATTTGATATGGGGTTATTGACAACTAATGGTAGAATACAGCCTAACAAAACATAAAACCAACATGGGAGAAGTCTGGAGACTATAGGTGTTCCAGGTTCTGGTTGGTAAAAGATCCAGCTTTCTTCTTTTTCTTTTTAAGAGCTAAAAATTTTATAGGCAGTTATTCTGAGAAGAGTACATGCACAGAAACAATGTGTTGCTAAGGCTACTACTTATTTTATTTTAAAAATGGTTGCTGTTTGTACCTCAGTTCAAACACTGAGATTTAACTGTTCAGCCCAAAGCCACAAGGCTGGTCCCTGAATAGAGAGAATCAATTGTTACAGAAGTCAAACTCACCTCCTCTTGAAAATTTCCTCATTGCTCGTCATCAACAGAGGACATAAAACTTCAGATCCCTCCTCCTTGTCCAGAGGAGTACACTGCAATTCATCAGGGAGACCAACCTGCAGGGCAACCAATGCAAGTCTTTTTACCTCCAGTGTTACACCATTTGTTAAACTGAGCTCTGAACTGTATTTTGGTCTTCACTGTCACCTCAGCTTTACCCCAGCATTGTTTTGCTCAACCTTTTATTAAAATGCATTTTAATAATTCCAGTTTCATCTGAGGAATTGCAACATGTGTCTAACATGAAGACTACAGTAATCTCAAGGTAATAAACACTGGTGTATGTTTCCAAACTAAAACTGAAGTTTCTCATTCATATCATCTCCCATTCAGGCCATATTCGCTCTACTCAGATTTAGAATCACAGAATCTTCAGAGTTGGAAGGGACCTCTAGTCCAACTCCCCTGCTAAAGCAGGATTGCCCAGAGCACATTACTCAGGACTGCATCCAGGCGGGTTTTGAAAATCTCCAGAGAAGGAGACTCCACAACCTCCCTGGGCAGCCTGTTCCAGTGCTCTGTCACCCTAACTGTAAAGAAGTTTTTTCGTGTATTTGAATGGAACTTCCCATGTTCCAACTTGTGCCCATTGCCCCTCGTCCTGTCACTGGGGACCACTGAGAAGAGTGTGGCTCCATCCTCCTTCAACCCACCCTTTAGATATTTGTAAGTAGTAATAAGGTCTCCCCTCAGCCTTCTCTTCTCCAGGCTAAAGAGTCC
>NW_009649292.1:0-376 GCF_000708025.1 Charadrius vociferus | reverse complement strand
CAGCCAGCTCTCAATCCACCTCACTGTCACCTCATCTAACCCACACTTCCTCAGCTTCCTAATGAGGATGTTAGGGGAGACAGTGTCAAAAGCCTTGCTGAAGTCAAGGTAGATGACATCTACAGCTCTCCCTTCATCCAGCCAACAAGTTACCTCATCGTAGAAGGCCATCAAATTGGTCAAACATGATTTACCCTTGATAAATCCGTGTTGACCACTTCCAATAACTCCACGTTCCTCAATGTGTTTGGAGAGGACATCCAGAATGAGTCGCTCCATTACCTTCCCAGGGACCGATGTGAGACTAACTGGTCTGTAGTTCCCTGGGTCCTACTTCTTTCCTTTTTTTAAGATTGGAGAGATGTCAGCCTTTCTC
>NW_009649291.1:3815-10594 GCF_000708025.1 Charadrius vociferus | reverse complement strand
TAATTTTTCTTGTCCATCCTCACTGCCGAATCAGTTAGCATTTGCCATTTCTTGTGGGATGTATTTTCATCCCTCCACCTTGATGCAGAAGCGGTTCACCCAGATTCATCCCACATTTCTCTAAAACTTCAGTAATGGGGAAGGGGACAGAAAACAACAGCATGTACACTGGCAGCAGAAGCAGCAGCTTACAGGATACAAAAACCAGCAGCAGGAGAGCAGAAGTGTATCTACCTTGTGGGCTTTTTCCTTCCTGCATTCAGTGGTCCTGGGGTGGTGGAGTTCAGGCTGGAATTTTGTGGGTCCTCCCAGTTAACATCCATGTATGCAGAAGCATCTTGACTTTTGGGATGATACAATCCCCTAGCCATTGGATACCTGCCCAAGGATGTAAACCCTGAGCCAGCAGCAAGAACTACATGATACAAAGGTATTAAGGACCAGTTCTAACAGGTAAAAAAAAAATCCCCCAATCCCAAAACATCAATAAAGGTTTCCTTTCTCAAGACAACATCATGTCTTGGCATGCTCTTCTTCTGCCCTTCTTGTACTTCCCCCTCGCTCAATTCTTGACACCGATTTCATGGTCTTCCCCACAGATCTTTCTGCTCCTCTATCCCCACTACAACTCTCAGCTTCCACTGAGGCACAACACTGCATCTGATGCCCTCACATGGTGTTTGTGTGATCATCACGTGTTCACCACCTTCATGCTGACCCCCTTAGCTTTTAGCCCTTCTCAAGCCATGGCCACCTGCTTTACAGAGTGAAAGGGAAGAATACAGGGTAGACTGCATACCCGACAACCCACCAAAGCTTAGAGGGGAGCTGGGAGTGAAGATGTGTGTCTGTGTGGTGGGGTTGTATGCACCTCTTTTGCACGGGGACTTCACTGCTAGTGCTTCTGGGACTGGCCAGCTCTAGCTCATGTTTGGTTTTCTTTCCTGGTGCTGTTTTTTTTTTTGCATGGTTTCTTTGTGATTATTGTTTTCCTCTAGGTGGGAAGGGAGAGGAGGAGACTAAAAAGAAAACATTCCTTCAGATGGATGAAATGGAGACCTGTTGTCCTCAGTGTTCCAAAATGCCTGGTTACCTCTTGGTCACCATGTTGAGTCCAACTGGTCATGACCAGTTGTGCTGGCTTATTACCAGTGAGTAACCATAGGTTTGATCCAGCTGTCAGTGGGCATTTGTTCTTGTCCCAAAGTCCCTGTTATGAGGATCATTTGCTGGTTGCCATGTGTGCTGGCTCATCAGCAAAATCAAAGGTGGAAGCTTAACTGGGAAGTGAACTCCCCTCCTTTTTTGGTGTGAGGGTTGGCCAAGGAGAACACACGTGGCACGGCGACATTGCAGGAAGCTTGCAGTACATCTGCACTGCATGTGTTCGTGCAGAAGCAGGTCTTCTGTGGTCTGGTGTCATTCACATAGTTGTGTGGTCTTCTTTAAGAAGAAACAGTTTCTGGGGATTTGTTTTTCTCTTTCTAGTTCTGGGAATAATTATAGCAATTTAAATATCCTGCATGACCTGCCAGAGCTTGCTCACTTGTCCTTCATTCAGCCCCGCTGGTTTTAAGCAGTGTTTTTAACCGCAAAAGATGCTGCTGCAGATAGCCGTGTACCTGGGAACAACGGGCTTTCTGGGAACCATGCTTGCTCTCACAACGTGATGTTTGGGGACTGAAAATGGCCCCAGTGCACCGCTGTGGGAAACCTGACCCTAAGCAGATGCTTACAGGAATATCCTGAGGGGTGCAGCTGCTGGGGTTTTGCGGACGGACCCAGACGGAGACCAATATGATCAATGCTGAAGCCACTTTATTAAAATACTTAAGCCATTATATACTTTTTACTACAACGTGGGCTAGCTCTGCGGCTTGTGCTCATTGGTTTCTAGACTTATACACACAAACTATTATTGGTTAAATGCAGCTGTAACTTATTATCTTCACTTTGTTACTATTTCTGCCAAGTCAGTCTTTTAATTAATACACATTCCGCATCTGTTGGGGAGTAGCAGTAGTTTCAGTGTCAGCGCATGATTTCCTCCTTCACGTTGACCTTCAGTACGTGTCCGTTGTTTTCCAAGAAGTTTCCCACAGGGTTTGAAGTAGAAAGTGAGAAACCTCTGCCAGGGCCCTTGCTGTTGTCGTACGACGATTGCTGTATGGCATATGATCGGTTTGGGGCTGTAGTTCCTTCATCCCTGTGGGTCAAGGAGCAGCTGTGAAGGTTACCAAATTAGCAATTGATTCCCCTCCATTTTCCTTTCAGACTTTTTTCCCTTGAGATCACGCTACATTTTGCTTTGTGACTGGCAAATTAGTCTAGTTGGATCATTAGATTAATGTTGAGAAACAATGGAAATCCTTCCTTTTGCTGGTGCCAACTGCCTCCACATATACCCAGCCCTGAAAATGGGAACAACATCATTCAGCCCCTCCTTGGTGGAAGAAAAAGGGTTATATACTTATCTGTAAAGAGGGGAAAAGAGCTGATAAACTAGTGTAAGCAAGCACACACAAAAAAGAGGGGGTTTTAGTACCTTCAGTGTCATGAAGATTGTAATCAAGGTGGCTAGTAATAAAGGCTGCAAGTATTTCTGGTCAATGAAGGTCAATGCTTTCAAGAGACTGAGACTGCCCATCTACAGGAATAACTTGTGGCGATGGAGTTTGTGCTTTCCAGACAGATGGACATCACAGCAGATGCTAATCTACTGTGCTACAAGCAAGGCTCTTGTGATCTCTTTTCTTGGAAAACTGTAACAGGGATATAGAGCCATGTAAAAATATTTTGTTGACTATGGTGTGAATTATTACTATGTGTGGAGCCAGCCTAGATTTTGAAAGGTCTAATAGGTCCTAATTATTCAAAGATAACTTACTTCTCTTTGTAAACCAGATGGCTTGATAAAAATGAGGATGATGGTCAGATTGTCTGAGAATTAGAGCCCACTGGGGAGTCACCAATGCTACAAAGTGAGTTTAGCTCACAAAAAAGGTCTGAGTTTGAGCTGTGTATGCACGTATTTACTTGCTTTATTCTACTTAATAATTCATGTCAGTTCACAGTAAATCTACTGGGCTTTTTTTGCCATTCTTATGCAAGAAGCTGCAGTAGGTCGCTTGGGGGAAATGCCTCTGAACCTTAAATCCTAGTTTATGAAAGGGAATAATTTGCATAGAAGAGAATAATTGCAACATTATATATGTAGAAAGAAACATCGATTTTTGATGTCACGATTTGTTTAAGAATTGCTTTCTTGTATAGCTTTCTCTGAAGGATCTTGAATTGCCACTGCTTTAGTAGAGCAGTGTTGAATAACATTGTGTTCCCAGAAGAAAATCACCGAAAAGATTATACTGTTCTTTTCTGGAGAACCAGGGCTCCAATACTAAAATTTTCTTTAGAAAACAGCGCTTACAGAGCTTAGGTTGAGATGCTTTTTGTTTTGTTTTAGAAAAAAAGTCAAAGCTATTGAATTAAATTGTAAGCATAAAAAAGTGAAATCGCCTCACTTGCCTAAGCTCATTTTTATGTCTTGGTAATCATTTAATGGCGAGAGGGAAGATATTTTCTGCTTATTAAAGTAACCGTTGCATCTCTTATATTTTGGTGAATAACTCCAAGGTGTCCAAGCTTATCCAGTGTGGTCCTAAGATGCTGGATGCATGAACAGAGGAGCAAAGTCCTTTCTGTGTCTGTAGCTGGAGCCCCCCTCCACGATATCTGTTTGAAGGTAATAGCCTGGCTGAGCACTGGAAATGCCACTCATGTGTCTGTATTTTGTACATTGATCTCACTTTAGATGTCAGTTATCACATCAGCGTGAAGACGGGAGATACCCTAGGTGCCAGCTCAGACTCCAAAGTTTTCATCAAACTCTACGGTGAAAAAGCAGACTCCAGTAAAGAGCCTTAGTCTCTGATAATGATCTAGGCAATTATTTTGAACGTGGTCGAGTAGATGAGTTTACTCTAGATACGATGGATATTGGGAAGGTAAGAATTAATTGCAGGTGGCTCTGTGCTTCGTGCAAGCGGCTGAATTCAGATTCAATATATAGCTAAGGACTGAATGTGATGTAAGAACCTCTGACCTTTGCATTGGAGATTAAGAAATACATTTTGTATAGACTATCATATCAGCAGTCTAGCATACATGCTGGCATGTGAAGAGTGTTTTTTAAGTTTATAGTGAAATACATATATAAATGATTTACATGACTATGGTGTAAGAACAGGGTGCTAGGGGAAGGAGATTTTTACATAAAGTAAATTCTGTTGTGTTGGGTTTTTTTCTTCCCTCTCGGTTTTTGTTTGATTTTTTAAAGATCAACTGAATACTGATTGGACACAGTAACGTGAGTCTCGGGTCTGGCTGGTTCCTGGTCAGTGTCCAGATCATGGTTCCAGTACAGGGAAGGCAATACATGTCCCCCTGCAACTGATGGCTTGACAAAGATGAGGCTGATGGCAGGGTGGAGGTGGAGGTTTACCCAAGTGAGATTGTGCCTATTGAGAAATGTGAGATAAAATACATCTAGAAATGTGTGCTTTTTTATAGCTAGCACTAAATTTGTATTGCTAGCATTCCTAAAGGACCAGGACACCACTGTGTTAGACACCAAACCCAAAAATTCCCTGTCCCAAAGAGCTTATGTTGGTGAGGAAAGTAAATTATTCTGCTGGGTTGTTTGTTTTTTTTTAAAGCAGTTGGAAAAACATTACTGAGTTTTCCATCTTAGTTTCCTGAGACTGTATGAAAAATTTACGTCCTGGGCAGTGTAACACAGCACAAAGTGCTGTGCTTCTTCATATCAGTGGGTTCTGCTTTTTTACATTTATCTGCCCCAGTCCTGCACAAGCACATGTCCAGTCCTACTTGTATTACCCCATTGTTTGGAAGAGAGAGGCTGTTTGATAAATAAGGACCTAATGCCTACTGTCTATTTGACTTTTATCAGTAGATTTGTTTTCTTTTAAGGCTATGGTAAAAATTTGCCTTGGGATCCTGAGAAAGGATGCTGGTTTTCCTCTGCTCTGTGCAACTCCCTCCCTTTTATTATATTAAGGAGATCATTTAACCACTCTATAGTTAAATACCAACATGGAATTCCCTTTTAATGATCTATTTTACGCACCCCTCTGACACTGGCTTAATACTTGTAAAAGGGAAAACTATTAGGTTAGTCCTCAGTGAGGAGTTGTGTTATCTCACATTTTGTTTGCATAAGAGCAAATGGTTGGCTATGTGGTCATTTGTTAAGACGAGGTAATTTAATTTTGAACCTGAGCCCTTGGGAATGTTGTTATCTGAGCTTCTCTGCTGATTTAATTGCTTTATTTTTGGCCTAGTGATAAACTATGAAGTGTCTGTAGTTACCGGAGATGTGCGGGCCGCAGGCACCAATGCCAAAGTCTTCATGCAGATTTATGGTGAGACCAGCAAAACTGAATTGTTCATCTTAGAAAACAGATCGAACTACTTTGAATGGGGAGCCACAGATATCTTCAAAGTATGATGAAGGCAGTCGTTGCTGCTTCTATGAGGGGAAAGAAAGGAGCAGCCAAAACTGAGACATCAACAGGCTAATTGTCCCAATCATACAAAACAATTGACTTTTTAACAAAATTGCTGGGTCTGTTGGTATCTGCTGTCCTCTCCCCATATTTTTGGGAGGTTTTGTATTTCTTTTGGGATGTTTTGTGTTTCATGGAGTGACTTACATCTTCTGAGGGACTGGTAGCAAAGGTGTCATGGAAGAATATGGTCTAATAGCAGCATTTGTTTACCTTTACTTTCAAAAGGAGGTACTCGTGTTAGATCTCAAAAGACCTTAAACTTATATTTTGGGCCTGACCACATGTTATTGTCCCCTTTCTTTATCTAGTTGGGGAAAAAGTAATTCCATACTGAATATAAGGAATCCTGGCTTTGCCTTTCACCACTGGTATATGTTTTCAGCCCAACCCTGCAGAAGTTTGCTGCTGTAATTTCTGTGAACGTGTGAGTGCCCCATGGATTTTTTACTGCCGGTAGCACTAGTCCATCAAGCACTGCACAGTCACGGTGCATGTCAGAGCCACATCTTTCTGTATTGAAGTAAAATCAGGAGGCACCAACATCTGAACAGTAAAGCACAGAGTCCAGATGTGTTGACGCGGAAGCTCGGACAGATACACAACGACCAATATGATCAGGGTAAATGTCACTTTATTGCACAGATAGCTCAGCTAATATAGACAGTTTTCTCCCACGCCACGCAACACTCAAGCAGCAATTGGTTACATGCATAGTTCAAACAAGCATCTCTACTATATGATTGGCTAGCCCCAGCTGTTCACTCGCATAGTTATCTACTTCTATGTTTTACTCAAAAATCCTGCTTATCGGTACATTCAGCAACAGTTCTTTCCTCCCTCCACCTAACTCAGACGTTCACAAAACACAATTTGACCTTCTACATTCCTTGAAGCTTACACTGTTGTCAACAAGTTCTCAGTGCTTGGGATGCTCACAGGGTGACCATTGATCTCTAAAAATTCTCCCACAAATCCCCCTTTTTGTTTTTGAGCAACCCAAGCTCCTGCGAACATCCTTCCCATAGGCTTTTCCAACATTCTCCTTAAGCATATTAATAAGCATGGTATAACAGCAAGCAACACTATAACTATAAGCAATATGGTTAAGCCTTGCTTGGCGAAATCGAGCAACTACCCCGACAACCCCCAAGATCAGAACATACTGTCCAGCCATGAGGATTGCCGAGTCAA
>NW_009649291.1:0-470 GCF_000708025.1 Charadrius vociferus | reverse complement strand
AAAATCCTGCTTATCGGTACATTCAGCAACAGTTCTTTCCTCCCTCCACATAACTCAGCCGTTCACAAAACACAATTTGACCTTCGACATTCCTTGAAGCTTACACTGTCGTCAACAAGTCCTCAGTGCTTGGGGTGCTCACAGGGTGATCATTGATCTCTAAAAATTCTCCCACACAGATGGAAGCAGGATTTAAGGCAAATCTGTCATATGTGCTTACAGCACAAGGCTCAGCACAGTGGTGCCTAGGTCTCTTTGTGAATTTGCAGTCCCACAGAGGTGGGATCCATGTCACCACAGTTAAGCACCTACTTGGAGCTAGTTATGGAAGCTCCCCCGAATCTTCAAGACTGGGGAATCCTTCCTGTTGTCACTAGCCAAATTGAGGTGCCTTTATCCACAGCTTTACGACAGTTTTGTAATGTGTATTTTTGAGATCGGTTCAAGCTCTCCTGTAGGCCCCCTTTAGG
>NW_009649290.1:1584-2645 GCF_000708025.1 Charadrius vociferus | reverse complement strand
GGGTTGCCCCCACCCAGGTGCAGGACCACCGCGTTTGGCTGCGTTGAACCTCATGAGGTTCGCATGGACCCACTTCTCCAGCCTGTCCAGTTCCCCCTGGATGCCATCCTGTCCCTCAGGCGTGGTGACCGCACCACACGCTTTGGTGCATCAGCGCTCTTCCCTCCCCGGGACCTCGGCTGCGACGTTCTGGGCCAGCGCTGATGCTGCCCTTCGCCTCCCAGGGGACGTGCAGGGGCAGTGGCAAGCGTGCGAGGGGCTGGGAGCAGCCTGCTTCCACCTGGGAGACCCCCGGAGAGCCATCGGGCACTACAAGGAGGCCCTGACTTTGCTTTCCTACTGCCAGGTAAGACACGCGGGGGAAGCCCCCGAGGCCGGACCCTCCCCGTGCGTCCCGCTGTGACTGCCCCCGCCGTGGGGACGATCCCGCTCAGCTCAGCCCGCGCGGGCTCTCTCCGTCCGCAGGACACCCCCAGAGTCGCGCGTCGGCGCGTGCTGCACAAACTCACCGACGCCATCCAGCACCAGCTCTGCCTCCACGGCCGCGGGGGACAAATCGCCACGGCCGCGGGTGACAAATCGCCCCAGTGAGCATCACCCCGGGGGCGAGGGGCAGGTCGGGGTGCTGGGGACTGACGCCCCAGGTGGGGCTTGGTGGAGAGAGGCAGCAGGTTTTGGGGGGGGGGCAGAGGGACACCCCAGGCCATCCCTCCATCCCAGCAGGACCCCGGCCAGCCCTGGTTTCGCGCCACGCTGCCCCACGCCAGCGGGACATGGCTCCGAGGGAGCGAGGCGTGAGTAGGAATGCTGCCGTCCCGTCCCTCCTTCCTGCGCCGAGGAGTTCCCGGCATCGCCCATGAGATAAATCTTCCTTCCTTCCACCCCAGGTCCTTCGGGGGAAAAGCCCGGCCGGGGGATGCGCTTGTGCCGGGCGCACGTCCCGAGCGTTCAGGTAGGAGGGTGCGAACTAAAACCCAAAATATTTGCTTGAGCCGTATAGCCAATTTCTGCCGAAGCCACAGTGTCGGCGCTGTCTGGTACTGGAGTTTTGGTTATTTGTC
>NW_009649290.1:0-872 GCF_000708025.1 Charadrius vociferus | reverse complement strand
CCCCTGGGGCAGGGTGCCCCGAGAAGCTGTGGCTGCCCCATCCCTGGAGGTGTTCAAGGCCAGGTTGGACGGGGCTTGGAGCAACCTGGGCTGGGGGGAGGTGGCCCTGCCCAGGGCAGGGGGTGGCACTGGATGGTCTTTAAATGTCCCTTCCAACCCAAACTATTCTACAAATCTGTGCTTCCCAACACCTCCACATGAGCCATCATCTCTGCTTTGCTCCCAGTAACCTGAACACCACCGGCCCGCGCCCGGCCCCACTGCGCCACCGGCCAAGTAAGTACCAACCACAACCGGAGCTTCACTCCCCCAGCGAGCCGAGGGCTGCGGTTCTCAGGCTGCATCTCACAGGGCATCGTGACCACCAAACCCTCCGGCGGAGGTCCCCGGAGCGGTAAGTGATGCACCGGAGGAGCGGGCGAGGGAGTGGACAGGAGGTCTGGGCTCTGAGGTGGGAAGAGGATGGTTCAGGGATGGGGACCTCCCCTGAGCAGGGCTCGGGACACCCCTGCTCCTCACAACAGCCATGTCCCCAAGCCCAACATCCCCAGGGCTTGGCATTTTGGCACTTTGTAGCCAACCCCAACGCCCAGCCCTATAGACGGCATAGCAGATCTGAGGGTGGATTCAAGCACCGCTACATGAAATCCCCCCTCCCCCGTCCCCTTATTCTACATCCCACCGGGCACCCCCACACCCCGTAACGCCTTGGTGTCCTCGCTGCCTCCCAGCCCCGCCGCCGAGCCCCGCACGGGGAACAGGATGCTGTCCCTCATCTGCAGCCTCGTGTGATGACGGAGGACACCGGGGAGATGGCAGCTTCCCACGGGGGGAGCCAACAGCACGACTGGGCAGCAGGATCTGGCCTGGAG
>NW_009649289.1:0-2750 GCF_000708025.1 Charadrius vociferus | reverse complement strand
TGAACGTCCCCGTCCCCTCTGCAGGCCCGACAGCGCCGTCCCCGGGGACGTCCTGGTGCTCACCAAACCTCTGGGGACGCAGGTGGCCGTCAGCGCGCACCAGTGGTTGGACAACGTGAGTCGCTCGTAGGGACACACGGACCACCCCGCTGTCCCCAAGGCCACCCTCGGCCACCCCCGTGTCCCCAGGAGAAGCCAAAACAAGACCGAGAGCCACCCATGGTGGCCCCCGAAGGGACGTGGAGCCACCACGGAGGGGCGTTGAGCCCCCGCGGTGGCTCTGAGAGGACCCTGAGGCACCCCGGTGTCCCCAGGAGGACCCAAAGCGGCATCAAAAGGCGCCCTTGAGGGTCCTTCAGCCATCTTGGATGTCCCCAAGTGGATGCAGGTCCACCGTGAGGTTCTCTAAGCTACTCCTGATGTCCCCAAAGCCAACGTGGGGGTCTTTAAGCCATCTTAGATGTCCCTGAGAAGATGTGCGTCAATCATGAGGTTCTCTAAGCCACCGCAATGTCCCTGAGAGCCACCACAGAGATCCCAAGCCACCTTAGATGTCCCCAAAAGGACTCCTAAGCCACCTTAGATGTCCCCAAGGGGTTGTAGATCCACCATGAGGTTCTCTAAATCTCCTCTCACGTCCCCGAGGACCACCGTGGGGGTCCTTAAACCACCGTAGACGTCCTCAAGGGGTTGTAGGTCCCCCACAAGGGGTGGGCCACCGGGGGTTGGGGGAGGGGGTTTTGGAGGTGATTTTGAACGTCCCCGTCCCCTCTGCAGGCCCGACAGCGCCGTCCCCGGGGACGTCCTGGTGCTCACCAAACCTCTGGGGACGCAGGTGGCCGTCAGCGCGCACCAGTGGTTGGACAACGTGAGTCGCTCGTAGGGACACACGGACCACCCCGCTGTCCCCAAGGCCACCCTCGGCCACCCCCGTGTCCCCAGGAGAAGCCAAAACAAGACCGAGAGCCACCCATGGTGGCCCCCGAAGGGACGTGGAGCCACCACGGAGGGGCGTTGAGCCCCCGCGGTGGCTCTGAGAGGACCCTGAGGCACCCCGGTGTCCCCAGGAGGACCCAAAGCGGCATCAAAAGGCGCCCTTGAGGGTCCTTCAGCCATCTTGGATGTCCCCAAGTGGATGCAGGTCCACCGTGAGGTTCTCTAAGCTACTCCTGATGTCCCCAAAGCCAACGTGGGGGTCCTTAAGCCATCTTAGATGTCCCTGAGAAGATGTGCGTCAATCATGAGGTTCTCTAAGCCACCGCAATGTCCCTGAGAGCCACCACAGAGATCGCAAGCCACCTTAGATGTCCCCAAAAGGACTCCTAAGCCACCTTAGATGTCCCCAAGGGGTTGTAGATCCACCATGAGGGTCTTTAAATCTCCTCTCATGTCCCCGAGGGCCACCATGGGGGTCCTTAAGCCACCGTAGACGTCCTCAAGGGGTTGTAGGTCCACCACGAGATTCTCTAAACTACCCTTGATGTCCCTGAGAGCCACTATGGAGGTCACAACCCACTCTAGATGTCCCCAAGAGGACTCCTAAGCCACCTTAGATGTCCCTGAGGAGATGCGCATCAATCATGAGGTTTTCTAAGCCACCACAATGTCCCTGAGAGCCACCACAGAGATCCCAAGCCACCTTAGATGTCCCCAAAAGGACTCCTAAGCCACCTTAGATGTCCCCAAGGGGTTGTAGATCCACCATGAGGTTCTCTAAATCTCCTCTCACGTCCCCGAGGACCACCGTGGGGGTCCTTAAACCACCGTAGACGTCCTCAAGGGGTTGTAGGTCCCCCACAAGGTTCTCTAAGCCACCCGTGACGTCCCTGAGAGCCACCGCAGAGCTCCCAAACCACTCCAGATGTCCCCAAGAGGACTCCTCAGCCACCTTAGATGTCCTCAAGGGGTTGTAGGTCCACCACGAGGTTCTCTAAATCTCCTCTCACGTCCCCGAGGGCCACCATGGGGGTCCTTAAGCCACCGTAGACGTCCCCAAGGGGTTGTAGATCCACCATGAGGTTCTCTAAATCTTCTCTCATGTCCCCGAGGACCACCATGGGGGTCCTTAAGCCACCGTAGACGTCCCCAAGGGGTTGTAGGTCCATCATGAGGTTCTCTAAATGTCCTCTCATGTCCCCGAGGGCCACCATGGGGGTCCTTAAGCCACCGTAGACGTCCCCAAGGGGTTGTAGATCCACCATGAGGTTCTCTAAATGTCCTCTCACGTCCCCGAGGACCACCATGGGGGTCCTTAAGCCACCTTAGACATCCCCAAGGGGTTGTAGGTCCACCACGAGGTTCTCTAAATCTTCTCTCACGTCCCCGAGGACCACCGTGGGGGTCCTTAAGCCACCTTAGGCATCCCCAAGGGGTTGTAGGTCCACCATGAGGTTCTCTAAATCTCCTCTCATGTCCCCGAGGGCCACCATGGGGGTCTTTAAGCCACCGTAGACGTCCCCAAGGGGTTGTAGATCCACCATGAGGTTCTCTAAGCCACCCGTGACGTCCCCGAGTGCCACCGCCGGTCTGTCCCTAACGCCGCGTTCCCCCACAGCCGGATCGCTGGAACAAGATCAAGCTGGTGGTGACGCGGGAGGAGGTGGAGTTGGCGTACCAGGAGGCCATGTTCAGCATGGCCACGCTCAACCGCACCGGTAGGACCTTCTGGAGGAGGAGGAGGAGGTGACGTCTCTTTGGGGGGAGACCGCAATGCCGTAGCGTGTGTCTTCTCCAACAGCCGCCGGGTTGAT
>NW_009649288.1:0-644 GCF_000708025.1 Charadrius vociferus | reverse complement strand
CAGGGAGATGAAGGACATGAGGGACATTGGGGACATCAGGACTCTTGGGGACATCAGGGAGCTGAAGGACATGAGGGACGTTGGGGACATCAGGACTTTTGGGGACCTCAGGGAGATGAAGGACATGAGGGACGTTGGGGACGTCAGGGAGATGAAGGACATGAGGGACATGGGGACATCAGGACTCTTGGGGACATCAGGGAGATGAAGGAGATGAGGGACGTTGGGGACCTCAGGATTCTTGGGGACCTCAGGGAGATGAAGGACACGAGGGACGTTGGGGACATCAGGACTCTTGGGGACATCAGGACTTTTGGGGACACAGGGACACGGGGGTGGCATGGAGGTGCCATCGGAGAGGGGGAGGTGACGCGTGGCCCCACCTGCTCGAGGATGTGGGTGCGGCGGGTGGCCGCCGGGTCCTCGTCCTCATCGGTGGGGACGTCCCCGTCCCTCTCCTTATCCCTCTCTTTCTCCTTGTCCCTCTCCTTGTCCCTCTCGGCGTCCCGACGTCCCGGCTCCTCCGGCACCATGTCGAAGAGCTCCCGGATGGTTTGCTGGGAGGGGTGGAGAGAGGGGGGGTCAGGGACACCCCTGGGGACACCTGGGTCACCCCAGGGACACTCGGGTCCCCTCCCCACCAG
>NW_009649287.1:0-762 GCF_000708025.1 Charadrius vociferus | reverse complement strand
TCCATTGGTGTCACCAAGAGGAGATGCACCCAAGGCTGGTGGGTGCATGGGCACCTCCACTGATGTCACCAAGCAGGGATGTACCCAAGGGTGGTGGGTCCATGGGCACCTCCATTGGTGTCACCAAGAGGAGATGCACCTAAGGCGGGTGGGTGCATGGCCACTTCCACCAGCATCACCAAGTGAAGATGCGCCCAAGCGTGTTGGATGCATGGGCACCTCAGTCAGTGTCACCAGGCACAGATACACCCAAAGGTGGTGGGTGTAGGGACACCTCCACCAGCATCACCTCTGGGTCTCACCTTGGGTACGCACTGGTTCTGAGACGCCACTGGGGTCGCTGAGCCCGTAGGCGTTGACTGCGCGCACCAAGAAGATGTAGACGGTGTCGGGGACGAGGCCGCTCACCGTGTACGTCTCGCTCTCCACGTTGGCTGCCACTGTCTGCCACGGGCCACCCGCGGCCTGGCTGCCAGGGGACAGGAGCGACACGGTGGTGGGGTAGCACCGGGCCACCACGTCACCCCTGCAGCTGGAGAGGATGCTTGTGTGATACCTGAAAGCCTCCACGATGTAGGAGGTGACATCAGTGGCCCTGCTGTCCTCGTTCCCTTTCCAGCTTAGGGTGACGCTGCTTTCGGTGACATTGGTGACAACGGGGGTGGAGGGTGGCCTGGGGAGGACGCCAGGCTCAGGCGACGGTGGGGAGAGGCTGGGTCCTTCATCTGTGGGCAGATGTATGGAGATCTGTGGTTTCTTCTT
>NW_009649286.1:2214-2642 GCF_000708025.1 Charadrius vociferus | reverse complement strand
CGTATCCTCATCCCGAATCCTCACCCCATTTCTTCCCCCCCTCTCCTGCTAAAGCGAGCTGGATTACTACGACTCGCCCAGCGTCAACGCTCGCTGCCAGAAGATCTGCGACCAGTGGGACGTTCTGGGCTCCCTCACCCACAGCAGGAGAGAGGCGCTGGAGGTGAGCGCAGCGCCCCCCGGGGCCGCCCCCACGCCGGGGGGTTTCCTCCCCTCCTAACGCCTTCCCGCCCGCAGAAAACGGAGAAGCAGCTGGAAACGATCGACGAGCTGCACTTGGAGTACGCCAAGAGGGCGGCCCCCTTCAACAACTGGATGGAGAGCGCCATGGAGGACCTGCAGGACATGTTCATCGTCCACACCATCGAGGAGATCGAGGTGGGAGAGGCGTGAAGGCGCCGGAGCCTTCGGCTCTCCGTGTCTGTGCG
>NW_009649286.1:0-503 GCF_000708025.1 Charadrius vociferus | reverse complement strand
CCCCGTCCCCCTCCGCTGGCGCAGGACCACGGCGGCGCTCTGGGACCGGAGGAGTTCAAAGCGTGTCTCATCAGCTTGGGCTACGACGTGGAGAACGACCGGCAGGGAACCCCGCTCTGCGCAGACGCCATTAACCTCTCTCCTTTCTCTTCTTCCTCCCCGCCCCGTCCTCTTCTTCATCCTCCTCCTCCTCCTCCTCTCGCCTGCCGAAACGCCTCCTTTAACCGAATCTCTCTCCCCTTCGCCTCCCTCCCGGGTTTTCCTCCCTCTCCCTCTCCGCCACGCGCCTCCCCCGGCTCTGCCTCTTCTCTTCTCCTCCTCTTCCTCCTCTTCCCCCCTCCGGGAGCAGAAGCGCACGGGCAGCATGGACACCGACGACTTCCGAGCTCTGCTCATCTCCACGGGATACAGCCTGGTACGCTCCCCGCTGTCGCTCCCGTGCCCGGGAGGGTCGGCTCGTTCTTCTTCTTGGTGGTTTTGGGGTTTTTTTTCCTCCCCCCCTT
>NW_009649285.1:0-353 GCF_000708025.1 Charadrius vociferus | reverse complement strand
CTCGCACGACCCCTCGGTGCTCACCATGGCCTCACACGACCCCTCAGTGCTCACCATCCCCTCGCACGACCCTTTGGTGCTCACTATGGCCTCGCACGACCCCTCAGTGCCCACCATGGCCTTGCACGACCCCGTAGAGTTCACTGTAACCGTACACGACCCCATAGTGCTCACTATCCCCTTGCACGACCCCTCAGTGCTCACTATAACCTTACACGACCCTGTGGTCTTCCACCACCCTTTGGTGCTCACCATCCCCTTGCACGGCCCCACGGTGCTCACCACGGCCTCGCACGACGCCATAGTGCTCACTATCCCCTTTCACGACCCCATAGTGCCCACCATGTCCTCGC
>NW_009649284.1:0-338 GCF_000708025.1 Charadrius vociferus | reverse complement strand
CCATCGTGATGGTGGGTTGAGGACATCCCCATGGTGATGGCACCTTGGGGACATCCCCATCCCCATTATGGTGGCACCTTGGGGACATCCCCATCCCCATGGAGGTGGCACCTTGGGGACACGGGGTTGGAGGGATGAGGATGGGGACCATGACTGTCCCCATCATGGTGGCATCCTGGGGACAAGGACTCTGGGTTGTCCCAGTGTCCCCTCAGTGTCCCCATGTCCCCAAAGTCCCCAGTGTCCTCTTAATGTCCTCAATGTCTCCATGGTCCCAATGTCCCTCTGTTCCCCGTGTCCCCCCAGTGTCCCTCATGTCCCCAATGTCCCCAGTGTCC
>NW_009649283.1:0-508 GCF_000708025.1 Charadrius vociferus | reverse complement strand
AAATTTATTTTATTTTATTTTATTTTAGGGCTGGGGTTTATTACCTGGCTTCCCGGCTTCAGCTTTGCGAGCTGGGATCTTCCTTGGAAAAAAAAACCAAAAAAAACCAAAAACCAAATCTCAACTGGCTCCCAACACCTTTCCCTTCTCTGCAGAGGAAATCTTTTTTTAAAGAGGAGTAACGGTTACGTGTCCTGGCGATATTGTTTTGTCTTTCCAGCCCCGTCTTTATATGAATATCGCTAAAGCAGGAGGGGGGAGGGGGGGGAAACCAAAAAAAAATTAAAAATAAAAATAAAAAGCTGATGAGCTTTACATATAAACTCCCCAGGATAAATTATAACCTTCTACCTCTCCAGGTCTGCGTCCTCAGCGATCACAAAGGGGTTTGAGACCACGATTTGTTTAATGGCAGTTTAAATCGATGTTGGAGAGGGAGGGGGGAGGTGAAAAATAAATAAATAGAATAAAACCTACATAAAGATGTTTGCAAAGCCTCCTCTCCAAA
>NW_009649282.1:0-428 GCF_000708025.1 Charadrius vociferus | reverse complement strand
GGATGGGATGCAGTGAGGCTCCGCAACCCCTCCGAGCATCCCACGCCCTCTCGTGCATCCCACGCTCCGGGGTGGGATGCAGCAGTGCTCTGCAGCCCCTCTGAGCATCCCCGGCTCCGGGGTGGGATGCAGCGGTGCTCCGCAGCCCCTCCGAGCATCCCATGCTCCGGGATGGGATGCAGCGGTGCTCCGCAGCCCCTCCGAGCATCCCAGGCTCCGGGGTGGGATGCAGCAGGTAGATCCCTGGGTCTACAGGGCTGGTGAGCAATGGGTGACCCCCCCCACCCCCCTGTACCCCAAATCCAGGTGATCAGCGGGTCAGATCTGGGCCCCGCCAGCATGCAGACCTTCGGGTACTCGCTGAGCGGAGGGCTGGACGTGGACGGTAACTCCTACCCCGACCTGCTGGTGGGCAGCTTGGCGGAGAA
>NW_009649281.1:6746-7077 GCF_000708025.1 Charadrius vociferus | reverse complement strand
GGGATGGGATGGGATGGGGACAGGGGATAGGGATGGGATATGATGAGATGGAGGTGGGGATGGGGTGGGGATGAGGATGAAGATGGTGATGGGGATGGAATGGGATGGGGGTAGGATAGGTGGAATGGGATGGGGTTGGGATGGGATGAGGAAGAGGATGGGGACAGAGATGGGGATGGCATGGCAGATGGGATGGGATGGGATGGGGACAGGAGACAGGGATGGGATAGGATGGGATGGGGATGCAGTGGGGTGGGGATGAGGATGAAGATGGTGATGGGGATGGAATGGGATGGGGATGGGATAGGTGGAACAGGATGCGGTTGGGATG
>NW_009649281.1:4273-5253 GCF_000708025.1 Charadrius vociferus | reverse complement strand
CCGGGCGAGCAGCCAGCCCGGTGCACGTCGTAGCACCCGGTGATCAAAGCCACCCCCCAGCACCCGCCGTCACGCTGGGTGACAACGCCACCCCAGGCTGTGACACCGAGTGAGCGGCAAACCTGGTACGCGCTGTGACAGCGGGTGACCGAAGCCACCCCATAGCGCCTGACGCGATACTGGGTGACCAAAGCCACCCCACGCTGGGACACCGGGTGGCCAAGCCACCCCGCATCGTGACACCAGTGAGCGGCGAGGCCGGCGCATGTCGTGACACTGGGTGACGGAAGCCGCCCTGTGCTGCCACCCCATGCTGTGACACCAGGCGAGCAGCTAGCCGTGACACTGGGTGGCCAAAGCCACTCTGTGCCGTGACACCAGGCGAGCAGCTAGCCGTGACACTGGGTGGCCAAAGCCACTCTGTGCCGTGACACCAGGCAAGCAGCTAGCCTGGGCGCATGCTGTGACACTGGGTGACCAAAGCCACCCCACTGCAAAATCAAGTGACCGAGCCACCCCGCACCGTGACACCAGGTGAGCAGCAAGCCCGGTGCATGCCGTGACACCGGGTGACAAAGCCACTCTATGCCGTGACACCAGAAAAAACAGCTAGCCTGGCACGTGCTGTGACACCGGGTGACAAAGCCACCCCGCACCGTGACTCCAGACGAGCAGCTCGCCGTGACGCTCGGTGTCCAAAGCCACCCCGTAGCACGTCTGGGACACTGAGTGACAAAGCCACCCTGCGCTGTGACACTGGGTGACCGAGCTGCTGTGTGCCGTGACACCAGAAAAACGGCTCGCCTGGCACGTGCTGTGACACTGGGTGACAAAGCCACCCCACTCTGCGACACCGGGTGACCAAGCCACCCCGCACCGTGACACCGGGTGAGCAGCTAGCCCGGTGCATGCCGTGACACCGGCTGACCAAAGCCACCCGGTACAAGCCAACCCCGCGTCCCCAGCCCGGCGCGCCGGGG
>NW_009649281.1:0-398 GCF_000708025.1 Charadrius vociferus | reverse complement strand
CCCACCCAAGGGTCGGGGTGTCCCCGGAGGGAGCATCCCCCACCATGGATGAGCGTGGCCCCAGAAGGTCCCCACTTTACCCCCCACCCAGGGTTGAGGTGTCCCCAGAAGGTCCCCACAGCGTCCACCACCCGTGACCAGGATGTCCCAGGACCCAAGACCACAGTGTCCCCTACTTGGGGCCAGGGGGTAGCCAAAGGGTCCCCATGGTGTCCCTCACCTGGGGCCAAAGTGTCCCAGAGGGTCCCCATGGTATCCCCTACTTGGGAGGTGGGTGGCCCAGAAGGTCCCCATTGTGTCCTCCACCCAGAGCCATGGTGTCACCAGAGGGTACCCACTGCATCCACCACTCATGATCCAAGACCGAGGGTAGGGGACACTGGGGGACACTGTGGTCG
>NW_009649280.1:0-478 GCF_000708025.1 Charadrius vociferus | reverse complement strand
TTCTCACCACATCCCCACCATCCCCACCACGTCACCACCATTCCCATTGCATCCCCATCACATCCCCACCATCCCCATCGCATCTCCACCACATCCCCACCACGTCCACATGATCCTGACCGTGTTCTCACCACGTCCCCACCATCCCCACTGCGTCCCCACCATCCTCTCTGTGTTCTCACCATGTCCCCACCGCATCCCCACCATCCCCATCGCATCCCCACCATCCTCACCGTGTTCCCACCTCCCCGTGTCCCCACCATCCTCACTGAGTTCTCACCGTGTCCCTGCCATCCCCACCGCATCCCCACTGTATCCCCACCACATCTCCACCATGTCCCCACCGTGTCCCCGCCATCTCCGCTGCATCTCTGCCATCCCCACCGTGTCCTCACCATGTCCCCACCATCCCCAGCATGTCCCCATGACATGTCCACCATCCCCACCTTCCTCCCTGTCCCCACCATCCCCACTATGA
>NW_009649279.1:0-893 GCF_000708025.1 Charadrius vociferus | reverse complement strand
GCTTGAGTCGAGGACGACTCCAATTCAAGAGGAGGAGGATGATGAGGACATCACTTCTATACATACAATGAATGGACCGATAACACGATCTCGTGCACGACAGCTAAATCTCCAGGTACGTTCTACCCTAGTCAATTGTGTTTCAGAGCTTACGCTTGGGGCCATGGATGTTTTGATGATTAGGAACCTTGGAGAGGACCAGCAAGGACTTGGGAAAGGCCAAGGTGTTGAGGAGGAGCAGCAAGGGCGTCCACAACAGGAAGGAGATCAAGTCCGACTCGGCTGCGACTCCATCTCGGGTTCCAGGACCAGTCTGCACTAAAATGGACGCCCAAGATGCATCCGGACTCCGATTGCGACGGACTTGATATGGTTGGAAAGATAAGGAGATTATCTAACCAACCCAACTGGTTCCACCCTAAAATTCATCCAGAGTCAACGGGAATCGTCGAAACAATCCAGCGTTCATATTCTGTTTTGGTGCTACGACACCGTCTGTTGGACCGTTGGGCCGTGTATCATGTCGGAGCCCATTAGGGGTGAGACCAGGGGTCACGCACGCCCTAATACTCTATTTATTCAGCAGCCGTCGCCACATTTAGGTTTGGGGTTTTGCTTAGATCAATTCTGTCATCGAACAGTATCGCTGTCATCGGTTTGTGAGACCCCATCCCGTAATCAATACAATTTTGGTTGCGTTTCTTTCCTGTTCTTGCTTGTGTTCTTGATTGCGCTTGCAGGGATAAGCCTTCGTGGCGAGGTCATTCGTGTGTCACGGGTGATAACCAACGGAGCCGTGGTGTAGTGATTGCGAGGAACCGTTCGCTCGGAGCCTTGGATCATCAACGTCGAGATCTCCACTCAATCAAGTTATCGTATCTCACGGAAGATCG
>NW_009649278.1:0-796 GCF_000708025.1 Charadrius vociferus | reverse complement strand
TACAAAGGACCTCGAGTGGGGGGGACAAGTGTGTGTGTGTGTTTGATTAATTTTGGGGGCGTGATGGGCAGCTTTGTCCCCCCGGGAGCGCACGAGGGTTTGCATGTGGTACGCCTCGCACGAGGGGCCCTCACACTAGGGTTTGCACGAGGGCTCACACGAGGGGGGGGGACCGTATGAGGGACCTCGAGTGGGGATTGGGGTGTGTGTGCAGGGATTGATTTTGGGGGCACGATGGGCAACTTCGTCCTGCTGGGAGTGCACGAGGGTTTGCACGTGGTAACCCCTCGCACGAGGGTTTGCACGAGAGGTGTCCCTCGCACGAGGGACCTCGGGTGGGGAGTTGCGGTGGAGGGGTGACGACGGGGTGGGGGTGCGATGGGTGGCCTCGTACCACCCCCAGCACGGCCCTCGCACGAGGACCCTCGCACGGAACCTCGCACGAGGGCCGGCCGTTGTGCTGCGGAGCTGTTGTGCGCTGCGGCGGCTGTTCCACGTCGTGCGAGGCGGCCGTGTCCTCGTGCAAGCGGTGCGCGAGGCGTGTCCTCGTGCGAGGCGTGTCCTCGTGCGCGGCCCTCGTGCGAGCCGTGTCCTCGTGCGCAGGGATGATGATCCGCCCGCGCACGGAGGGCCTCGACGTCACCTTCAACGTCACCCAGAGCCAGACCTGGCGCCACTACGTCCGCGCCCTGCACCAGTTCCTCGAGCGTGAGTATACTGGGGAGGCACTGGGACGGACTGGGAGGGGACCGGAAGATGCTGGGAGGGACTGAGGAGGGAATGGAAAGGAATGGGT
>NW_009649277.1:0-569 GCF_000708025.1 Charadrius vociferus | reverse complement strand
TTTCTATTTTCTGGATAAGTGATCAAATCATTAATATCTTGTGTTTCCTCCTCCTACTTATCCCACAACACAGGTGCTTGCCCTTCAGAGGGGAATTTGCATTTTGATTGCCACGTAAGCAGGATTGCACATTGTTGAGCCTTGAATTAAGCACTTACCCAGCCACACTCCTGGAAACTCTTAAAAGATATACTCCCCCAAAGACAGCAGTACCTTCAATGGCTGTTCAGTTTTCAGAAATTCAATTTTTAAATCTGTAACAGTGAAAAACACCTAACTAGGAATTCACAGGTCTTGGATTAAGCATTAGCATTAAGGTTGGTGCCTTTAAAATAAAGCGATTTAGAGCTATGTGTGTTTTTTTTTGGTTTTGGGGTTGTTTTTTTTTTTTTTTTTTTAGATGTTGCAACAAATAAGTTGAGTTCCTAAAGCAGGCAGTCTCAATCTAGCCTTCAGGGTCTCCACACTCACCAACAGATATAATGATATAATAGTCCTTGCCCAACTCAAAGAGCTATTGCAAGATTTTAATTAATTAATACTGGCAAGGCTTTGAAATGTTGGAAATG
>NW_009649276.1:0-530 GCF_000708025.1 Charadrius vociferus | reverse complement strand
AAAAACCACAAAAAATTTTAATTTTAAAATAAAAATGAATAAAAAGAGAGAGAGAAAGGAACGAAGCGAGAAAACGCTGCCAGACTACCAGCCTCCTGCCCTAACCGGCCTCGATCAAACTGTCGCGGGGCAGCGGTTCCGCTCCCTTGTATGTTTACATATCGCTTTAGCTTACGGACAACTGATGCACTCAGCAGGCGGACTGGTGTGGGGTTTCTGTGCCTCCTTTTTGGGGAAAAAGAGAAAGGATGGCTTATTTTTTTTAACAAAAAAAAGAAAAAAAAAAAAAGAAAACGGGGGACAAAAAAAAAAAAAGGGAAAAAAAAAAAAAATTAAAAAAAAAAAAAAAAGAACCTGAACTGCCTTTGCACTAAATTAGTGACTCGGACCTTTGCACAGTTGGAGACACGCTGTGACGTTCTGGATGTCTTTGACACACATTTACCACGCGCCGTGGACTTAAACCGCAGGACCTGGGGACTTCTGCTGAAATTTGTGGGTCAAGGAGCATTTCACACATTACCTTTTTG
>NW_009649275.1:95184-95676 GCF_000708025.1 Charadrius vociferus | reverse complement strand
GGGGCCGGGGGGCAGCCCCACGTCCTGGGGTCTCTGGGACCGTGTGGCCCTCCATCAATGGAGCTGCTGGATCCCGGGGATCCCTTAGTCTCCGAGGTCCTTGTGTCCCTGTGTCCTGAGTCCCGATGTCCCTGACGCCCCACGTCCCGATGTCCCCGGTCCTGATGTCCCTGACAGCCAGCGTCCCCGTCTCCCCATACACCGACATCCCTGTGCCTCAGAGGTCCCACAGTACCTGACGCCCAGGGTCCTGATGTCCTAAAATCTCGCGTCCCAATGTCCCTGGGTCCCGATGTCCCTGAAACCCGCCGTCCCCATATCCCCATGTCCTGATGTCCCCGACACCCGCTGTCCCCGTGCCCCAGCTTGATCATTCCCCGCACCAAGAGCGGGTGTCGCAGCTCCAGGAGCTCCGTGGCAGGTATTGGGGACCAGGGAGGGGAACAGCGTGTCCTGGCACCTTCGCGTACCCGCACACGGCCACGTCCCCAC
>NW_009649275.1:94266-94691 GCF_000708025.1 Charadrius vociferus | reverse complement strand
GAATTTGTTTCCTGCGCCCTTCACCGGCTTCGGTGCCCTCCTCCGCGCTCGCTCCAGCGCCTCCAGATCTCTCTTGTATTGAGGTGCCCAAAACTGGACACAACACTCGAGGTGTGGCCTCACCAGTGCCGAGTACAGGGGCACGGTCACCTCCCTGCTTCTGCTGGCCACGCCGTCTCTAATACAAGCCAGGAGGCCGTTGGCTTTCTCACAGAAGTCACAAAGATCTGAGCCCCCAGGGAGGTTTCGGGGGGGAAAACCCGCGCTGTCACAGGACGGGCCACCTGCCCCACCGGCGGGACGTCACCGCCCCGGCGCGGAGATCCCACGCGTGGGCAAGGTCTCACTTTCTCCTTCCCACCCCCTTTCCTTTCCAGTAACCGGGGCTGAAACTCGGCCTCTTCCCCATTTCTCTGTGGTTCGGT
>NW_009649275.1:91834-93120 GCF_000708025.1 Charadrius vociferus | reverse complement strand
TCTTGCGACCCGTGTGCGGAGGCACCGGGAGTGCTGCGTGGGCATCGGCGGCAGTGTGCCGAGGTACCGGGAGTGCTGCGCGGGCACCGACAGCGGTGTGCCGAGGTACTGGGAGTGCTGCGTGGGCACCGATGGCGGTGTGCCGAGGCACCGGGAGTGCTGCACGGGCACCAACAGCGGTGTGCCGAGGCACCGGGACCATGGGATGGACACCAATGGTGGCATGTGGAGGTACTAAAAGCATGGCACAGGTATTGATGGTGGCATGCAGACGTACTGGGAGCATGGCATAGACACCGACGGCAGCGTGCCGAGGTACCGGGAGCCAGCCAGGACCACAAAGCACGCCAGTCCTGCCCACCCCACAGCTTTTGCTTCTAATCGTCACGTCAGACGTGCGGCTGCGAGCCGGAGGTTTGTGGTCGGCGCGGGGTCACGCCATGGGGCGAGGAGAGAGGCGGGCAGGAAGGGGGAGGCTGTCTGACGAGCCTTCCCCCGTGTCTGCCGCGTGCTCCGGCTCTCCCCTTTTAAGGGCCCGTCTTGCCGCAGCCCCAGCACCCCGCCGCCCCGTGCCGTGAGGAAGAGCCGGTGCTGTGTAGGTTCTTCGTGTCGCCCCGAGCCGCAGCACGAGGACTTTGCCACAGGCTGCCAGTGCCATCGCCGCACGCGGGGCATTCCCGGTGGCTCCAAGAGCCTCCAAGGGGACATGGTCTCTGCCACCCTCCATCCCTCTGTGTGCTCCCCCAAAAAGGAGCCCGAGCCCCAGGACAAGCCTTGCTCCCGCGGGCAGAGCAAGACCCCGGGGAGCCTCGCTCCATGTGCCAGCGGAGAAGCAGCAGGAGAAAGGACGAGCTCCACGGCTGCAGGGGGGATCTCCTGCCTCGGCGCCGGCTCCGGCCAGGCAGCACGAAGGTACGGGGCTGGAGACGCAGGGGAGGGAGACGTGTGAGGCTTTACGCTGGCTGGAAGGTATTTTTGGGGGGGCAGGGGGAGGAAGGGAGGCCAGGCATGCCCGGGCAGCTCGGAGAAGCCGTGCAAGGAGGGAGCTGGTTTCTCCTGGCTGAACTCCTGCCTGCACAAAGCCTGTTTCGCAAGCAGGACTGCCCAGGGGGGAGCGGGTTGTGCAAGAGAGAACTTCAAGGGTCCCCAAGGGATGTTACCGGTGTCCCCAACTGCGCCAGATCCCCCCCACCAGGCAGCCCTGGGGAGGGTCTCCTGGGGGGGACAGCCCATGCGGACACCTCGGGGACCTGCCGCAGGCAGCACCGTGGCACTCACGGGGGTCG
>NW_009649275.1:90253-91514 GCF_000708025.1 Charadrius vociferus | reverse complement strand
GAGCCGGTGACGGTGAGCTGCGCGCAAGCGCGAGGGCGCTGCGGCGGCGAGGACATCACGGTCGTTGACACAGCAGATATTTTTAATCCAAGAGCTGCCATCAGTGAGGCGTGCAAAGAAATTACTCATTGCGTCAGGCTGTCCTCCCCGGGCCCCCACGCGCTGCTGCTGGTGACCAAGCTGGGCCAGTTCTTCGAGGAGGACAAGGAGGCCGTGAAGAAACTGCAGGACATTTTTGGAGTTGATGTTCTGAAGCACACGATCGTTTTACTCACCCACGCAGAAGACCTGGCGGGGAGGTCGCTGCACGATTACCTGCGGTATTGCGGCAGCGGAGCGCTCCAGGACCTGATCCTGCAGTGCGGGAGCAGATACTGCGGCTTCAACAACGGAGCGGTCGGTGCCGAATGGGACCAGCAGGTCGCCAAGCTGATGGAGATGGTCCACCGCGTGGTGCGGGAGAACAGGGGCAAGTGGTACAGCAATGACATGTACCGGCAGCCCTCTTTAACGCAAGAGAAAGTGGAGTATCTCATGGGGAGGTACAAAGCAGAGAGGATAATGAGGGAGCGGTCCAGAGCTATGCCATGCAGGAAAGTTGTGGGTTGTGGGATAATTCTCCTTGTTCTTGCTCTGTTTTCCCTGAATTTCCTCATTTTTCCTGATTTCCGTATATTGTGGTAGTGATGAATCACAGAGTCATAGCAACATGGAGGCTGGCAGGGATCTCTGGAGACCATCTAGTCCAAACCCTGCTCAAGCAGGGTCCCCCAGAACCGGCTGCTCAGGACCACGTCCAGTGAGGTTTTGGAGACCTCCAGGGATGGAGTCTCCACCACCTTTCTGGGCAGCCTGTGCCAGCGCTCAGTCACCCTCACAGCGAAAAAGTTTCCTGATGTTTAAATAGAATTTCACTGCCCCTCTACTCCACTCTGGTGAGACCCCACCTGGAGTACTGCATCCAGCTCTGGAGTCCCCAACATAAGAAGGACACGGACCTGCTGGAGCGTGTCCAGAGGAGAGCCACGAGGATGATCCGAGGGCTGGAGCACCTCTCCTATGAGGAGAGGCTGAGAGAGCTGGGGCTGTTCAGCCTGGAGAAGAGAAGGCTCCGGGGAGACCTTATTGCCGCCTTCCAGTCCCTAAAGGGGCTCCAGGAGAGCTGGGGAGGGACTTTTTACTGGGGCATGGAGTGACAGGACGAGGGGGAATGGCTCTAAACTGGAAGAGGGCAGGTTTAGATTAAACATGAGGCAGAAGT
>NW_009649275.1:89319-89715 GCF_000708025.1 Charadrius vociferus | reverse complement strand
GGGCAGGGGGTTGGAACTCAATGATCTTCAAGGTCCTTTCCAACCTAAACCATTCTATAATTCTATGATTCTACGTTTCCGTTTGTGCCCATCCACTCTTGTCCTGGCACCACTTGGTCTCTGTCAGGTGAGGACAGGATCCCCTCAGCCTCTTCTTCTCCAGGCAGAACAGTCCCAGCTCTCCCAGCTTCTCCCCATCTGTCAGATGCTTCCATGCCCCAATCCTCTTCGCTCCAGCGTGTCCACGTCCGTCCAGTGCACGGAGCACTTTGCTCCACAGACATGTGCCACTCACAGCATCCCAGACTGGTGAGGGTTGGAAGGTCCCTCTGGAGCTCCCCCAGTGCCACCCCCTGTCAGAGCAGGGGCACCTCCAGCAGTGGCACAGGACGGCGT
>NW_009649275.1:83096-89301 GCF_000708025.1 Charadrius vociferus | reverse complement strand
CCCCCCCCCCCTCTCTGGGCAGCCTGTGCCACTGCTCTGCCACCCTCACGGCAGAGAAGTCCCTCTTCAGGTGGAGATGGAACTCCCCATGCTCAAGTTTGGGCCCGTTCCCTCTTGTCCCAGTCTCCAGCCCAGGGAGTCCACATGTAATTACCACATATTTCTGAGGGAGATTATAAACTAAAATACTTCAAACCCGCCATGCCCGGCCTGGCACCATCCCACCGTGGTGCCGCATGTGGCCCCGGGCATCCCAATTTACTGCTGTGCATGCAGCCGCTGCTGCCACCGCTCTTGGAGAAGCCACCGAACATCTGCTCATCGTGTGTGATGGGGAGGAAGAGGAGGGATAACGAAAGCCCTTCGCCGCCGGGCCGGGCATGCGAGATGCGAGGGCGGCCGTGGAACCTGCTGGTTGTGGACCTGTTCCTCAGGCCGTAGCGGTGCCTGCCCCAGGGCACGGTGTTGGGACCTGTCACCCTTCCCCTGCCACCGGTGTCCATCGGGGAGCCGCAGCAGGGGTCAGCCGGACAGGGGACGTTTTGTTTTCCTCGCCAGGTCAGTAAGATGAGGGAAGAGGCATGCAGACAACCTGGACGCTCTGGCAGGGCTTTTCCATCAACGCCTGCGGCACTGAAGTCTCTCCCCGCTGTCTCGGAGCTTTCAGCGCTGTCCTGCAGTGCTGGTCCCAGGGGTACGGGCATGGGAGAAGACAGCGAACTCCTCCCAGCTTTGGGCCAGCTCATCCAGGTCTCCTCTGCAATGCATTTTCATTACAGCAGCTTCGCCAGAGCCACAGATGGCTCCAGGGGCAGCAAAAAGGCTCCGCGGAGTCGAGAGCATCAGCAAAGCAGCGGGGTAAACGAGGGGGGTCCCTCCGAAGGGTCTCACTGCTGGGTGGGCGAGCGATGGGTCTGTGCGGGGCCGTGGCCGGCTCCAGGAACAGCACTGGGGGTGTTCGCTGCTCCCGAGACCGGGAAAGTCCAGCAGGAAACCAGCCCAGGGTGTCAGCCCTCCACCAAAGGTCCCGTGAAAAGGCTTTTCCCGTGGACGCAGCAATAACGAAGATAACTGCAGATAACAAAGCTCAGGGGAGCGAAGGGAAGCGAAGATAGCGTCGGCTTTGCCACGAAGGGCAGCTCCCTTTCCTCATCCCCGTCCCATCCTCCCTAAACATCCCACGCAGCCCAGGTTCTCCCGGAGGGAGGGAGGACGCCCTTCCCAGGACACCCCCTCGCAGTGCGGCGCCTGCTGAGTCCGCGGGGCCGAAACTCCTCCGCTCCCTGGGGAGCGGGGACCCATCGTCCTCCGCCTGAGCTCCTCCGGGGCTCAGCACCAGAGTGAAAAACAGCTGGATGGGGAACCAGCCACAGCCCTCGTCACAGCTGGGAAAGGCCATCGTAAAACCAACGGACGGAACAAACCATAATTAAAACAAACAAACAAAAAACCGGGGCAAGTATTGCATTTCTAAATCCTGCAGGATAAGGTCAGCCCTGAAGCGGTCAGGCAGTTGGACTAGATGGTCAGTGTAGGTCCCTTCCAACGGAACTATTCTATTCTATTCTATTCTATTCTATTCTATTCTATTCTATTCTATTCTATTCTGTATTATTCTATTCTATATTATTCTATTCTGTTCTAGTTCTAGTTCTAGTTCTAGTTCTAGTTCTTCTAGTTCTATTCTAATCTATTCTAATTTACTTTCTGCAAAATAAGCAAAGAATTAAAAACAGCTTAAATAATCAGAAAATACATGAAAGACTCATGTGACGAGTTTAGAGGGAAATAGATTTTAAAACTTCACTGGAGTTAAAATAAAGGAATTTCCTTCTGAAAACATTCCGGCAGGACATGCCTTTTCATTCTTTTGACCAGGATATTTGTAGGGTACAGATAACCACGAGAAGTTAATGCTCCTGAAACGACCCCGCTGTGTTCTACCCCTAAAAACAAGGAGCTTATTAAACTACCATTATGGAAACGCAATCAAAATTTCCACCTCTGCTGACTTTCAGTTCTCATTTAGAAAGAAATATTGGCCAAGCCTTATTCAGGGAAATCAGAACCCACACCCTAAAAGCAGGTATTACAACTTTTTTTTTTTTTTTTCTTTCTTTCTTTCTTTTTTTAACCCTGGCATAACAGCAGCCAAATTTAAAACAATTCACCGAAGGCACCCTTGTGCTTTGTCCCAGAGTTTGAATTTTTGCAGCTTCTGATGGTTATGGATGTTCTTCTCCAGATACGACGGCTGGAGTTCAACCGCCACCCGCGAAGTGCGGCAGGGCATGTTAGAGAGAACGTGTGTGGGAGGAGGTTTCTCTGAATTACAGATCAGCCGTGCTGAGCAAACAGCCTCGTATCGGCTCTCGCTGCTCTCCTACAGCAGAGACTGCACTATCATCGCAGAAGTACGGAAAATATCCCCTCCTCCCGATGGGATGCGCTTTACTTGGGTACTTCTTCTCCCCGCTGCTCCGTGCCCGCAGCCCACGCATCAGCTCTGCCTTCCTCCTCCACGCGCGAGCAGGGCTGACAATTTTTCCCCGCTCATCGGACTGGAGAGGCTTTTACTAGAACAAGTTTTGGCTTCAAAGTTGCCAAGTTGGGTGTCCGGGTACCAAAATGGAAAGGCTATTCATGAAGTAGCCGCACTTCCGGTAAGGCTGGGCACTGGAAAACCCTCTCATTTCCCATGTGAACGCTCTGAATCCTGAGGTCCATCTAGTGGCTGCTCCCTGAAGGCAGAGCTGGGGGCGATCCTGCGATTAGGGAGCCCACGGAAGGAGCCGAGTGGGGCACAGATGGGAAGAAGAGGGCGCAGCCGTTAAACACCATCCCCCCGTGGAACCAGGGATGGAGATCGGCACCGTGGGAACTCTCCACAGTGTTCCCACTGCCGCCGGCGCCCAGTCGCGGTCCTGCTGCCACAGGGATAAGGAGGAGCCGTGTAGAGGGGGCTACGGCGCAGACAGAGGTGTCGATAAGGCATAAGCGGAGAATGTGGCCCAATTCCCAGAGCAGAGGGAATGGGAGGGTGACTGGGTCCTTTCCACCGCCTCTGTCGTAACCAGGGGAAGCTGCAAAACTATCCACGCACAAGAGATCGACGCAACCCACGTAAACTCCACCTGAAAAATAACCGGAAAACCTGGTGGAAGAGGAGGAGGAGGGCCTGGGAGTGTTCAGCCTGAAGAAGAGGAGGCTGAGGGGAGACCTTCTCGCTCTCGACAGCTCCCCGAAAGGAGGGGGGAACAAGGGGGGGTTGGTCTCTGCTCCCAAGGAACAGGCGATGGGACAAGAGGGAACGGCCTCAGGTTGCCCCAGGGGAGGTTTAGGATGGAGATGTGGAGTAAAATCGTCCCCAAAAGGGTGGTGAAGCAGTGGCACAGGCTGCCCAGGGCAGTGGTGGAGTCGCCGGCCCTGGGGGGATTTAAAAGCCGCGTAGCCGCGGTGCTGAGGGACGTGGGTTAGTGGTGGGCTGGGCAGGGCTGGGGGAACGGGGGGACTCCATGATCTCAAGGGTCCTTTCCAACCTAAACAATTCTGTCACTCCGTGATCCTATATATATACCAAGATCCTGATTCAAAACAGAGCATCGGTGCCCAAAGGTGAGGATACACCAACCGTGTCTGGCAGCACAACCCTCCTGCCCACATATTCCTTCCAAGCCTCCACGGTGGTCCCGCAAGAGTGATCCAAACATTCCCAGGCTCTATTCGGGTGGGCAGAACTCTCCTGCACCGCCAGCCAAGAGCACAACCGAAGCACTCACGACGACAGGAACCAGGGGGTGTAATTCCCTCTCTGTGTGAGCCCTGCTGCAAGGGTCCCCTCATTCTGCAGGGTTTATTTGCCAGAGTATGCGGATCCGATGCCCAGCCACGATACAGCCCTGCTGTGCGGCTTTGCCTCAGGCTGCTGTGAAAGAGCTCTCAGCTGCAGAGAGACAAGGAAGGTAAAAATTAGACGTCGAGGCAGCGCTGTTGAGACAGGATCTTCGGTAAATCAAGGACTTGAGAAGGAAAGTGGCATCATGGGGAGAGATAAAATCCTGCAGAAAACCAATCAGCTTACGAAGTTGGTCGTTCAGGTAAGGAATCCTTGGGTCAAGACGCACCAGCGCTGCTGACAGAGCTGGGGGCAGCTCAGCGACACTGCGGGTCTGTTCCGGGGAGCTGCAGACACTGATCCTTCCCCTCCCCTCCTCACTGACGCTGCCTGCACACCACAGACTCTCTGGGTGACGGCTCAGGGGCGCTGAGCACACCCGCATGGCCCGACAGCTCGTTAAATCACAGCTAGCTTTCACACGCGTTAGCCAATAACGAACTGCTTTACACTTTTGAGTTGTAGATATCCTTACAGAGTCCTCCAGCGCCCAGCTAAAGACACCCAGAGAAGCCAGTTCTCCAAAGGCGGTCCATAAAATGGAGGGCAGTGCTTTTGAGACCTCCATGGAGTATTCCAGCAGGAAAATTCAGGGCAGAGCAAATGCCACCAACAGCCTTGACTCCTGCCAAGGCCAGTCAACAAAACCTGCTGCTTTTCTACTTCCTCCATCAGAGCACAAGCCTCGGGGATCAGACACCTCCACCTCCCCATCCCCAAGACTCAACAGCCCGAGTATGAGGGAGAGCAGAGGTGTCGTGGTTTGGCTCCAGCCATCAGCCAGAACCACGCCGCCGCTCGCTCAGGCCCCGCAGTTTGGATGGGGGAGAGAATCAGAAGAGTCAAAGTGAGGAAAAGCTCGTTGGTAGAGATAAAGACATTTCAACAGGTAGAGCAAAAACCGCGCACGCAAGCAAAGCAGACCAAGGAATTCATTCACCGCTTCCCACGGGCAGGCGGGTGTTCAGCCGTCCCCAGGAGAGCTCCATCGCTCGTAACGGGGAGTTGGGAAGACAAACACCATCACTCCAAACATCTCCGCTTCCCTTCTTCTCCCCCAGCTTCATCTGCTGAGCATGACATCACACGGCGTGGAATATCCCTTTGGTCGGTTGGGGTGAGCTGTCCCGGCTGTGTCTCCTCCCAACTCCTCGTGCACCCCCAGCCCACCAGTGGTGGGGCGGTGTGAGGAGCAGAAAAGGCCTTGGCTGCTTAGAAACAACCAAAAACACCGGTGCGCATTTGATATCTAAAGAACCAAGTTAAAAGTTTAGCAAGAAGTTTCAGTTGGGACATGGCTGAGACACCACAGGAGGCTCCTGACCTTGAATAGGGTCTCGGGTGTTCTTTTGCAGTTGCCGACTTCGTCATAAGATAGCAAAAAATGTAACTTCTGGACCAAAGTCAGGCTAAGAGTGTATCCCACCCTAACCGTGGGTAATTATAATGCTAAAACACACACCCCTCTGTGAATAACGAGCGTGCTAATCAGGTAACCCCCCTAAATGCTTTAACCACCAGCTTAGATGCATATGTATGGTTAGAAGCGATGAATAAATTATTATTAACCAATCAGTTGTATTTTGGCCGGTTTGAAAGGTGCGGTGTGCTGGCTGTTGTTAAAATGCCCTGCAGCTGATTCTGCAGAACTGAAATAAAAGCCGAACTCTGGGCTCAGGAGGTCGATCGGCCCTCGCACAGCGGGTGAAGAACAACCCTCATTTCGGGACAACGCTATCACGCTATTCCCATCCCCGACCCCAACCACAGCACTACACCAGCTGCCGGTAAGAAGTCAGCTCCATCCCCGCCGATCCCCGACCCCCGGCAGGGCTGCGGGGGCTCACCCCATCCGCCGTCTGCTGAGCCACCGCGACACCTTCACCCCAAAAACCCCCATTGATGGGACACCCCCCCACCTGTAATTCACCATAAAGAAATCAGTATCAATCCTTATCACAAAATATGATTGCTAATAATGACTATCACTGCTAAATAATTAGCAATGAGCTAAAATTCACCTTAAAAACCCTCAGTGATGGGCCCCCCCTGCCCGTAATTCACCATAAAGAAACTCTTATCAATCCCTATAATAAAACATGATTGCTAATAATGACTATCACTGCTAAAATAATTAGCAGTGAGGTAAAACCCACCTTAAAACCCCCCATTGAAGGGCCCCCCTGCCTGTAATTCGCCATAAAGAAACAATTAGCAATTCTTATCATAAAATGATAGCTAATAATGACTCTGATGGCTAAATAATAAGTAATGATGTAAAAATCCGTGCCGGGGGGGGTGGGGGGTGTG
>NW_009649275.1:76902-82073 GCF_000708025.1 Charadrius vociferus | reverse complement strand
CCCCTGGGGCAAGTTGCCCCGAGAAGCTGTGGCTGCCCCATCCCTGGAGGTGGTCAAGGCCAGGTTGGACGGGGCTTGGAGCAACCTGGGCTGGGGGGAGGTGGCGCTGTCCGGGGCAGGGGGTTGGAACTAGATGGTCTTTAAGGTCCATTCCCACCCAACCATTCTATGATTTTATGATTCTACGGTCTTCAGCTAGACCGGGTTGCTCTGGGAGAGGCTGTCCATTGGTGCCCTAAATCTCGCCTTTTGGTAGCTTTCCCAAGACTCAAAATAGCACCCAGCAAATAAAACCTCTGTGAAGCCCTTCTCCCCCGCGGCTGTGGGTCTTCACACATGACCAAGTGTGCAATGCTTGTCTGGCAGGATCCGGTGAACTTTGAGGACGTTGCCATCTATCTGAGCCGCGCAGAGTGGGACACCATTGCGGAGGAGCAGAGGGAGCTGTACCGCAGCGTCATGCTGGACAACTACAATCTCTTGACATCCCTGGGTAAACCTGCACTTAATCTCCGCTGGGTCGCAAGGCAGGGGACAGGGGCTTCCATCACATTTGCCTCCATCAAAACTATGCTGCTTCCAGCACTTTGAGGGGCTGATCAGCGTGTTTTGAACTATGGCTACAGGGTTGGGATAATTGCTCCCACCACCTGCAGTCCTGGTGTCCTGCAGTCTCTTTGGGAGACCCAAACGCAGGATTGGAATCATAGAATCGCAGAACAGTTAGAGTTGGAAGGGGACCTTAAAGACTATCCAGTTCCACCCCCTCTGCCCTGGGCAGGGACACCTCCCACTAGACCAGGTTGCTCAAAACCCCATCCAGCCTGGCCTTGAGCACCTCCAGGGATGGGGCAGAGTGGAGTGGAGGGGCGGAATTACCTCCAGAGGGGCAGAATCGCCTCCATTTGAGTCTCTCTGAGCTCATGGCCCCCTCTGAAAATGTAACCGTGGGTGAGCAGCCTGTCCTGAGGCCAGGCAGTGACCTTTTGGGGTGTCCTGGCCACGGGTCAACGACTCTGTCCTCTCCGCTGGGCGCTCAAGCTGCAGCGGAGCAGGACTAGCACGTACCAGGCCAGGTCAGGGGAGCAGACCCATCAGAGTTCCCTGAACCAGCATAGTCCCTTCAGAGGACTTCCCCACTGACACCAGGATGGGACGAAGATCTCATTACCTGGGAGGATGTTCCCCACCCAGTAGGTTCTTGTAGGATGAGCAGCAGATAACGCCTCGCTGGGAAACCTCTCAGCAGTGTTGTGAGTCCGTTCCCGTGCTCCCATCAGGGCTCTGCCCTTGTCCTTGTGAATAAATTCATCGCTGCCAGCAGCTCTGGTGTCTCTTGCCTTTTTTCCCGATTTTTGTGGTGTTTCTACTTGGGCTCTTCTAGTGACGGTGAAATACAGCTTGGCCTGTGACAGAGAAGACCTTTATTTTCTCTTGTTAACAATGTATTCCTACAGTTTGTGTTTGAACAACACCCTCTGCTCCACCCCCCAGGTTACCCAGGCCCCAAACCTGACATTTTATACCGGCTGGAGCGTGGGGAAGAGCCGTGGGTCTGCACACCACAGAGCCCGGTGAGGTGGGATAGATCCGACAGCCGCTCTCCAGGTGAGCAGGAGCAATCTAAACCTCGTAGGACCACCTAACCTCGACGGGGAGTGGTGGCACATTCCAAAGGCCGCCCTGAGCTCCTCTACTCTGTAGCTGTGACCAGCGTGTCTCTGGGGTTGCCCTCCTGTCCAAATCCTGCCTCTTTTTGAGGTGTCTCCCCCATTTCCTTGTGGCCCTGCAGCCCTCCCCGTGCGGGGCAGCAGCAACGTCAAAGGGAAACAGAGGCTGCCCGTCTCCCTGCACAAAACCTGCAGCTCCACAGAGACGCTGCTGATCTGCTGCTGCTCGTCCCCCTCAACCCACGGAGAATCCTCCCCCAGTTCAGTCGCCTGTGAGAGGGGTTGCGGCTTTCTGGCTGCTGGCGGCAGACAGGGCTTCCTCCTCTGGCCCCGTGGAGCAGAAGGGCTTCCCCGGCCAGAAGGGTGACACGCGTCTGGTTTCCGTGCAGGACACGACGAGGACAGGAGCCGGGTGGAGGAACCACCCTCAGGCTGGTGGCCTGGTGCTGCCGGGCACCATGTGCTGGAGGAGAGGACAGAGAGCCCCTGCCAAGGTGAGTCCTGGTCCTTCTCCTTCTTCACCTCTGCAGCAAAGAGCCCGAGGTGGGCTCCAGCCCCCTGCCTGTCCCCAGCTGCCTGTGCCGCACCCGGTCGTCGCTGCCACGGCTTCTTCTTCCACCCCTGCGCAGGCAGCATCCCCGGGCAGGTTGAGTCTCCTGCCCATCCAGACAGTGATTGGGGTTGTGGAGCCCAAGAGGCCCCTGGACTGGGGAGAGTGGATTTTTCTTACTGGCTGTCAGCATCTCCCCCGTTCCTTCAGCACGATCCCTCTCTCCCTGTCCCACCACGGTGCCCCAGTCAGGAAGAAGGCAAACTCTTTCCAACCCTCTCTCAGCAGGAGGACGGTGCACGCAGTGGCGTCTCCGGTCTAGAAGACTGCTGAACAAGCTCAAGCGTCTCGGGGATAGGAGCGAGTTGCCGGCAGAGGCGGCCACCACAGGAGCGGAGCCAGTGGAAAGACAAAACCAGGCACGGAAGGTCTTGTGGCCTGGGAAGGAAGGAGAAGTAGAGGATAAAGAAAGGATCACGGCAAATGTAAGCCAAAGCAGAGGATTCCCACTTCATCCAGTGACGGAACAGCAGAACAAAAATGCAAATCCTCAGGAGTATCTGCGTGGTGACCACAGGGAGAGGTTTCCAAGGAGTGCCCCAGAAAGTCGGTACACCCTGGGACAAGGGACGTTTTTCCAGGGAAATTTGGAACTGTCTATCAAGGAGCTAAATGAGACTATTTTGAAGGATCACCGTTACTGTGTGTTGAGTGAGGCACACCTCTTGTGTTGCACCCCACGTCCGTGTCCTCTGAGAGATCACGACTACTGCAGAAACCACAAGGATGGTGTCTCAGCACTTAAGGACCACGATTACTGTCACGTGCAAAGGATTCATTATCAGGGCGGAGTTAATAAAATTGTTCGTCTTACAGGTAAGGCTCGGGCTGTGCTCCACAGGCTGGCAACGCGAAAATCCCGCATCAGGCGAATCATCAGGAAAGCCAAGCGAATTATGTGGCAGTACAAGAGTTGGGTCAACAAGAGGTTGGAGTTCCCTCAGGGTTCCTCTAGCACCGGCTGTCTTTCTGAACCCGCTGTCCTTCCTGATGAGGCAGAAGACGTTCCTGCTGAGGCAGAAGACGACCCCACGAAGGGAACGTGTGGGGCGTTTTGTTCTCCTGCAAAGCAAGAGGCTGTCCCCCCCGAGTCTCGGAGTGAGGGTGGCTCCCAAGGGACGTCATCAGAAGCATTTTGTGCCCCTGTGGTGTCTTCTGAACCGGCGGCTGCAGCCCCACCGTCAAATGCAGCCGCAGAGGCGCAGAGAGAAGAGACGCACGCTGAGGCGTCCGTACACCACGAGGCGCAGAGGGCACAGCTGATCCAGAGCCCGGACGCTAAGCAAAATGTCGAAGGACATGAAGTCGTTAATTCAAATTATGTATCGCTGCATGACGCGTACAAAATGGTGATGCGGACTGTTGACCACATGTTGGACTCCGTCTGCCAGAACTTGGAGCTCGGCAGCTACTCTCAGTGTAAGGATCTGTGGCCCATCGTCATTCAGATAGACAGCTGATGGTCAGCAGGACGTCGGCAGCGACGCTTGGGTCTGTCAAGGCGAACGGTCAGGACCTTCTTCCCTGCTGTAAAACCCACTGGAGTGATCTGAGAGAAGAAACGCCGCGAAAGGTGCACGGAGGCGGATTAGGGGGTATAAAACTCAGTATGCGGTGCCTGCTAGGGAAACTGGGATTGCCTGGGAGGCTTCGGGGAAAAGGGCAGGATAAAAGGAGGCATGAGAAAACAGAGCGAAGTGGGGAGGACAGGCAGCTGCGTGTGAGCAGGCAGCTGGTCGGTACGTTTTCTGGCCAGGCTGTGCCTGATGGCTGCAGTCTTTCCTGTCTTCTCATAAAACTATTTCAAATTATTGTCCGTGTTGTCACACTCCCTGGTCTGTCCCGTCTGCGCTCGCAAACAAAAGGAGCAGCGCTCGCTGGGCCTGGAGGGGAGGAATCCCTGGGGGTCGTCGGAACACAGAACTTGGCTGCTGTTAGTGCGTCTCAGGCAGCGTGCCCGGCTTTCTGGGTTTTCCCACTATCAATTTAAGCAAAGAGAATGGAGAGAAATTGTTAGGTTACAGATTGTTATGGCCCCCGGCAGAAGACCGGTCCTGGGCCGGGAGGTGAAGCTCCCTGAATTCCACCACGGGAGATGCCCAGAGGAATCGCTGGATGCTTGGGGTGCCGGCGAGGGAAGCGGCAGCAGCTGCGGGCAGTGCTGCGTGGGCGGCTGAGCCTCACCGGTGCCCCCGGGGAAGCTGAACGCCGCCCCCAGGAGAGGACCTTCTGGAGAGGAGAATCTTGCAACACCAACAGTGCCCAGGGAACCACGACACTCATTCCAGACAAGGCTGAGATTACTCTGGTAATATTAGAAAAGCCTAATTGGGGTATAAGTGAAGCAAAACTAGACTGAATTTGTGGTATTTTATATCAGGAACAGTGTGGCCAGCAGGAACGGGGCAGTGATGGTCCCCCTGTCCTCGGCACTGGTGAGGCCCCACCTCGAGTGCTGCGTTCAGTTTTGGGCCCTTCATGACAAAACAGACATTGAGGTGTTGGAGTGTGTCCAGAGAAGGGCAGCGGAGCTGTGAGGGGTCTGGAGGACACGTCCTGTGAGGAGCGGCTGAGGGAACCGGGGTGGTAGATGTGTTGCCTCCACCCGTTACCCCAGCCCTGCCCAGCCCACCACTAACCCACGTCCCTCAGCACCGCGGCTACGCGGCTTTTAAATCCCCCCAGGGACGGCGACTCCACCACTGCCCTGGGCACCCTGTGCCACTGCTTCACAACCCTTTTGGGGACGATTTTACTCCACATCTCCATCCTAATCCTCCCCTGGGGCAACCTGAGGCCGTTCCCTCTTGTCCCATCGCCTGTTCCTTGGGAGCAGAGACCGACCCCCCCTCACTACCCCCTCCTTTCAGGGAGCTGTAGAGAGCAAGAAG
>NW_009649275.1:74202-76410 GCF_000708025.1 Charadrius vociferus | reverse complement strand
GACCTGGGGGCCGCGGTGGCTCCGGGCCCGGCGGGGGTAGGCCGGGCGTCCGGCTGGCTGCAGGTGCGGCCCATGTTGTCTCTGTAAACTGTTTGTCTTGCTGTTACCTTTGTTCTGTATTCCTCTTTATCTACTTAATGTGTTTTTATTAAATTAATTTGCTTGTGGATTTCAGCTCATTTTATGCAGTATCTACTATCTGTCCAGAGGCCTGGAGCCCCTCTGCTGGGAGGACAGGCTGGGAGAGTTGGGGGGGTTCAGCCTGGAGAGGAGAAGGCCAAAAAGGGGAGACCTCAGAGCCCCTTCCAGTGCCTAAAGGGGCTCCAGGAGAGCTGGGGGGGGACTCTTGAACTTGACCTCGACTACAAAGAACCAAGAATAATTCTGGAAACGCGCTCCTTTCCTTGAGTGTCTGTAAATGCTCTAACGTCACTAAGCTTTGTATTAAAGTGCCGTGTGAACAATAAAATCTCCTTTTGTGAGGCAGCCCCACAGGCTGCAGCCTCCTCGCTATCTAAAAGGTGGTTGATTCTCCTGATATTCATGAACTCTATAGTTTCTTGCTACAAATAATCATAGATCTAATGCAATGAGACCTCCAGGCTCAGGGTGTTTTCTAACTTATTTCCCCAGTCCCGCAGCGTTGTGGACCCAGGCCGGTGCTCGTGTTTGCCAGCTGGTCTCTCGGCAACTTTACTCAGGCTTCTGTGTAACCGCTTCTCTGGATTTCTTTCCTTTTCTTTATTAAAAACTCTAAATATCCCGTGTCTCGCGTGTGTGGTTCCTCCTTAATCCAATTCTCTTTTCCACGCTGTTGTGTGAGTTGTTCTCTCAGAGTTTATCCTCTCTTTACCTCCCATTGCTGGTGGAACTCTTTATTCTGCTTGTACCATCCACATCCCCAGCACCGGCAACCGCAGAGCAGCATTTTGGGGAGCTCAGGGCTCCCCCGGCACCTGGAGCTGCTCCGTGCCCATGACGCTTTTGGCCTGGGATTGCAGACGGGATGAAGAGGTGGGTAGAGGAAGAAGAGGAAGGCCAAGACACCCGTTTTGGGGACATGTTTCCTCCATCCCAACCCAACCAGTGGAAGAGCAGAGGGGGTTCTGCCCCATCCCTTGTCCAGAAGTGACGGCGCTGCCCGTCCCTCTGGCCCCACTGAGGTCCTTTGCTCTCCGCGGCATACTGCGGCGACAGCTCACTCCGATCGACCGTGGCCGGCAGCCGGACGCCGGGCTGGGTGCCCCGGAGCAGCCCCGGCCACTGACATCAGGGGCCAAGGTCCAGGCCGGGGAGTGCGTGGTGGCACCGGGACAACCTGAGCCGGACAGCCGTGTCCCCGCGCAGCGCCATGAGGCTGTGGCTGCTCTGCGGTTTCGCTGCCGCCGTGGTCCTCGTGGCCACAGCCGGAGCCAACCATAGTGACTCGAAGAAGGTCGCACGGGGGAGAGAGGTTGGTCGTGTGCGGAGAGGGGTTAAATTTGGGGAATAAGAGGGCTGGGAGTGGGGAAGACTGCGGGGAGAGCACCGTGGGGAGGGGGAAACTTCCCCTGGCATGGCAGGGCATGGCTCTGGCACCATGGGGAGCACACCTTGTCCCCAGGGGACACCGGCTGCACCGTCACCAGCACCCTGTGCCATATGGGGACAGGCCAAATCCCGGGAGAGCGGCTTTTCCAGCCTCCCTGTTCCCTGTGCCGCTCCTGGTGCCTGGTGGGGCTGAGGACAGGGTTGGGGCTCCGAGGTCCGGACACCCCCGAGGTCCGATGCCGCGGAGGGGCTGTGCTCTGCCGTCTGCTCTGCCAGAGCCCCTCTTGCAGCCCCAGCGCTTGCACAACCCACAGATATTTCATCATGGGGGTGGCGAGGGGCTGAGGAGGAGGAGAAGGAGGAGGAGGAGGAGGAGGGAGGCGGCGGCCACGGGTGGCCCAGGTGCTGGTGGTCCAACATCTGCATGGGGGGACGGGGGCTTCATCGTGGTGACGGAAAGCAGGGGAAGGGATGGGGATAGGGAAGGAGAGTGCCAAAACACAGCCCAAAACACGGCCAGGGATCGGGTGCCTGAGCGGGGATGGACGGGGGGAAGGTGGGGATGGCCTGGGCACCGCCGGACATGGCAGCAATCCTGTCCCCATCCGGGGGCCGGCCATTTCCCCCTTGGCTCCTGCTCCCTACGCCGGTGCCAAAGGGACCCTGGGGGGGCGCAGG
>NW_009649275.1:72202-73247 GCF_000708025.1 Charadrius vociferus | reverse complement strand
GGCCACCCCCCCCCCCCCCCCTGTGTGGCAAAGCCACCAAATAAAGCCGATGAGCCAAAGGGATTGGATGTCTTTGGGAGGGACACACAGCGAGCGACCCCCCGCCGGGGATGCTGCGGCCACACCAGCCCAGCTCCCCCCCTGCCCAGGGTGGGGTGCCCGTCCCCGTCCGCCATGAGCACCTCTCCTCCCCGGGGAGATCCCCTCGTCGGTGCGGCCAGGACCCAGCCTGAGCTCATACCCCACCGGCACACACGGCTACAAACGCAGACCCCACGCAGCACCCCGGGGACCCCCATGGTGTGGGGACAGGGTGGCACCGGGATGTTCCTCTCCCCAGCGAGCGCTGCCCCTCGCCCCTCATCCCCTGCCATCCCGCCCGCCCAAAACCAGCAGCGAAGGGCGACAGCCTGGCCCCACGCATGGCACGCGTAGCCAGCGGCACGCTCGCCTCCGCAGGCGTCTTGCCTCCGCTGGGCGGACAAGGACAGGGAGTCCCACACCCTGCCTAATTAGCGTTAATGAGGACAATAACCAGAAGCAAATGGGCGCAGCTGCACCAGTCGATGGGCTACCAGGCAACGGTGGCAACTGGGAATTCGCAGCAGATCAGGCTGTGATGGGGGCAGACAGGGGGAACGTGCAGCGTCAGAGGAGCACTGTGTCCCCTGTCTGTCCGTCCTGTCCGTGTGTCTCTGGGACACGAGCTCAGCTGGTGGAACGCGCAGCCGAGAAGGTGGCAGGGACATCCCCCAGCCGGGGCAGAGACCCCCAGGTCCCCGGGCACCAGGCTGGGCTCCAGTGGCAAAGATGGAGGGTCCTGGCTGGGGCAACTGGGGTCAGCGGCTTCTGACATCCCTTACAGACCATACTGGGTGCTACTGGTCTGTACTGGGCTCCAACAACCAGGCAGGAGAGTCCTGGCTGGGGCTGCTGGAGGTGGCGGCTTCTGACATCCCTTAAAAGTGGTCGTTGGCTCCGACCTGTCCTGTCCCCCACCATGGGCAGCCGCGGGGCGCAGCGTGGTGGTGGCAGCGGTGGGGGT
>NW_009649275.1:69443-70777 GCF_000708025.1 Charadrius vociferus | reverse complement strand
GGGTCTCCGGCACCCGGCACTGTCCCTCCAGCCACCGGACGGCACGGCGGAGGCACTGGTGGCCGTGGGTGAGGGCGGTCATCTCCGCGCGCCCGGCTGGTGGGACCCCACAGCATCACCCCGAGGCGCGATGGGCAGAGGGGGCCTTCAGCCCCTCCGGGGCAGCACAGGGGTACCCCCAGGGACCAGACCCCGATGGGATACCCATGTTCTGCAGGGGTGGCCCCAGGGACCAGACCACCCCCCCCAGGGATGTCCCTTGGGGACCGGACCCTGCAGGGATGCCCCAGGGGACTGGACACCCCAAGGATGCTCTCCCAAATCCCAGACCTCCCACCCAGGGATGTCCCCTTCCAAAAAGCAGTCACTGGCGTCCCGGGGTCAATGGCACCGGGGGGGGCTGGGACAGACTGTGGGTCTGTACTGGGGGTCAGTGGCACTAGAGGGTCTGGGATTGGTGGCACCGGGGGGACCGCGGTGGCACTGGGAGGTCCAGGGGTTGGTGGCACCGGGGGAACCAGAGCAGTCAATGGCGCCCCGGGGTCTGTGGCACTGGGGGGGTCTGGGACAGACTGTGGGGTACCAGCGGTCAGTGGCACCAGAGGGTCTGGGATTGGTGGTACTGGGGGGACCGGGACACTCAATGGTGTCCCAGCGTCGGTGTCACCGGGGGGGTCTGGGACAGACTGTAGCATACCAGAGGTCAGTGGCACCAGAGGGTCTGGGATTAGTGACACCGGGGGGACCGGAGCAGTCAATGGTGTGCCAGGGTCGGTGGCACTGGGAGGTCCAGGGGTTGGTGGCACCAGGAGGACCACAGAAGTCAATGGTGCCCTGGGGTCAGTGGCACTGGGGGGGTCTGGGACAGACTGTGGTCTACCAGGGGTTGGTGGCACTGGAGGGTCTGGGATCAGTGGTGCTGGGGGGTCCAGGACAGTCAATGGTGTCCCAGAATTGGTGGCACCGGGGGGTCTGGGATAGACTGTGGAGTACTAGGGCTTGGTGGCACTGGAGGCTCTGGGATTGGTGGTACCGGGGGGACCGGGACACTCAATGGTGTCCCAGGGTCGGAGGCACCAGGAGGTCCAAGGGTTGGTGGCACCAGGGGGACCAGAAAAGTCAATGGCACCCCGGGATCAGTGGCACTGGGGGTTCTGGGGCAGACTGTGGCATACCCGGGGTCGACGGCACTGGAGGGTCTGGGATCAGTGGCACTGGGGGACTGGAGCAGTCAATGGTGTCCCAGGGTCGGTGGCACCAGGGGGTCTGGGACAGACTGTGGGGTACCAGCGGTCAGTGTCACCAGAGGGTCTGGGATTGGTGGTACTGGGGGG
>NW_009649275.1:68997-69368 GCF_000708025.1 Charadrius vociferus | reverse complement strand
TCCATGACGCCCGGGGGATCTTGGGACCGGTGGGTCTGGGACAGACTGTGGGGTACCGGGGGTCAGTGGCACCGGAGGGTCTGGGATCGGTGGCACTGGGGGGTGCCGGGACACTCAATGGTGTCCCGGCATCGGTGGTACCAGGGGAGTTTGGGGCAGACTGTGGGGTACCGGGGGTCGGTGGCACCGGAGGGTCTGGGATCGGTGGCACCGGGGGGGACCGGGACAGTCCATGGTGTCCCAGTGCCGGTGTCACCAGTGGGTCTGGGACAGACTGTGGGGTACCGGGGGTTGGTGGCACCGGAGGGTCTGGGATCGGTGGCACCGGGGGGGACCGGGGCGGGGCATGGGGGGCCAGGGGTGGGGGCACG
>NW_009649275.1:65307-67565 GCF_000708025.1 Charadrius vociferus | reverse complement strand
GCAGCGGCTGGACAACGTGGAGAATCTCCTGAAGAACAGGAACTTCTGGATCCTGCGGCTGCCCCCCGGCTCCCGGGGAGAGGTCCCCAAGGTAACGGCATCCAGCCTGGCTCCTGGAAGCATCGGTGCCGCCACCAAAATTCCCAAACGGCGGGGTGTAGGAAATGCCAGAGGGATCTTAGCAGTGGGCTCGGGTGGCTGAGCGTCCGCGAGGTCTGGATTTGTCGCTCACAAGCCCTGATCTGGCCCGGCACGCTTTGCTCTGTGCCTGCCCGGAGCGAAGCCAAGCGTTCACTTGCTCACGCCTGGTTTCCGTGTTATCCAACGCCATCAGGAATCACCAAGCGCGTGATACTTGTGATTCCAGGTACCCATCACGTTCGATGACATTTCAGTGTACTTCAACGAGCAGGAGTGGGAGAGGCTGGACCGCTGGCAGAAGGATCTGTACAGGGCTGTGATGAGGGGGAACTACGAGATGCTGATCTCCCTGGGTAAGGCACGGGGGCTGCGGCTCCGGCTGAGCCGCTGGGGCGGGTAGGGCTGGACTGGTTCCCACCGCAGCCCGACCGACGGCCTGGTTCGGTGGGGCTGGACGCCCGTAGCTAGCAGAACCTCTGCTGGGCAGTCACACCCACGTGTTTTCCCTCCTCCCTGCTTGTAAGCAATGTCTGTAAGAGATATCTGTAGTAAAGAATAGTAGCGATAATAATACGAACAAAATTATACGAAATATCCACGTGAGATGCTGTCCCGAATGACTGTGTAAGTGGATTCCAGAGTCGGGGAACCATCGTGGTTTTCCAGCACAGTTCAGGAATTATCTGGGTGAAGTCTGATAACTGTACCCTGAGCTAGTTCCCGTTTTCTGTCTGTTTAGCTCCTACGTGAAGTGACGGGGACACTTCCCACGTACCTTGCTAAAGAACTGACCTAATCACGCTCAGTCTTCTAAGGACACCCGACATGTTCTTGGGTGATTTGGGCTGTACCGTATTCCCCACCAAAAGCCGTTTCTCGGGCGTGACTCGTAACGCGCTGGGCTGTGCAGCCACTGACGTTGAGGCTCCTCTTTTCTCAATAATATTTTGTAGAAGCAGAACAAACCTGTGCCTCTCGTGGTCCCGTCTGGCACAGACACCTCTACAGAGCAGGAATTTTTCTGTCCCTGCTCTTCAAACCACTGCTAAAGCTGAAACGAGAGGAAAAGTGATTAAAGACAAACCTTTCTCTCCCCTTTAAGATTTTAGGTCACATTCCGTTATTTAGATATTCTCTGTACTTGAGCTACAGCTGTGCTCACGGCTGAGTCCCAACACAGGACCAAGAAACCAACATCGCCCTTTTTCCCTGTTTCGGTGTGAATAATGTATTTGTGTCCACCTGTACTGCCTGCTGGCTCGGGGGTTAGGGCGAGAAGGGTCACTCTGAGAGTGCGACAGAACGAAGGTGCAGCCGGTTGCTAATAAAACACGCTGTCCTCTGCCCCGTGAGCAGACTACGCCGTGTCCAAGCCTGACATCCTGTCCCGGATCGAGAAGGATGAAGATCTCTGTGTGCGAGATGGTCAGGAGCTCCTGCTGACGGGCGTCGGAGATGGTCAGGAGCCCGCGCCGGCACCAGAAGAGATGGAGCAGATGAAAGAGGCTTTGGGAGAAGACGAATTCCCCGAGGAAGCTGACGCAGGTAAGTTAGGCGGGTGCCAGGAGGGGGTGGCAGTTCCTGTCTCAGCTTTGTCAGGACATCTGTGTTGGCGTTAGGAATTGACCGCGCGGAGGGTTTGGTGTCTGTATCGGCTAAACCTCCACGGAGTACCTGGAATCTTTCTTCCAAGAGGAACAGTAATGCTTGCTCAGATGAATCCCGTGCGGAAAACCAGACAGAGCCTGTCAGGAGGAGGTGGGCTGGAGTCTGGAGCGGTGGGACACACCTCTTGCGATCCCTTCCAGTCCTGTTTCTGTGCAGTTCGGCAATCCTTCTTCACCTGATGGCATGCACGAGCCCTAGGGCTTCCAAAAACGCTGCCGCTTGCTTTGGTGAGAGAGGAGATGTGGTGGGAAGCGAGGAACCCGGGAAGCCGCAGTGGGAGGAGGAGGCTGGAGCAGCTCTGCTGGCGCTGGGGGGAGCAGAAGCGATCAGGAGAGCCTCGGGGCATGGCATGGGGGAGTTGGAAAAGTCACAGAATCACAGACTGGTCAGGGTTGGAAGGGACCTCTGGAGATCATCTAGTCCAACCCCCCCGCCAGAGCAGGGTCACC
>NW_009649275.1:60808-65031 GCF_000708025.1 Charadrius vociferus | reverse complement strand
CATCTCCGTAGCCCTTTGCTGGACCCTCTCCAGCAGTTCCCTGTCCTTCCTGACCCGGGGAGCCCCGAACTGGACACAGCGCTCCAGATGTGGCCTCCCCAGGGCAGAGCAGAGGGGGAGGATGACCTCCCACACTCTTCTTGATGCCCCCCAGGATGCCATCGGCCTTCTTGGCCACCAGGGCACATTGCTGGCTCATGGTCATCCTGTTGTCCCCCAGGACTCCCAGGTCCCTTTCCACAGAGCTGCTCTCCAGGAGGTCACCCCCAACCTGTACTGGTGCATGGGGTTATTCCTCCCCAGGTGCAGTACCCTACACTTGCCCTGGTTGAACTTCATCAGGTTTCTGATGGTTAAGATGAGTCTAAGTCAATGGTTAAGAGCGCGAAGGGCAGGCAAGAGGGTGGGAGATGCTGGAAAGGGACAGGCAGAGCCTGACAGAGCCAAGAGAAGAAGAAATACGTGGGCAGAGCTGTGAGCGAGAGCTCTTTGCTGCAGGAGTGAGGAGCTGGGGGCTAAAGAAGGTCCGGGAGAGGCCGGGTGAGCGCCGGCGGGGGCAGAGGCAGCGCAGGCTCTGTCCTTTGGGGAGCGTCACCCACAAGCGATACAAGCCCCGAGCGTGCCACCGGGGGTCGGTTTGTCAAGTGCTGCCAGGAGGAGAGAAAAAAGATGTTAGACAGAGAGAGGCTGTCCCTCTCCTTTGAGATTTTAGTTCACGTTCTGTTATTTAGAGCTGCTCTGTACTTGAGCTACAGCTGTGCTCACGGGTGGATCCTGCCACGGGGCCAAGAAAGCAGCACCACCACCTTTCCTGTTAGAGCCCGGATAATTTATTTGTGTCTGTCCGTACTGCCTGCGAGCTCTGGGGTTACGGCGAGAAGGGTCACTTTGAGAGTTTTGACAGGATAAAGGTGCAGCCAGTTCCTAATAAAACGCGATGCTCCTCTGCCCCGTGAGCAGACGACGCCGTGTCCAGGCCTGACCTCCTGTCCCGGATCGAGAGGGATGAAGAGTTCTGTGTCGAAGACTGTCAGGAGCCCCCGCTGACACGTATCGGAGATGGTCAGGAGCTTCCACAGACCAATGTCCGAGATGGTCAGAAGTCCCCGCAGGCGCACGCTGGAGATAGTCGGGAGTCCCCTCAGACAGGCGTCCCAGGCAGTCAGGACACCCCGCAGACAAGTGTCCCAGATGGTCAGAAGTCCCCACGGACACCAGAAGAGGTGGATCAGGAGGAAGAGGCTTTGGGAGAAGACAGAGTCCCCACGGAAGCTAACACAGGTGAGTTACGTAGGTGCCAGGAGGATTTGTTTCCTCGGGGGCCATTCCTGTCCCAGCTCTCTCAGGAGGTCTGGCGGCAATGTCTGGGGGAGAGGGCATGGCAGGTCACCGTGCTTAAGAAGAGCATGGCCGGGGAAAAGCAGAAGCCTTGTGGTGTGTTGTCAAAGTGCTTCCAGGGAAAATGGAACGGGTTGGAGGGCCTGAACAGGAGGCGATACGGGAATGCCGCCTGTAGAGTCGGTGGGGAGGGTTTAGGAGGGATGAGGTTGCTCTGCAGAGGTGACAGCACGCAGCAGACACCTTGGTGACTTTCCTCCCAGCTCTCCCTCTGCTTATGGTCCCTGTGTGTGGCTTCACTCCAGTTCCTTTTAACACCTCACATGCTTTCCATAGAATCATAGTATCATTTAGGTTGGAAAAGACCCTTAAGACCATGGAGTCCACCCGTTACCCCAGCCCTGCCCAGCCCACCACTAACCCACGTCCCTCAGCACCGCGGCTACACGGCTTTTAAATCCCCCCAGGGATGGCGACTCCACCACTGCCCTGGGCAGCCTGTGCCACTGCTTCACAACCCTCTCCGGGAAGGAATTTCTCCTAATCTCCATCCTAAACCTCCCCTGGGGCAACATGTCATGGCTCCCTGAGCCACAGCTTTCTCTGGCTCTTCTGCACACTCCCAGCACATCTCTGGTTGGCATCGCACCGAAACAGGACAGTGCGAGTTCTCCACAGATGTTCAAAACTGCTCTTCTCTTCAAACAGAACTCCCCATCCTGGTGATGAACGTCATGTCCCTGAGCGCGCAAAAAGAGGAGCTGCGCAGGGACGATGGGCCTGAGACAGAGATGGAAGAGGACGCGGCTGAGCCTAGCACCAGTGAGTAACCCAGCGCAGGGGAAACGGGGGGCCCTGCGGGCAGGAAGCAGCTTGCAGCTCGCTAACGTGTGTGAAATCACAGAATCACAGACTGGTCAGGGTTGGAAGGGCCCTCTGGAGATCATCTAGTCCAACCCCCCCGCCAGAGCAGGGGCACCTCCAGCAGTGGCACAGGACGGCGTCCAGGCGGGTTTGGGATGGCTCCCGAGGGGGAGACTCCCCCACCTCTCTGGGCAGCCTGTGCCACTGCTCCACTACCCTCCAAGTAAAGAAGTTCCTCCTCATGTTAAGATGGAACTTCCTATGGTCAAGTTTATGCCCATTACCCCTCGTCCTATCACTGGGCACCACTGAAAAAAGACTACTCCCATCCCCCTGGCACCCTCCCATTAAGTATTTGTAAGTATTAATAAGATCCCCCCTCAGTCTTCTTTTCTCTAGACTAAAGAGCCCCACGTCCCTCAGCCTTGGGGAGGGAGAAGAAAGTTTCGGGCCTGTCTTTTATCACCAAGCAAGGGAGGAGGGTAGCGTTGGGCGTTTCAGCCCTATCGTCTCTGCAGAAAGAACACCGGTCCAGTCGGGGTTCCTCCTCTCAGAAACGGGGGGAGAGCTGGCAGCAGCAGCACGCTTCCTTCCTCCAGCATTGCGGTAGAGCCGGTGTTGAGCTCAGGTGGCCTAATGCTTCTCGTGGCACAGCCCTCTTCTTCTTGCCAGAAGCGGAGGGAGCGGGGAGGGGGGGGTCGGAAGTGGGGGGCGGCCGTCCGCAGACACGCTCTGTTCTGGTCCTGAAGCTTTACCAAGGTAAGGCGCAGAGCATCTCTTCTTCCAGAGCCTCGCAGCCCGTGTCTGGCTCTGGTGTGCGGAGTTAAAGAGGTTCTGGCCACGGCTTACGCCGGCAGACCGACCTGGCTGCGGTGGGGGGTGTGGAGAGCTCGCCACCACCCTCGGCGTTGCACAGCCCTCGCGGGAGCCCGTTTGCCCGCAACATTTGGCGTTTGCCGGCAGTGCCAAGTCTGACAGAAGCAAACAGAAGCCTGCAGTACTGCAGACTGTCGCTCTTCAATGATCCTTTTTCCCCCGCTACATCTTGTGGCCGTCGGTGGTGTCCTGGTTTTAGAGGTGGATCCCTTTGCGCCACCGGCTCTGATGGCGCCGCGGCAAACCACAGCTTGTTTTTTTTTTTCTGGGAGCAAGAGGTCTGGCTTGCTCGGGGCACATGGGCTGTGGTGGCACCTGCCCCTTTCCAAACTGCATTCTTAAATTTGTTGGTAGCTCCTTTATTGCTAAAAGCCTGCTCGGTGCTTTGGGAACCGCAGCCTGGGTTAATCCTGGGCGCGTGAATGACCAACGCCTGTGTTCTGTTTCAGAGGAAAGCTTTTTACTGGGAAATGAAACGGTGCGTGAACGGGCTTCTCCTCCTGAAAACGTCAAGGTGAAGGAAGAGGAGCCTGAAGCATTGCAAGAGGTTTCGGCAACCTCTCCCAGCCCAGAGAGCCACAAGTGCCCCAAAAATGAGAAGGCGAAGAGCAAGAAGAAGCCGAGCAGATGTGCAAGCAGCAGGCTGCTGATGGGCAACTGTCGGCGCGGTGACGTGCGCGAGTGGTCCCACCCCTGCACTGAATGCGGGAAGCGTTTCCGTCTGAAAATCAACCTCATCATCCACCAGCGGAGCCACGCCAAAGAGGGGCCCTACGAATGCGCGATGTGCGAGATCAGCTTCGCCGACAAACGCCACCTGGACCTCCACCAGAGCATCCACATAAAAGACAGGGCCTTTGGGGCCAAGGTCTGGGGGAACGTCCACCCAGAGCTGAGGATCCGGCCGAGGAGAAAGTTCTGCGGGGCTTTCTGCGGAGGTGCCAACGGCCTGAACAACGGGACGTACGCTGAGGGGGCCTGGCTGGGCCAGGCCAAGGAGAAGCTGGACAGAGGGAACCTGTCCAGCACGTGTTTTTCCCGACAGCAGAGTCCCAGGTCTCGTAGGAAAACTGTGTTGAAATGCAATCATTGCAAAAAGATTCTCTCTTGCACCTTTTCCCTTCAGCGGCACCTGCAAACCCACT
>NW_009649275.1:58384-60635 GCF_000708025.1 Charadrius vociferus | reverse complement strand
AGCCCTGCGGCCACCGCAGCCAAAGCGGTTCCAGCAAACGCGGTCCCGGTCAGTCCTGCGGAACTCGGACCGCCGGACAAGAACTGCCACAATTGGGGTGGGAGAGCCGTCCAGCCTGTGGTTAGATTAGGAAACAGGGCAGCGGTTTCAGGGGTGACAGAGAAATGACAGCAGGAGAGATCCAAACTGCTTGTGTCGCTGGAGGGAAACTGAGCGAGCGCTGATTTTTGCACACGGTGGGGCACTGGGGATGCGAACTGTCTGTCCACTGGATTTTAGGAGCTTTCCTGAATTGTCGAAAGAATCACAAGCGGGGATACCAGCACAGAGAGCAAACGACGGAAGCCTCCAGTGATCCAAAACGCTTTACCATTCCTCAAGACTCTCACGTCTGCTGGCTGATGCACGAAATTTTCCCAAGCTGACCTTCCTGGGAGATGACCGGGTACGTCTCCTGCAGCCCAGCAAGAGGAATTGCAAACAGCGATTGCTATTTGATGCTGGAGCTGACCCCTCGCGTTTGGGCATACGATTACACGGTGAAGAGGACAGAGAGAAGGGAATGAAGCGGGTGAGCCAGGCGGGATTCCCAAGGAGCTCTTCGCTTCACTGACAAAGCTTCTTGACCAAGACACCGGATGAAGAGAGCGTGGTGTCTCCGAGACCCCGTCGCGTCCTGGCCACGCTTGCTGAATCACCCATCCCGGGGAGGAGACCTGCTAACCCCTCGATCAGGTTGGGAACGCCTGAGCGTTGCATTAGAAGATACGTAGAACAAATCAAACCCCAATATTTTCGGCACGCGAGGGTGCCGCGGCTGTTTCTGAGGTGCCAGCAGCGCTCCTTCCCCAACGAGGCCAGCCCACCGCAGCCCGAAACACCCAGGAGAGTCAATTCCCTCAGGACCGGCCTGCACAGATGGAGAGTCACTTTAGAAAGAATTCACGGGGGAGATTCCCCCTGCGCTGCAGCAGCACTTCACGCGAGGAACCCTCTTCGGGGCTCAGGCGTGTCGGCTGCGGGAGGAAACCCCCACTCTCCCAACTGCAGGTGGTCTCCTTTAGTCGTGTGCTAAATCCCCCACGGAAGACTAATTCTGGTAGCTACCTCAAACGTCTTGCGGAGTGAGACCTGCCCAGAGGCTCGCGGGTAACTGGAGCCCGGGAAGTGACGAACGCCAGCCCAGGCGTGGCTCCGGCAGCCCCAGGAACCACTCGAACCACGCGTGTCCACGGCCGGAGCCCTGCGCTGCTGGGAAGCACGAATCGCGCGCAGAGAAGGGAAATCGGTCCCGGTGGCATCGCCGTGCAGACCAAACGGAGCAGCTGTTAGAACTCTTTTGAGTTTAGTTTTCTGTGTGGTTTTTTGGTTTTGTTTTTGGTTTTTTCATTGAGTTGTTTGATGTAATTATTTGACATCCCTTAGGTCTCTGTCCCTCTCCGGGCAGGGATTGTAGGGAACCAGTTTGCTTATCGGATTTTTCATTCCTGGCCACTCACGAGGTCTGACGGGCTGCAGGGGAGGGGTTGCTGCGGGCAGCGTGCTTCGGGCACCGAGGAAATGCCCACGGAATGGTCAGGGTTGGAAGGGACCTCTGGAGATCACGGCACTGCCCGGGCCGTGTCCTGATGTAATCCTCAGCACCGAACGGTGCCCGACCACCCCCCTGTGCCGCAGGAGGCGCAGCGGTGTCAGAGCTACTCCTTGGGGACGCACGCGACGTCCCCGCTGCTCCTCAATTCCCGTCTGCCGGCATTGCAGTGTGCCGGGACTGTAGCGTTAGCCGTGAGGAGGGGACGGTGGCAGACAGGTTGGCCCCCTGTCCCCAACGGGACGACGGCTCTGCCCGCTGCCGAGCCCTGGAGGATACGGGGATGGTTGATGCCTTACGGTGGCGCGGCGCCGGTGGGTCTGGCAGTGAGCCGTGCTCTTGGCAGAGCCTGTAGGGCTTTTTCCTGTCCCCGGTGGAGGCCCCCCCCCCCCCCCAGTTGATCCCAGTGACATTTGTCAGCGGGTGTGAGGGTACTGCTGGTGGGCAATGCCTCCCAAGCCAGCGTGGGGGGCACGGAGGGGGCTGCCTCTCCCTCGGGCCGACTGCCCCAAGCAGGGAATTTCTTCTAAAGCTGTTGCGACTGGGACCAGCGGTTCCTATCAAATCCCAGATCCCGTTCTCAGGCTACGGAGTCAATAAAGTATTTGTCTGTACGGGTGCCTGGTTTTGGGAGGGGGAGCGGGGGGCTGAGCTGCCCCT
>NW_009649275.1:57124-58366 GCF_000708025.1 Charadrius vociferus | reverse complement strand
CTCCGCCACTGCCCGTCAAGGAGGAACCTGGAGCGACCCAGGCAGAGCGAGGCAAAGGGCAGCTCCAGCCTTGGGGGGGGGCTCCTGGGGGTCACTGCCGGCAGCTCCGTCACCTCATCCTGCGCGCGGTGGCACCGGGGAATGTCCCACGGGTGAACGTATAGGGAAGACGGGAGACTGTCGCCTGCCACTGCAGCGGGGGGCAGGGGAGCCCCGAGAGTGGGGCTGGGGCAGGAGGACCACAACCTCTCTGCTCCCTCCCGTCACTCTGAGGAGCCTCTGTGGCAGCACAGGGCCACGCAAAGGGACGCTCTGGCCCTTTGCCACCACCCTGGGCTTCACTGGGCACCCCCCGGTACATCCCAGTCCCTTGCGCTGTGCCCAGCACCCTGCTGTGAACCCCAGGGCTGGGCAGAGGGACAAGGACCTCCCCCCCTCCAGTGCTCTGCCCAGGGCAGCCCAGTGTGCCCCAGTTCCTGCTGCCCACCGAGCCCCACTGCTTGCATGTGACATGGCCACCGTAGCCACAGGGAGTGCCCTCGGTGGATATGGCCACCACAAGCTCAACCTCCGCCCGTGGCAGCAGCCACGGTGGGTGAGCCACAGTAGGGGTGTCCCTGGGGTGTTGTCACCCACCACTGTCCCCAGCGTGTCCCCTGGGGTGTCACTATCACCCTGGGTGCTCCCAGGGTGTCCCCCAGGATTGCAATCCACACGCTCCAGGGATGTCATCGTCACCCCCCCCCGGGCCAAAGCGAGGGGACGTGAGCGCCGCCTGTGCCCTGGGGTGCCACCAACCTGCGAGTGCTGCCCCTGGGGACCCCCAAAACCAGGGTGGTTCCACCGGGGCACTGGGGCTGGGGTCTCCCATGCGGGGACAAACACGGCGGGCACAGGGCGCTGAGCCCCTTGAGGACATCCCGACCATGGCCAGGAAGGTCGAGCCTTCCTCAGGCGGGAGGATGAGCCACCAAATGGGACCGGGGACGATGGAGCGGCCCTGACCACCAAGGGGAGAGCTGCAGGCAGGAGGGAGGTATCACAGAATGGTGTAGGTTGGAAAGGACCTTGAAGATCATCAAGTTCCAACTCCTCTGCCCTGGACAGGGACACCTCCCACCAGCCCAGGTTGCCCAAGGCCACGTCCAGCCTGGCCTTGAACACCTCCAGGGATGGGGTCTCACCAACCTCTCTGGGCAACCTCTTCCAGTGCCTCACCACCCTCACAGGGAAAAACTTCTT
>NW_009649275.1:51580-54688 GCF_000708025.1 Charadrius vociferus | reverse complement strand
CGCGGGGCTCTTCCCCTACGGCGCAGGGACGATGCTCCTCTGAGCCGGGCTGTGACGAGGCCGTCTCCACGGTGGTGTCTTCTCCCAGCGGCATTCCCTGGGGCAGGGCGAACGGCTGGTCAGTCCCCACGCCGAGCACGTGCTCCGCTGGGAAAGGCAAACCGGGAGCAGGGTGAGCTTCCACCGGCACCACCACAGGCTTGAATTCAAGCTGGGCAGCCCCGTGTTTGCAGAAGTCCCCCAAAGGCTCTCCTGCTGCCTTCTGCTCCTCCAAGCCGGCGTGGCTCTCCCAGAGCGCCGGCTGCTCCTGGCTCAGGGGAACCTCCTCGTCCAGTCTCGCTGAGGGTGTCTGCGGCACAGCCAGGATTTCAGATCCTTCCTCCTGGGGCTGCTGCTCTTCTGTCTTGATGACGATCTTCTCACCTGCTGAGAGACAGCCATTCGTTCCCGGCACGGAAAGCTCTCCCGTGCCCGCAGCCCCAGCGCGGGAGCGGGGAGCTGAGCTTCCCCTGCGGCGCGTTGGTGAGACGAACCAGCAAACGCGCCATTAGAAAAGGAGCCGGAAGGTTTTACCCAGAGCAACGCGGGAGAAGGACACATGAGGCGGAGGGGGCATTGGCACCTCCTGGGGTTATCGGTGGACCTCAGGGACATTTGGCAGCCCGGCAATGAAATACTCGTGAAGAAACCAAAGCAGCGGAAACATGAAGGCAAAGCTGCTCTCCTGGCTGGAATTTTGTCAGGAGTGGCAGAGTTTTTAGGTGGGTGAATCTGGGGAAAAGGATCAAAGCAAAACCTTCCGGGAGCAGGAGGCCACATCTGCCTGCAGGCGGACAGCCCCAGAGCCACCCTCGCGCTAAGCCTTGCCCCAGCTCTCCCCCTTTTCCGCTCTTTTTGGCAAGGAGGGGCTCTTCTGGGCTTAAAGATCTGCTCTTAAAAGTATTAAGGAGGCCCCAATGACACGGCTTAAAGTCCTGACAGCTCCTGGCCTCGTGCAAGACTGGAAACGCTCCCCGCAGGGAGAGGATCGGCTCGGCAGGGACGCGATCCAGCGGGAGCGAGAGGGGCACTGCTGCGGGCGGGCTCCAGCCCCCTCGCTTTGCGGGCAGGCGGCAGCAGCGGCGTAGCCCACCCGGCCCAGCCCCTGCCCAGCCCAGGCGTGTCGACAGTGCTCGTTCTCAGCTTTCGCTGTGACTCACCGCCATCGAGGTGCCCCAACACCGCTCCTTTCTCCGGCAGCCCGTGGGTCCTCGTACCCGAATCCTCCCCGTTTTCGGCCGGCGGTAGCAGAGCAGGTTTGGAGCTGGCGTCCCCGGGCCCTGGGAAGGAGGAAGCAGCGGTAGGAACTGCTGATGCTGGGGACTGGGACCAGCACCAGCTCCTCTCGGTAAAGGGCTGCTCTCGCACAGCGGGAGCCGTGGGGTGCCCAGAGGGGTACTGGGTTCCCAGAGCAGCAGCTCCGGGTTTCCCAGCACCATCAGAGCAAAGCAGGCCGGTGTCAGCCAAACCAGGCAAATTATTTCAGTTACCCCAAGAAGAAGCGACTGTTGGGCACTCGGCCTTTAAAATTTCAGCCAAAAATAATTAGTGCTGAAATTTAGGACCGTGCGCAGCAAACCCCTGCGGGGTGGTGTATGTACGGCCCGCGTCCTGGCAAAAAACGGTGCAGGAAGGCAAGTTGCTGGACACAGCGCGGGCACGTTACTTGGAATCCCCACCACGTGCTGTCCTGACCACGCGGGGAGGGCTCGCCTCTGTTCCCACAGACCCTGTGCGGAGTCCGGGGACGCCAGCGGACGCCTGCTCCTCCTGCAGCGCGCGGGCTCACGGGGGCAAAGCCTGGCAGGGCAAGTCAGGGCGCTGACAGCACTGCTGCCTTGGCAGGACGAGGTGTTCTTCGGCTGCATGAAGCACAGTTGTCACCCTCAACCGAGAGGCAACAAAACCTTAAACGTGTAAAGGCGTCACCTCTCACTACTTGTTCCCCACCAAACATTCAGACGACGCAGCCGCCTACAAGCAGTCGCAAGCAGGACTCAGCCCAGGGGATGATAACGTGTCCGACACGCGAGTGGAGACTGATCCTCACCAAGAGAGACCGCAGCCTCGTAATTCCCCTTCATCGCCATCCTGCAGAGCTCCTTCTGCCGGCTCTCCGAGCTGCCCCACTCCTGCTCCGGCAAACTGGCCGCGTCATCCTCGCACGCTGCCGGCACCTGAAACCACAGGAGGCAGTTTGGTGCTTCTCCGCCTCATATATCTCCCCCGCGAGTCCCCATCGCTCCCCCGGGAAAGCAGACCACAGGGTAACGCAGTGGCAGGTCCAGAGCTCCTACAGAAAGGAGCCGTGTCACGGCCTGAACCCAGGGGACAATTTCAAACCAGCAGAGTGAGGGTGGCGCGTTTCCCCCCCCTCCACGCACAACCGGGACAGGTTCAGAAGCACCTCTCGGTCCCTTGATCGCCACCGGCAGCCCGAAGCAGCCAGGTGAGCAGTGACCCCCCTCACGTGGGAGCAGGAAGGTTCAGAAGCCACTGTCCCACCCGCGGGGTGACAAGTGGGACCACACAAGGCTGAAAATGCTCAGGGGGGTTGTGCTCTGCTACCCCTCCTCACTGGGGACAGGGATTTCGGGAAGGCTCCGACCGCTGCCTCGGTGTGCCGTCTCTCCAGGGAGAGCACCGGAGGGGCCATGTCCGTGAGCAGTCCCCCCTTGAGAGCCAATGCCACAGCTCACTGGCCACACAGTGGCCTGGGGCACATCTCTGTGACCTTGGGCTCGTGCCCGTTTCCTGGAGCTTGTCCTCCATTACCCTGGGCATGTCCCCCTTAGCTGGGGTTCGTCCCCGTTACCTTGGGCACATCCCAAGCTGGGGCTTGTCCCTGTTTGTCCCTGGGGGCACATCCCTGCTACCTGGGGCTCGTGCCCGTTAGCTGGGGTCTGTCCCTGTCACCTTGGGCACATCCCCGTTAGCTGGGGCTCGTCCCCATCACCCGAAGCTGATCCCTGTCACCTTGGCCATGTCCCCATTACCTGGGGCTCATGCCTGTCACTTTGGGCACGTCCCTGTTAGCTGGGGCTCGGCCCGGTATGGCGCCGTGGGGGG
>NW_009649275.1:50542-51474 GCF_000708025.1 Charadrius vociferus | reverse complement strand
GATCCCTGTCACCTTGGGCTTGTCCCTGTCACCTGGGGCACATCCCTGTCACTTTGGGCACGTCCCTGTTAGCTGGGGCTCGTCCCTGTTTGTCACCGTGGGCACGTCCCCATGAGCTGGGGCTCATCCCAGTTACCCAAGACTCATTCTTGTTACCTTGGGCACGTTCCCATTGCTGGGGCTCGTCCCTGTTCATCACCGTGGGCATATTCCCATTACCTGGGGCTTGTCCCTGTCACCTTGGGCACATCCCTGTCACTTTGGGCACATCCCTCTTAGTTGGGGCTCGTCCCTGTTTGTCACCGTGGGCACGTCCCCATGAGCTGGGGCTCATCCCCATTACCTGGGGCTTGTCCCTGTCACCTTGGGCACATCCCTGTCACTTTGGGCATGTCCCTGTTAGCTGGGGCTCGTCCCTGTTCGTCACCATGGGCACGTCCCCATGAGCTGGGGCTCATCCCCATTACCTGGGGCTTGTCCCTCGTAGTTGGGGCTCGTCCCTGTTTGTCACCATGGGCACATCCCCATGAGCTGGGGCTCATCCCCATTACCTTGGGCTTGTCCCTGTCACCTTGGGCACATCCCTGTCACTTTGGGCATGTCCCTGTTAGCTGGGGCTCGTCCCTGTTCGTCACCATGGGCACGTCCCCATGAGCTGGGTCACATCCCTGTCACCCCAGGCTGATCCCTGTCACTTTGGGCACGTCCCTGTCACCCGAGGCTGATCCCCGTCACCTCGGGCGCGTCCCCATGCGCTGGGGCTCGTCCCCGTTCATCACCCTGGGCACGTCCCCGTTCCCCGGGGCACGTCCCCGTTACCTTGGCCTCGTCCCCGCCGGGGCCCGGCCCGGGCCTGGCTGCCCAGCGGCCGCGGTGCTGGAGCTGGCGCTCGACGTGCTCCAACCGCCGCGTGTTCTCCTGCACCAGGGCGG
>NW_009649275.1:46501-48932 GCF_000708025.1 Charadrius vociferus | reverse complement strand
CGCTTCCCGTGTCCCCGGTGGGGGTTACACGGGCACCGCGGGCACAGGCAGCGGGTCCCCACAGGGGTACAGCCTCTTCTGCCGCACGTGGATCCTCTGGTGGCCGTGGCGGACAAAGTCAGAGGCCCACGTGAAGCTCCTGTTGCAGCAGGGGCAGAGGATGAGGTGGTGGTTGGTGTGGCGGCGCTGGTGCAGGATGAGGAAGCTCTCGCTGGAGAAGTTCTCCATGCATTCGTCGCACGTATACATCCTTTTCCCAGGTGACAGCGGGTACCCGGTGGGGCTGGGCTTCCCCAACACCGTGCCGCAGTCCCTGCTCGGGGTTTGGGGCTGGGAGGCCGGGCACGGCGCCCGGCTGGGGCACTCCTCCGCCTCCGAGGGTTGGCAGAACCCTTTGGCTGCCCGAGCCCGGAGGTGACGTCGGATTTTTTTCTTAGACATGAAGCTCCGGTCGCAGTGCGTGCAGATATAAGGCACCAAGTTACTGTGGCTGCGCTGGTGGATGACGAGGTTGATCTTGAGCAGAAAGGTTTTCCTGCAGACGGGGCAGGAGTAGAATTTCTCCCGGGTGGAGTTTCGCTGGCAGGCCGCAGTCCGGCTCACGCAGGAGCCCTCCACGGGCTCTCCCAGGCAGGCGGAATCCGCCTGCGCCATCGCTCTGCAGACATCGGGTATCGCCTCCTTAACCGGCTCTTCGGGAACGTCAGCCACCGGACCCTGGCCACCGTCCCCCAAATCTTTCCTGTCCTCCTCTTCCAGACCTTTCGAGGGCGTTTCGGGTACTACCGGCTTCTCTGCAGCGACCTCCTCCTGCGGTACCTCCGTTGGGATCCCCACCTCGGCATCTGCTGGAAATTTTGCAGAACCCAAACATCACGCCTCCGCTCGGCTTTGAGGACAAGGCGTAAACAGCAAGGGGCTTTCCTCCCGCCCCACTCCCCCCTTGCCTCCCACCCCCTCCCCAGCCAGCAGCCGGTACAATCTCAGCCTCGCTTCTCTTCCAGCTCAGTGCCTTCACACCTGGAGCGCTACGGCTCATCCCTGCAGACGCCCCAAGGGCGGTTTGAGATGAGAAATGTCACCCAGGTAGGATGGGAGGACTCTTAACAGAAACATCGGGGCTCGTCCTTCGCAGCAAGTGGACTGGGTGGACCGGTTCACACTGTGCCATGCCTCATCCTTTGCCATTTCACGACTGGCGGCAGGATTTACCGTCAGAACCCGTCTGAATCACGTAAAACCCTGTCCTGCAAGCCCCAGGCCCAGAGAGAGCCCCGTGCAAACCTCCCGCTGCGCCTCGAGGCTGACGGCCCCGCCAAGGAGGGACGAAGGGCTCTGTTCCTGTACCTGCGGCAGCGGGAGGCGACGGAGACAGTTTCAGATTCACCACTTCACGACAGCACGTGGAGAGAGGGTAGGAAGGGGACGGGGTCGGCTGGCTGAGATCCGCTGGCACAGCGGTGGCTTCAGGAGGGACGTGTGCTGCGAAGGCAAAAGGAGCGATGATGATGATGATGATGACAGAGCCGGGAAGGGGCCCAGGACCCTTCGCGTCAGCTGGGTTTGCCTGCCACTCACGTGCACTGCAGTTCACCGTGACCGCCGGGCTCCTGCTTCCCTCCGGCTCCCTCCGGTTCCCCTCGCAAGACTCCTTTGTCTTCATCTCCAGCAGACCCTCAGCGCTCAGGCGGTCCGGCTCTGGGGAGGAGAAGGATGCTCGGCTTTACCGGCAGCCAGCCGGGGGCTCGGAGGAGCAAGCGCAGGGGTGGGAGTCCCCCCGCTTCCCAGGCCCACAGGGCATCAGGGTCCCTGCAGCAGGCAGCGGCTGCTGGGTCAGGGGAGGGTTTCCTTCCATCTATGTGTCCCAGCACACGTTCCCCGCGTCCGCTCCCAGCACAGACTGTCCACAGCCGAGGAGACACCTCGGTCCCTGCGGCTGAGGGCAGGGACTACACTCATGCCGGTAAGCGGCCGGGAGTCAGGATTCTGGCATGGAAGAAACCTAGCGTCACGCACCTCCGGCTGGCTCCGCAGATACGTCTGCTCCCTCCAGGTCTGGCTCGGCCGGCGCGCACGGCTCTTCTCCTCTTTCCAGGCGAGATAAGAGTTCAGGCTTGGATAGGTCACAGTCTGTTCAAGAGCAAGAGAGACATCAGGGGCGAGACACCACAGCGTCGTTGCGGGTGCACCCACAGCCTCTCAACGCAGGGCCAGTCCCGGCCCAGAAAAACGGCACCTCCAACCGGGGCAGCGTCAGCGCCGGCACGCGGGGAGTTACGGACACAGACAGGGACCGGCAGGCAGCAGTTCTAGGAGAAGGGAGTCTGAAAAGCATCCTCTGGCATGGCTCACACACACACACACACACGGCAACAACTGCATGAAAATCCATCCCTGCTCCATGGCGGGGGGGAATCCCTGCAACAGACAC
>NW_009649275.1:44692-46100 GCF_000708025.1 Charadrius vociferus | reverse complement strand
CTCCTCGCCCCGGTGCCGGAGCCCTGAGCCCTTCCCTTCCTCCCGAAGCCGCAGCGCTCGCAGGGTCCCACGTTTGCTGATCCTGCTGGGGGTGCACAGCTTCTACGGATAGAACGGGCTGAGGGTAATCCTGGTGCATTTTATATTGGTGTCGGGATCAATATTGGTTCTTTAGTGTTATTAATGTTAATTACTTAGTCTTATTCTATTAAATCTGTTGACATTTCAGCCCTCAGGTTTCCTTGTTTTTCCCCCCATTCCCCTTCCCAGGTGAGGAAGGGCCATCGGGTGAGAGAATAATTGTCTAAATGACAAGAAATTATTGTGGGTTCCTCAAACCGTAACAACCTCGCAGACAGGAAAAAACCCTGAGGCGCAGGAAGGGAATTATGAGGCTCCGGATTGATTCGCGGGCGGCTGCACCTCCCCGCAGCTCCGTAGCCCGTCTGACCACCTGTATCCGCTCCAGTCGGTCGCTGAACGGCGACAAGAGCCACCGCCACGAGGCCCCTGTCCTGCTTTTCGCTCTGCCTCCTCAGGCTGCGCTTACAGGGGAGTCCCACGGCAAGAGGGGGCGGCCCTGCCTCCATCCCCCGAGCACGAGGCCCCGGCTGGGCGAAGCAGGGCGCTGTGGAATCCCAGAACCAGTTAGGACGAAAAAAACCTTTAAGATCACAGAATCCAACTGTTAACCTGGCACTGCCAAGCCCACCATGTCCTTCAGCACCATCGTCCAGGTTGGAAAAGACCTTTAAGATCACCGAGTTCAACCGGACTTTTGGGGAAGTTCATCTCCAGGGCCGCGCGTTTGAAAATCCAACCAGAAGGACCCCAAACGCTGCCCCACGAGAGCTTCTCCCCTGCACCCAGGGAGCAACCCCAGCCTCGCTCCCCACACCGGGACCAACGGACGGCACAGCCACCACGTCGCCGGGAAACCACACCAGGGTCTACACAAGACGCAGAAGAGGGAATTTCTGCAGCGAAAAGAGGGAATTACTTCTGCAGCGAAAAGAAGGAATTACTTCTGCAGCGAAAAGAAGGAATTACTTCTGCAGCGAAAAGAGGGAATTACTTCTGCAGCGAAAAGAGGGAATTACTTCTGCAGCGAAAAGAGGGAATTATTTCTGCAGTGACAACCCAGGGAGTTCAGTGTACCTGTTCCCCACGAGGAGAAGACACTGAGCGCTCGCTACCCCCTGCCAACCTCCGACCACTGCCGGTGGGGACAGGGAGTTGAGCGGATGATTTGAGGGCCGGAGATCGCAGGAAAATGGAAAGAGGCAGAAAAGCAATCCCGAGAGAGGTCCCCGGGCAGTGACGGCGGCGGCCAAACCAGCGCAAACGGAGCCTACACAGGGACACCAGCGTCTCGTAGTTGTTCTCCATCACGCCCCTGTACAACTCC
>NW_009649275.1:40439-40643 GCF_000708025.1 Charadrius vociferus | reverse complement strand
GTCCCGGTGTGCCCCGTTACCGGGTGGGAGGATCGGTCCTGGTGTGCCCCAGTACCGGGTGGGACGATCCGTCCCAGTGTGTGGCAGTACTGGGAGTGACGGTCGGTCCCAGTGTGCCCCAGTACTCGGCAGGAGGGGAGGGTCGGTCCCAGTGTGCTGTGTCCGGTACCGGTGGATCCTGACGCGGGTCCCCCGTGCCGAAGC
>NW_009649275.1:39929-40328 GCF_000708025.1 Charadrius vociferus | reverse complement strand
CATCGCGTTGTGGCGTGGGGTGGCGGCCGTGCAGGCGGTGGAACGGAGCGTGGACGCTCACACCTCCCGGCTGCTCAACCTGGAGCGCCGGATGGTGACCACCGAGAAGAAGTACCTGGATTGCGAGAAAGCGGTGGTGGATTTCGGGAACCAGTTGGAGAGCAAGCTGACTGTGCTGGGCACCCTCATCCAGGAGTACGGACAGCTCCAGCAGCGCCTGGAGAACATGGAGAACCTCCTGAAGAGCAAGAACTTCTGGATCCTGCAGCTGCCCCCCAGGGGTGAGGACCCCAAGGTAAGGAATGGCTCGAGGAGGGGGACGCAGCGGGTGGCCAGGGCTGCTTTGCTCCTTCTAGCTCCTCGCCTTCGCCCGTGAGGCCCGGAATGGTCAGAGAGCAG
>NW_009649275.1:38558-39137 GCF_000708025.1 Charadrius vociferus | reverse complement strand
TGAGGGCCCTGGGGGTGTTCAGCCTGGGGAAGAGGAGCTGAGGGGAGACCTTCTCGCTCTCTACAGCTCCCTGAAAGGGGGGGTGCAGTGAGGGGGGGTCGGGCTCTGCTCCCAAGGAACAGGCGATGGGATGATGGGACAAGAGGGAACGGCCTCAGGTTGCCCCAGGGGATGTTTAGGTTGTATATTAGGAAAAGTTTCTTCCCGGAGAGGGTTGTGAAGCAGTGGCACAGGCTGCCCAGGGCAGTGGTGGAGTCGCCGTCCCTGGGGGGATTTAAAAGCCGTGTAGCCGCGGTGCTGAGGGACGTGGGTTAGTGGTGGGCTGGGCAGGGCTGGGGTAACGGGTGGACTCGATGGTCTTAAAGGTCCCTTCCAACCCAGACAATTCTGCGATTCTGTGTTTAGATTCACTGCAAAAGGACAGGTTGCGGCACGTTACGATAAATGGCAGGTTCTTCCCCCACCCCAAGGTCCGCAGGCTGCGTGATGGGGTCAGGCTCCACACAAGGGGAGGGGAGAATATTGTGGAATTCGCAGTTTATTGGCGCAAATTAACAAAAGTTCTTTAAACCGGAGAGC
>NW_009649275.1:30977-38512 GCF_000708025.1 Charadrius vociferus | reverse complement strand
GGAATTTTTTTCTCCTTGCAGCACGTGGTACCCGGCAGCAGTAATAAATAGAAATGAGGACGTTTCCCAGGATGTTTCAGTTCCGGTCCTGGTGCCGATTGTGTCACTTTTGCCATTTCAGGCCCCGGCGGCGTTCGAGAGCGACGCCGCTGACTTTTCTGCACAAGAGTGGGAGAATCTGGAGGACTGGCAGAGGGAGCTGTACAAAAACGTGCTGAGAGGGAAGAACGAATCGCTCATCTCTCTGGGTAGGTATCAGTCCATCAGTTATCGCTGCTTTCTGCAGCAGTTATCCGCTGCTTTCTGGCTTACAGATAGAGCTCCGAGGGTTGTGGTTAGTGGCACAGAGTCTAGTTGGAGGTCAGTAACAAGTGGTGTCCCTCAGGGGTCAGCACTGGGCCCAGTCTTGTTCAACATATTCATCGATGATCTGGATGAAGGGATAGAGTGTACCATCAGCAAGTTTGCTGATGACACAAAACTGGGAGGAGTGGCTGACACGCCAGAAGGCTGTGCTGCCATACAGCGAGACCTGGACAGGCTGGAGAGTTGGGTGGAGAGGAACCTGATGAAATTCATCAAGGGCAAGTGTAGGGTACTGCATCTGGGGAGGAATAACCCCATGCACCAGTACAGGTTGGGGGTGACCTGCTGGAGAGCAGCTCTGTGGAAAGGGACCTGGGAGTCCTGGTGGACACCAGGATGCCCGTGAGCCAGCAATGTGCCCTGGTGGCCAAGAAGGCCAATGGCATCCTGGGGGGCATCAAGCAGAGTGTGGCCAGCAGGTGGAGGGAGGTCATCCTCCCCCTCTGCTCTGCCCTGGGGAGGCCACATCTGGAGTACTGCATCCAGTTCTGGGCTCCCCAGTTCAAGAAAGACAGGGAACTGCTGGAGAGGGTCCAGCAAAGGGCGACGAAGATGATGAGGGGATTGGAACATCTCGCCTATGCAGAAAGGCTGAGGGACGTGGGGCTCTTTAGTCTAGAGCAAAGAAGATTGAGGGGGGATCTTATTAATACTCACAAATACTTAATGGGAGGATGCCAGGGGGATGGGAGCAGTCTTTTTTCAGTGGTGCCCAGTGATAGGACGAGGGGTAATGGGCATAAACTTGAACATAGGAAGTTCCATCTTAACATGAGGAGGACCTTCTTTACTTTGAGGGTAGTGGAGCAGTGGCACAGGCTGCCCAGAGAGGTGGGGGAGTCTCCCACTTTGGAGCCATTCCAAACCCGCCTGGACGCCGTCCTGTGCAACTGCTGGAGGTGACCCTGCTCTGGCGGGGGGTTGGACTAGGGGATCTCCAGAGGTCCCTTCCAACCCTGACCAGTCTGTGATTCTGTGATTCCGGACTAGCTCTGTTTTGGGGACTTTTTCCCACACCGGGATTTGTAGAAACGTGGAGAAGTCGGTGCCCGTTGCTGAGGGCGGCGCAGTGCATCGCCTCCAGTCCATCCATCTCTGGCGCTTGCCGGGGTTGGGGACTGGCCGCGGCCACCTCCGTGTTATGGCCCGCAGGCCCCTTCCCTCGGCCCACGGGGTTTTTCCCCGCTGGGGTGGCGTTGGCTGCCGGAGACGGAATCCGCCATCTCCCCGTGGGCCATCCAGAGGGCTCTCGGTGGTGCCAAGAGGTGGGTTGCGGCCGATGGAGCCGGTTTGGGAAGCGCAGCTGAGCGTGTTCCTCCCTGTGGACACAGCGGGTATTTTGATGCAGCACAGTGTTACGGTTTGAGGCACCCACAACAATTTGTTGTCATTTAGACAATTATTCTATCACCCAGTGACCCCTCCCCACCCAGGAAGGGGTATCAGGGAAAAACAAGGAAACACGAGAGTTGAAATATAAACAGATTTTATAGAAGACTAAATAAGTAACATTAATAATGCTAAAGAACCAATATTGATCCCGACACCAATATAAAATACACCAGGATTATCCCCAGCCCATTCTACCCGCCGTAGCTGTGCGCTCCCAGCAGTGGACAGCACATGTGGGACACTGCGAGCGCTGCGGCTTCAGGGCTAAGGGAAGGGCTGAGAGGTTGGGCACCGGGGCAAGGAATTCTCAGGATGGCAGCCATCGAGGGAGAGAGAGAACTCCTCAGCAAACTTTCTAATTTCTATGGAATGTGCCATTCATGGTGTGAAATAACCCTGTTGGCCAGCGTGGGTCCAGTGCCCGGACCTCGCTCCTCCTCGTCCCCACACCTGGCGAGCTTGAAAACACCGAGACCTTGAAACTCACACCCCGTTGTTCCTCTAAAGTCCATATTTTCCCAAATTCAGACACTAGAGTCTTCTAAAAGTGCAGTTTTCCCAAGCGTTAGAAGAGACTTTACTGCAAAATGAAATTACTGATTGAGAACTGAGTCCTGTGTCACTCAAACCAGGAGACATGGAAACCTTCGTGTCTCTGTTCCTCAACAGATTACGCCATCTCCAAACCTGACCTCCTGTCCCGGCTTCAGAGAGAAGTGCCCTGCAACGGGGACAAGGCGGCTTCGAGAGAGATTCCGGCAGAACCAAGTCCAGGCAAGAGATGAATTACAGCTCTTTTCTCAGGCGTAGTGTTTGCGTGGTGGTGTCACCCAACAGAGCGTATCACGAGGGGATAGTCCTGATTTGCTACGGAGGCGATGTCTCCGATGTCATGTGGAGCGGGTTCAGGGGAAGTAAGAGAGCGCTAGAAGAAAACGCAATGGGTTTGATCTTTCTCGTTTGCAGAGTCTGTGCTGCTTAAACCTGATGTGAGCAGCCAGGACAGCAGAGAAGGAGCGCAGTGCCCGACGGGAGAGGAAGGCCTGGAGGGAAGAACAACGCTGGCTGAACCCGGAGCTGGTGAGCATTGTTCTGCAAGGGTGTGCTTGGCCACACGGGCAGGGAGGGGACACTCCTGGAACGGGGCGGGGGGGTGAAGGGGAAAGCCCTTCTCCTCTGGGTGGAGTAAAGCTCCCAGCAGTGGGAATGGGAGATGCTGGGGAGAGGCTGCATATGGAAGCAGCGTAGCTGGCAGCAATCCTCCCGGGCAAAGGAAGAGCCGAGCGGTGCTGTGATAACCAGTAAAGAAAATTCCTCTTCACATCAACAGACTACAGCGTTCCAGAGCCGAGCTTCGCGGGCGCTGTGAAGCAAGAGGCAGAGCTGTGTGCGGAGGAGCGGGGAGCCACGGAGGACGCGGAGTTTATCGAGCTCAGCGTGGGTGAGTTCTGAGCAATCCCACACTGCGCTGTGCAGCTGGAGGTGCGGGGAGTCCCCGACGTTCCCGCTGTGGGACAGCGGGATGCGGGGACTGAGGAGACGCAGGCAGGACAGCGGGGAAAGAGCAAGAGCCACGCTGAGGTCAGGAAGGCGGGCAGAAAGCGTACGGATAATTTTAATAGTAGGAAGATTAAAGTGCCAGGTAGGCAAGACACTGCAGGTGAGGAGACAGGCATCCGGGGAATAAATCAAACAGAATACAAGGAATCATTAGGAATGAAGTTGAGAACAATTCTCAAGGTCTCCTCCAAAGATGGTGTTAGGCCAAAGTATCCGGGGTGAAGTTCTGCTCGCTCAGTCTTGAAAAGAATGCAGTGGGGAGGGACGCGGTCCAGAGCAGAGCAGAGAGGTGGAGAGCTTCCGTATCGGGAGAGACTGAGTGCCGTAGGATTGCTCGGCCTGAGGAAGGCACGGCAGGGAGGGGGATACGGCACGGGCCTGTGCCTGGGTGAGCGGGGCGCCGCAGGAGCTGAAGGAATGAACCTTCGCTCTTTCTCACTGTCCGAGTTCCCCGAGAAATGAGCGGGCGTTTGCTCTAATCTGAACAGGGCAAACTCTGCTATCGGGCATGCGCAAGCTGTAGAACCTCCTGCCACAGGGCATGGCAAAGGCTGAAAGCGAAGCGGGCTTAGAAGGGGTTTGGGTGAATTGCCAGATGGAATGTCACCTCTGGCTCCAATCCTGCTGCACGGAGGCCATCCCCAGTGTTCAGCAAGACCATGGCTGATGCAGAGTTCGGCGTTCCCCTGCAGCCCCTGGGCTTCTCGGCACCCGGCCCAGAACGCTCCGCTCCTTCTTGTGGGTCCTGTCTCGCATCTTCCAGAGCACATCTGCTGCTCTTCTCCTGGGATTTCTTGTCCTCGGTGGCTGCACCCTCAGAAGAGGGAGCTGTGCTCCAGAGCAGGGCCTCAACAGCTGCCTAGAGGCTAGGGACGTCACCGGTGAGCTGGGATGGGTCTGTTATTCCCCCAAACAATGTAATATTTACTTGTTTAGTAGACCATCCCCAGCTCACCAGTCGCTTCCTCACCCTCAGCCCTGGTCTCTGTTTATTCTCCTTGTGCCACGTCAGAGGTGTCAGTGGGGCTTGCTCAGGTTTTGATGGTATTTGCCCTGCTGTGACTAAATCTTAGATGCTTTTTCTCACGTCCCTCGTGTCATGTTGTCACCTCTCCGCTGTCAGTCGCCACGCAGCGCTAGTCAACTGGGAAGTGACACTATCCGGACAGCACCGCTGCTTAGATTTTGCCCTCACACAAAATGGTTGTGCGTTGGCAGTTTCCATCCTTGACCTTTGGTTGGTCTTCCACCAGCGGGTCCTACTGACATCCAGGTCAACTAAAATGAAATGTTCAGGTAGGAATGAGAGTCAAGAGAAAGTTTGAGATAGGTTTATCGTGAGTAGAAAACCCCAAGCACCGGGTTTGGAGATGAAAAGCAATGAACCCTCAGAGAAAACGTACTTGTGCTGCTTCAGTGAGGACTACAGAGGAGGCTTGCTCGTTGCATACATATCCTGAGCAGTAGCAGCACGTCTCAAGTCAAGACCAGCCACTGTTCGTGTGTCCCCTTTCAAGAAGGGGGCTACGCAGGTGGGTCACCACGTCCTGGGAGCAGAGGGAAGGTGGATCTCATGGAAAACAAGCTCTTTCTCTGAAGAGAAATACCTGGTCGTTGGTGTGAGGATAGAGGCGGATGTGCTGCTGACAAGGGAAGCAAAGAGCTGCCCCAGGTCTATGAGATCTTAGCGCTTAGGAGAAGGAAGATGGCTGGAGATGGTTTTGGAAACTGCCCGACTCTGCTATCTTGGAAGGCAGCACTGCCCTCCGCCCCCTCCCTCACAAACACTCACACTCGCTGCTGGGCCAGCTGAAAGGGAAGCGCCGCTGTGCTTTCCGCTTGTATTCTCTCTTGCGCTCTTTCAGCGGGCTGTTGGTGTGTGAGCACAGCTGCCTTTCACGCGCCCTGTGTGAGACAGGCCTGTTTCATCCACGGGTGGCGGGGGAAGGAGCGGGAGGGATTTCAGAAGCCTCTTGTGTCTCACACCAGTGACTGTCCCCTCTGTTTTTCTTGTCAGTTCCAGCAGATGAGGTGATAACGTTCAAAATAGAGCAGCTGGACTCTGAGGAATGCCCCCAAAGCTCAGATTCCTCCGTGACTTTATCCGGGGAGTCGGAGGAGCTGGTTTTCCAGGGTCCCGGCGAGGCGCTGCCCTTTGATAGTCAGTACAGCTCTCCTGTGCATCAGGGAAACCAGAGCATGAGCCGGCTGGTGCCATCCATCCCGGGGGAAGAGGGTCTCGGCGAAAGCAATGCTGTCATGTTCTATGGGCAGAACCATCCCAACAAGAGACCTCACTCATGTGCTGCGTGTGGGAAGGGCTTCTGTCTGAAGAGGATGCTGACGACTCACCAGGAGAGCCACAGCACACAGTGCAGCAGCGAGCACGCTGGAGACGAGGAGAGCTTCCTCCATCAGCAGCGCTGGCGGACCCACGTGGAAGAGAGGACCTGTGTAGCTATGGAGAGGTTCAAGCAGAACCAGAACGCAAAAGCCCACGGCAGCGTCCCAGCCACAGATAAGGTGTACGGCAATCCCAGGTGCATGAAAAGCGTCAACACCAACGGCAGCTGCAAGCCAAGTCAGAGGGGCCACCCGCGGGGGAGGCCTTACAAGTGCGACAAGTGTCAGGAGTGCTTCTCCCAAAAGAAAACCCTCATGATCCACAAGCGTACTCACTCAGGCCGGAGCGGAGGGGTCCTTTGGTGCTCGTACTGTGGGAAGACCTTCAGCCATCCCTCCAATCTCATCCGGCATCAGAGGATCCACACGGGGGAGAGGCCGTACCAGTGCAACGAGTGCCCAAAGCGCTTCACCCAGAAGCAGCACCTCCTCCAGCACGAGAAGATCCACCTGCGCGAGAGGAACCGTGTGGTCATGCAGAGTGCGAGGAAGGTGCCGCTACACAGCTTCTAGGCTGCGCGGGCTCACGAAGCCCTACAGCCCCTGGAGGAGGTAGGAGAGGAGAGAGTCTCTGCCGCTCAGCGTTAAAGTCTCTCTGACAATCTATCCCAAAGATCCAAACAAAGTAGAATTAGGATCCACCTTGGCACCGCTGCCCTTTTCTTCGCGGTGGTGATGGTATGCCGCAGTACCTCATAGTCTGCCCAAAAATCTCTCAAGAACAAGTATGTTACAGGCTTCCCCAAGTTCAAGGCGGTTGTTTGAACTGGTTCCAGCGAGTTTGAGGATTTTTTAAGCAGCTGCTCTTCTTCGCCTGGAGTTTCCCTGGCTGCTCCCCTTGACAAAGTTCTGCTGTTCTCAATGTCACGGGTGAGTTTAAGTTGCACGTTCGCAAAAGGCTCCTGGCACCTAAACACGTGCACAGGGTAAGGCCTCGCTGGTGGCTTGCGTCGATGCCCATCCCTTTGCCAAGGAGGAGCAGCCAGAAGGTTCCCAGCTCTCTCCGTGCCTCAGCACAGGCCAAATGACGTTTCCACTGCTGCTTTTGCTCGGGAAGCTAGCTGGAAAAGAGGTTCAGTTCCTTCTCTAAAGCTTGAAATCGGATTTAGTTTGCCTTAAGTGATGACGGTAGAGCCACATTCTGCTTGGAGTTGTTCTGGTGTGCGCTGGGACATGTTCCACTGGAGACTGAGTTTGCACTGCAGCAGCTGAGGGGAATTTGCTCCATTGTCCGTCGCTTCTGAGCGCACCCAAAGGAGGTGGCGTCACCCAAACCCCTTCTCGTACCTCTACAATGTGCCTGGTGGAACTGAACGGGAAACCACTTGTAAGCCAGAGGTGGGGCACACATTTCATATGCTGGGAATTTTTTCTTAATGCTTTGGGATGTGATTCCCAGAATAATGAAATATTTTTAGCAAATTGCCCAAATACGTAGTGCAACTTCAGGGCTGGCGTTGCTGCCTGACCTGAAACTTCCTGCTCGTTTTCCTCATCGCTAATTGGGCTTCCTGGTCCCGAAGTATCCGCCAAGGGGAGGGTTGCAGGTGGCTGGCTCATCTCCGTGGTGACAGAGATGTTCCTCTGGCTCCAGCTGGCTGCTGTGGCAGTTGTTTTCGTTTGGAAACTCCTTTGGCCAAGGAGTCAAGTCTCTTTCCAGGTTCATTGTCGCCTGCACTGCCAGCGGAGCGCAAGACAGGAGCACTCGGGTGCCTGCTTTGTCCCAGCCAGCAAGGCCAGCTCAGAGCTCTGGGCTGTTTAAGCTAATTTGATTCTTGCCCGGAGCAGATCGGGGTGAGCCTGTGTGAACCGCT
>NW_009649275.1:24262-30742 GCF_000708025.1 Charadrius vociferus | reverse complement strand
GCCCCTCGTCCTGTCACTGGGAACCACCGAGAAGAGTGTGGCTCCATCCTCCTCCAACCCACCCTTTAGATGTTTGTAAGTAGTAATAAGGTCTCCCCTCAGCCCTCTCTTCTCCAGGCTGAAGAGTCCCAGCGCTCTCAGCCTTTCCTCGTACGGGAGATGCTCCAATCCCTCAGTCATCTTGGTTGCCCTTCGCTGGACTCTCTCCAGCAGTTCCCTGTCCCTCTTGAACTGGGGAGCCCAGAACTGGACACAGTATTCCAGTTGTGGCCTCACCAGTGCCGAGTAGAGGGGGAGAATGACCTCCCTCGACCTACTGGTCACACTCTTCCCTATGCAGCCCAGGACTCCGTTGGCCTTTTTGGCCACCAGGGCACACTGCTGGCTCATGGATAATTTACTATCTACCAGCACCCCCAAATCCTTCTCCTCAGAACTACTTCCCCGCAGTACTTCTCGTCCTAGTGCTGCTGAGGTCTTTGATTTCATGGCTCCTGACGTGTCTGAGTAGGTCTGTGTGTGGTGAGTCCCTCTCTGTGCACGTATCCTTTTTTTTTTTTTTTTCCCAAATAAGAAATCTGTGAGGATAGAGGGGTTTGTGTTTCGTCACTTCTCAGTGTTCGGTGGCCACTTGCTACCATAAAGCAGTGAAAGCAGTTTTTCTCCGCTGTTTGGTGTGCTGAAGGAGAGTCTCTTGGCAGTTAGCAGTACGGGGCGTTTGATATCCAGACAAACAGTTTGGGTCTTGTCCAATCAGCAGGTAAAATGATTCAGTTCTCCAGTGGTTTCCTACTGAGTCCACTTAAACTGCTTCTTGATGTTTTACACTTTTGTTACTTACACTGTGAGCCTTCAGGGCAGGGAATTTCTTTCTATCTGTTTGTAAAATGCCAGTTACATTTGCAGCAGTAGATTTCTAATAACATTAAACTTGAATGGATTAGAGCTGGATTAAAGTTCTAAATGCTTCCTTTTTTTGGGGTCTTTCTTAAAAATCATTTTACCTGCTGGAAAATGACAGTTTCTAGTACCGTACCTTACTGATGGAGAGACAAAAGTCTACCTAGAATCAGAAAGAGAATGGAGTGGGTTTTCATTGTTATTTCTTTTTTAATATTGTGGTGGAACCTGAGCAGGAGAATTGTTTTCCATGTGCATATCTACGATCTGAACAGGGCCTGAACGGTGAGAGCATCTAAAAATAGGATGTAAATACGCTCACTACACAATTCTCATCCCACAGGCAAATCACATCACTCCTGCTGCCAGCGAAAAGTTTGCAGCAACCACAGCGTTGCAGTTATTATCAGTTCAGCCCACTCGGTTGAGTCTAGGAAGAGCAGGATGTATTCTGGGATAAAGATGCTGCTGCGTTCCCCTGTGGCCAGAACGTACTGAATCTTAGGATCACTCCAGCAGCACTTAATGGTTATTCTACAAACAAACAGCTTCAGACGCCTTTTCTGGGCTGTTTCTGCATCTTACAAAAGGACAATAACAAGAAACATCAAAGTCCTGCCACATCGCCATCTCTCCTCCCTGTTGCACGATTGTCGTGTATGTTTTAACGCTGACCTCCTACCGCTTCATTATTACTAGACGGTTTAGTTTTAAACATCAGTTAAAGAAAAAATGAAGAAGGTGTCACGTTCACATCTGAGAGATGTCTCTGCAGCCACAACTGTAAAAGAATCGACGTTCGTGTAGCGAAAAGATGAGGCATTTTACAAGGGTGAGCTGGGGAGTGTTACGCCATCTCAACAGCACTTTCCTATTTTTAAGTGAGAGACTTCAAATGTTAACGGCTCTCTGAGCATCAGAAGCACTTGATGTGCTCCATGCTTCATCACTTCTTGATGCTGCCTTTGATAATACGGATGAAGCAGTATTTTGCACAGTGAGTCATAGTTTCCCCATTCTAGCCTAGCTCCCCTGTACTTCAGAGACAAATATGTATATTTATAACAAATCTCAGAGCTATTTTGAGATTTCTGCTGCTTAGATTGCAAAAAAAAATCAACCCTGAATCCAAGAAGAAATGTCAAGTGACATAGAAATGCGCTGCTCTTCCAAGACCAAGAGAAAGAAGAGAAATCCTCCCCTTGCAGATAGAGTGATGCTTACAGGAAAAAGAAGCGACAGGGGAAGGCAAGAGAAAACGTGGTGATGGGGGGGGAGGGAGTATTTTAGGAGCACAAGGTCTTCTACACCCACCCTGAGATGCACTGTGGAGTCTCCCACGAACATGCGCCGAGCTTCTGTCATCCTTGGGTAGCGCTTCTCAGCGTGCAGCTTTTCTCTGACCCTCCGTTACTTGGGCTGCTGTAGCTGAGGCTGGAGGAGGACAGCAGCCTCCACTGCAAAGCCAGATATCCAGGCTGAGATATCCTTCGCAAAAGAAAGCAAAGTCATGGGCAGAAAAATAGAGAAAACAATAAACCGACCCTGGTGTACCCAGGACAGCAACGTCTTACTGGATTCTCAAGTTCCGGCAAACGCAAACTGTTTTGCCTAAAAGCAGCTCAAGCTTTTGTTCGTTCATTTTGCAAGTACTTGCCGTTTTCAGAGCAACTCCAGGGGTTTTATTGCTTTATGACTTCAGATTTCTTTTTATAAAAGCCTCTCGGTGTGTCTTACCGCGTAGAAGTCGGAATTCTTTGCATCCCGTGAAACTCTGGATTTTGGAGAGGTACTCCGGCTGTCCCACATCCAGCTTCTTACTTAACAATGAAATGCAAGACAAGAAGAACATGTGTAAGTACAGAGAAGCTCTACCATCCTCTGGCAGCCTGGCTCTCCCCGCAGGTCTGTCCCTCACCAAGAGGACCAGAACCATGTGAATGTCACAACAGATGTCACTTAGCACCATTGCCAAGTTCTTAAGCCTCTTTCTGTCCCTTCCTGAAATGGGTCTGGTCCTTTCCAAACACTGGAGAGGAAGTCTTCTGCTCCAGCCACCTTCAACGTGGTCCCACAGGATACACAACTGTTGTGCCAAGCCGAGAGGCCCAGCGTAGCTCAGCTGAACGTCCCTGGGAGGAGTATGAGCCCACCAGCTTCTTGTGGCCCAGAAGTAGGTCCTCATCGCCATGGGGTGGCGATTTAAAGAAGCAAGATTTAAAGAAGACAGCTAAGAGAAGTTCATTGTACTACGGGTCAAACACATGGTTCCTGCTACTGGAGGAGGCTATAAAGAGCTGATATAACTCAGAACCCTCCTGAGACTGACCTATAGCAAACGTCTGCACATCAACCACATAGGTAACGCTACCGAGCGAACCTTTAACTTTGCAGTTTTGATCACCTCTTATGGTAAGGGAGGTCCCATTTTGCATAGCTGGTGGTCAGAGAGTTTAGCAAACTTACCAAGTTAGGAGGATAAGGTGAGGTGGCTGGCAGATAGAGCTCAGAGGGTTGTGGTTAGTGGCGCAGAATCTAGTTGGAGGTCAGTAACAAGTGGTGTCCCTCAGGGGTCAGTACTGGGTCCAGTCCTGTTCAATAGATTCATCAATGACCTGGATGAAGGGATAGAGTGTACCATCAGCAAGTTTGCTGAGGACACAAAACTGGGAGGAGTGGCTGACACGCCAGAAGGCTGTGCTGCTCTACAGCGTGACCTGGACAGGCTGGAGAGTTGGGGGGAGAGGAACCTAAGGAAAATCATCAAGGGCAAGTGTAGGGTACTGCATCTGGGGAGGGATGATCCCACGCACCAGTACAGGTTGGGGGTGACCTGCTGGAGAGCAGCTCTGTGGAAAGGGACCTGGGAGTCCGGGGGGACAACGGGATGCCCCCCAGCCAGCAATGTGCCCTGGGGGCCCAGAAGGCCAATGGCATCCTGGGGGGCATCAAGAAGAGTGTGGCCAGCAGGTGGAGGGAGGTCATCCTCCCCCTCTGCTCTGCCCTGGGGAGGCCACATCTGGAGCGCTGTGTCCAGTTCGGGGCTCCCCGGGTCAGGAAGGGCAGGGAACTGCTGGAGAGGGTCCAGCAAAGGGCTACGGAGATGCTGAGGGGACTGGAGCATCTCTCTGATGAGGAAAGGCTGAGGGACGTGGGGCTGTTCAGTCTGGAGAAGAGAAGGCTGAGGGGGAATCTTATCAATGCTGAGCAAGGCGAGGGCACCAGGGGGATGGGAACAGTGTTTTTCCAGCGGTGCCCAGTGACAGGACAAGAGGGAACGGGCACAAACGTGACCAGAGGCAGTTCCATCTCAATGTGAGGAGGGCCTTCTCTGCTGTGAGGGCGGCAGAGCAGTGGCACAGGCTGCCCAGAGAGGTGGGGGAGTCTCCCCCTCTGGAGCCATCCCCAACCCGCCTGGACGCCGTCCTGTGCCACTGCTGGAGGTGCCCCTGCTCTGACAGGGGGTGGCACTGGGGGAGCTCCAGAGGGCCCTTCCAACCCTCACCAGTCTGGGATTCTGTGGTGATTCCAAGTAGACTGTTGGTCACACAACGGCTGTCAGCCATAGAGGGAAGGCCTGGGGGTGTCAACCAACCTAGCTGAAGGTGCCTCTGTGAGGATGCCCACAGTGGAGATCCCAGATGCTTCTGGAGGACCTGAGTGTGCTGAATTCCCCGGTGGTGGGTGTACCCTGTGCACAAGATCCAATAAAGGTTTCCAACCGCTTCAGCTTTTTGCTTGTTGAGCAACATGCCTGAGACATGAACTCCCCCTGACACTTGTGCAGACCAGGAGAGCCGAGGGGCTGCTGCAACCGCAGATGGGGCCATTAGGAGGGCTGCCTCCCCCGGGAGCTCCCCCTCAGCGGCATCCACAGCCCAGGGCCAGGCTGCACCGCAGGGCTCTCTCACCACCCCATCCCAGGGCCATGGCAGCACCTGGAGCTGCGCTGAGACGAACCACAGAGACCCTGCGCTGCACCCTGGCGTGGTGGGTCAGGACAAACCTCAGGCTCAGATCCTGCACCCTCATGGCTCTGAGGAGATCCCGAGTTCCCATGGCTCTGAGAGGAGCCGAAACCCTCATGGCTCTGTAGGGACACAAAATCCTCATGGCTCTGAGGGGATCCTGAACTTCCATGGCTCTGCGTGGAACTGATCCCTACAGCTATGAGAGGATCCCCAACCCCCCACAGCTCTGAAGGGACTCCAGTCCCTCACAGATCTGAGGGGATCCCAGCTCTGAGGGGACCCTGCGCTCCCATGGCTCTGTGGGGAACTGATCCCTCATGGCTCTGAGGGGACCCCGAGCTTTCATGGCTTTGAGGGCGTCCTCAACCTCATAGCTCTGAGGAGACCCTGGTCCCTCAAGGCTCTGAGGGGACCCTGATCTTTCATGGCTCTGAGGTGATCCTGATTGATCCCAGCTCTGAGGACACCCTGATCCCTCACGGCTCTGAGCATCCTGCCACCCTCATGGCTCTGAGAGGACCCCAGTCCTTCACAGCTCTGAGAGGATCCTGAGCCCCCGTAGTTGTGAGGGGACCCTGATCCCTCATGGCTCTGAGTCGATATCAATCCCTCATGCTTTGAGGGGGATCCTGAGCTCCTGCAGCTCTGAAATGGTCCCTCACAGCCCTGAGAGGATCCCTGGTCCCTCATGGCTCTGGGAGGACCCTGAGCTTTCATGGCTCTGAGGGGATCCTGAGCTCCCATAGCTCTGAGGAAATGCTGGTCCCTCACAGCTCTGAGGCCCTCACACTGCATGGCTCAGGGGGCACCCTGATCCATCATGGCTCTGAGGGGATCCTGAGCTCTCATAGCTCTGAGGAACACTTGTCCCTCATGGCCCTGAGAGGACCCCTGATCCCTGATGACTCTGAGGGGACCCGGATCCCTGATGGCTCTGAGAGGACCCCCAGTCCTTCAGGGCTCTGAGAGGGTCCCAATCCCTCAGAGCTCTGAGAAAACCCCAGTCCTTGATGGCTCTGAGGGACCCCCAGTCCCTCATGGCTCTGAGGGGACGCCAATCCCTCAGAGCTCTGAGAAAACCCCAGTCCTTGATGGCTCTGAGAGACCCCCAGTCCCTCATGGCTCTGAGGGGACCCCGATCCCTCAGAGCTCTCAGAGGACCCCGGTCCTTGATGGCTCTGAGGGAACCCCAATGCCTCATGCCTCTGAGAGGATCCCTGGCCCCTCATGGCTCTGAGGGGACACTGATCCCTCAGAGCTCTGAGGGAACCCCAGTCCTTGATGACTCTGAGGGACCCCCAGTCCCTCATGGCTCTGAGAGGATCCCCAGTCCCTCACGGCTCTGAGAGGATCTCCAGTCCCTCACGGCTCTGAGGGGACGCCAGTCCCTCAGAGCTCTGAGAGGACCCTGGTCCTTGAGGGCTCTGAGGGACCCCCGATCCCTGATGGCCCTGAGGGGACCCCAATCCCTCAGAGCTCTGAGAGGACCCCGGTCCTTGACGGCTCTGAGGGACTCCCAGTCCCTCATGGCTCTGAGAGGATCTCCAGTCCCTCATGGCTCTGAGGGGACCCCGATCCCTGATGGCGCTCAGAGGACCCCGGTCCTTGA
>NW_009649275.1:15715-23274 GCF_000708025.1 Charadrius vociferus | reverse complement strand
CAGTCTTCCCCCAACCCTAAACCAAACCCCCTTTTTTTTTTTTTTTTTCTCCTCTCCCGGTGTCCGAGCCGCCTGCAGTTGCCTGTGCCGAACCCGCAGTCCCCCTCGCCGTTTGGCCGCGTCTGCCTGGCCAGCCGAAGCGGGGTGAGGGTCGGTTTCCCAGCCTGAAGGTTGGCTGTCAAGAGGAGTTTCTCTTCTCTGTGCACAAACGTACACAATTTGGTTGTTTTTACATGCGCACAAAGTATTCCTCTTAATTCATTGATTGTGTTACAGAGCTATAAAGGTAATGCGCAGAGCATCAGCCCATCTGTTTTTCCATATTTATTTCATAGACTCTTTTTTTCTTTTTTTGATAAGTTTCACCCATAATTCTCACTAGTGCTTTTCTGACGGGTGAGAAGAGGTGCGCGTTTTACCAAGAAGCAGCTGAAAAGGGGATGGCATAACTGGCAGAGCCAAAAGACAAACAAAACTCGAGAACGAGCATTCAAGTGGCACCGTCCTCTCCTGGGGCCATGTAGAACTTGGTTTCATTTGCTAACGGGCGCCAGAACAAAACGGACGTTACTCTTGCATGAAACATTTGTGTTTCTGAAGCGCAAACATCTGCTGAGGTTTTTGTGACAAGTATTTTAGGTCTGTTTTAAGAGGCCTTGGTCAGCGAGAACTAGAACTGAATTGAGGTTTTCTCTAGAATGTGACCTAGAACGGAGCTGCTGTGCCTGGGATGGGATAAGAATTGGAATTAATTTTGTGTGTGGAATTAAAATAGCATTGTTTCCTATTAACAGAAGACAGCATAATCCATATTAAGCAAGAGGAAGAGTTGTGCACTGCAGAGCAGCAGGAGGAGGAGGCTGGGGAAGCTCCTGAAGAGCCCTGCCCGGGTGAGTAACTGCGTACCTTGGAGGGAAAATGAAACAGAGGGATTAAAATTCAAGGGTTGGTTGGTTGGGTTTGTTGGTTTTGGTGGTTTTTTTTCCCCTCTTCTCAAGTATTCCGAATCTTTTATAAAAAGCTCACAAGTTTTGAACAGACTCTCCACCAGTCCTGACGGGTAAGGGCTGGTATTTCATCTTTCCCTTCTCACAGCCATTTTGGAGTTTGCAGAGTTTGTGGCTGGTTTTCATCCAAGCAGGGCAGTGTGGTATAGAAAATGTTTCATTCTCCCTTAAATTCCTTATTTTGCTTCCCTCAAGTTGATAGCTCTAAGCTGGTTAAATAATCTAGTGCAAAGTGGGCTGTTAGTCACTTTTTGAGGCCAATGCGTTAACTTGGAGAAGGCAAAAATCAGTGCCAGAATGAGGTCTGTGGTTGGTGCCATCTGTTGCACAGGGCAGCGACGGCGTGGAGGCAGGACTGTGCGGGCTGCTCTGGCTCCAGGGGGATCGGAGCTGTGGCACCTCCTCAGCTCCGCGTCCCCTGCAGCCTTCTCTTTCAGGGCTGCTGTGCCTCTCCTCCTGCGCAGCCAGAGGCTCCAGGTTGCCTTTTCCCTCCTCCTTTCTCCTCTGTGGTTTTTCTGCGTGCACGAGTGAGTGCACCAACTCCTTGGTAGTGCTGTCTCTGTACAAGGACGCTGCGCAGCCCGGAGACCTCTTTCTTGCCTTCTCACTTGGTGGTACCTCTTTGCATTACAAATAAACTCTTCTGCTTTGGAGCTTGGCTGTCCTTACTCTTTACAAAAAGTAGCAGCTCTGTCTGTTGGCTCCACTGTCATTTTGCTTGGCTCCCAGCATATGCAGCAAACTGGGATTTTTAGACCTTTCCGTCGGGTTTCATTTAGAGGCTGGGCTTGTGGGAGCTTGGCTTAGGAGAAAACAAAAATGCAAACAAGAGCAAGTTTCACCCTTGTGAAATCCTGAGCTTACGCTCTTGTGATTATGCTTGTCTTGAATTTTCTCCTTTAGCAGAGCAAGCGTTTTATGAGCCTGAGGCTTCGAGTCAGACCAAGAAAGGCAAGGAGGCGTATGCCAGGGAGCTGCCAGGCGCGGAGGGCGAGGACCTCCCGAGAGACCCTGACGCAGGTGAGGATTCCCTGGCAAAAACTCCCACTGCAGGAATTACCCCTCAGGTGGCTCTTCATGTCATGTGGCTTTCCTGAGGCTTTGTTAGCACTTTTCTGATCTTTGTGAGTACCCGAATCTTCTGTGCTTTGCATCTTTCTCCAGTGTTTCTCAATTGTGTAAATTCTCCCCAATGAGCAGGATTTCAGACTTACGCAACCAATGTTTTATCGTGGATTAAACAAGAGGAGGAGCCACGCTGCCCTGAACGACAAGACTCGGAGAAAGAAGAAATCTCTACAGATCCAAGTACAGGTCAGTAATGGATTTCAGCTGAGATTTCCGGGACAGTGAATTGCATTTAGAGCATTTTTGATACTATATTAAATGTTGCAACCTTATAATGTAAGCCGTGAAAGGACTGGAACAAACCTCAGTCTGATAGTTAATATTTGTTCACAAAATTTTCAGGTTCTGTCCGCTGAAGAGGCTCCTTCCTCCTTCAGCTGACCTAAAACTGTCATAGGCGTTGTCTTGGGTTTCTCTTTAGGCAAGCACAGCGCTGTGCTCGGGCCTTACGGATCGAGTTTGTGCTTCCCACTGGCTTGATGGTGTCTGAACCTGGTACCAGTGGATGGGGAGCCCCGACTTTGCGTTCCCAAGCAGGAGAGCTATCCTGCAGCAAAAGAGAAGGCAGCTTTAATGCAAAACACTTTTAGGACGTGCTGCTTGGGGATGTACAGGCTGACATTCCTTCTGAGGAGTTTTCGTGCGGAACGTGCTTGGAGCATGGGTTATGTTTGAGGTGAAGTTAATATTCATCTTTGGGTCAAGGCTTCACCTCAGGGAACGGGTGTGCAAGTTTGGATAGGCATATTAAATTTAGGACAAGAGGAAACCTGGTCTCAGGTTGCGCCAGGGGAGGTTTAAGATGGATATTTGGAGAAAATTTCTTCCCGGAAAGGGTTGTGAAGCAGTGGCACAGGCTGCCCAGGGCAGTGGTGGAGTCGCCGTCCCTGGGGGGATTTAAAAGTCGCGTAGCCGCGGTGCTGAGGGACGTGGGTTAGTGGTGGGCTGGGCAGGGCTGGGGTAACGGGTGGACTCGATGGTCTTAAAGGTCCCTTCCAACCCAGACAATTCTGCGATTCTCTGATTCTAAATACAATCTTCTGGGCCACAACCCCGGACCACTCAGTATAGCTCTCAAGTGGGTAACTGAGGAGCGGGTGCAGAGGAATATTTTGTATCGAAATCAGTTGGTAGCCTGGAATTCCTTCACTTCATGTGAGTTATTTAAACATTCGTGGGCACGTGGTGGAGTTACTATAGAGTAAATCAAGGGATAAACTCTCCGTGTGGTGGGAGCTGCATGGGAACTGCCAACATGAATGATTTTGCCCCACAGAAAAAAGGTCATCTAGGATATTGCCCTGGTGTAAGGTTGGATCAGCTCCGCTTAACTCCTCCCCGAGGGAGACCTGTTCCAACTGCTCTGAGAGAGCTCACAGGGTGGGCTCCCCAGCCGACTCTGTTCCAGACCTTCCGGTCCATGCTTAGACGTAACCTGGAGTTAACTGGGGTGAGAGGACATGCTTAGACAACCGCTGTAGGGCAACCGGTGCCTTTTATGTTCATGCTTTAGCTTGGCCTGTGGTAACATGTTTGTGTGCTGACGTCCTAGTACGCAGATGGAGAAATAAGAGCTCAGGGTGTTTATGCGGTGCTGATAACAGTGGAGTCAGCTGGCTGGCGTTGCTGAGAGACCCGTGGTCCTTCGTGATGCTCAGTGGAGTCTTCCTGTAGCAACTGGCAGATGTTGGAAGGGCCACGGGTCTTAAGGGACAGAAAAATCACAGAGCGTTAGAAAGCCGGGCTGAAGAGCGTTGATGGAAGTCATCTGGAAAATGAAACACTGGGTATTTGTCGCAGGAAATGGTAATTCCAGAAAGAGGGAATTTGCAGGTCAGCAGAACAGTTTTGTCCAACGGCAAATCTAGAGCTGTGCCTAAGCAGCTACAGCGCCGGGTACCTTTTTGGGTTGGATTATCAGGAGTCGTAAATGTTTTCTGAGGAAAGCAGGAGAGGTGTCTTGGGAAGGGGCTGTCTCACTAACAGCTCTCAGTCATCGAGCTGGAGCTGTGTGCCTGTCTGGGGATCACTTCTAAGGTACGAAAGCTTCCTCCGCTCAGCATGGCTCCGAGTTCTCTGAACAAAGACACAGCCGGAGAGTGTCTCCCCTCAGAGACATGCCCAGCCTGCAGAGACAACGGTTCACATACAAGAAGGGGTGCACCCACACGGATGTGTTGAGCTGGCTTGGGTGCCTAAGCTTGGACCGGACCCTTGCTTCTCTACGTGCTTGGTGGAGTGTCTGGAGAGCAGCTGAGAGCACTGAGGTGTGACTATCTGAAAGAAGGGTGTAGTGAGGGGGGGTCGGTCTCTGCTCCCAAGGAAACGGCGATGGCACAAGGGGAAATGGCCTCAGGTTGCACCAGGGGAGGTTTAGGATGGATATTTGGAGAAAATTTCTTCCCGGAGAGGGTTGTGAAGCAGTGGCACAGGCTGCCCAGGGCAGTGGTGGAGTCGCCATCCCTGGAGGGATTTAAAAGCCGTGTAGCCGCGGTGCTGAGGGACGTGGGTTAGTGGTGGGCTGGGCAGGGCTGGGGTAACGGGTGGACTCGATGGTCTTAAAGGTCCCTTCCAACCCAGACAATTCTGTGATTCTGTGTGACCGTGTCTGCTCTGTCAGGGACCTTAGGTCTCAGACTTCAGACATCTGAATGAGGGGGTGAAGATAAGACGTTGCATTAGTGATTTTTTTTTTGGTGTAGATTTTAAAAAAATAATTGCAAAAAGATACTCTCTTTTCCTGGAGATTTTGTTTCAGTGGATCGCTGGTATTTGCTCTCCCCCTTAGTATTAAAACCTCCCATCTTATTTACTTTCTCTGTCCATTAGCATGGCACGGCTGTAGACTTGGAGGGATACTCCTAAGAGACTTCTTAATTGAAAGACTCTGAAATCTATCTGTTTCAGTGCACGGTGAAAATACGAAGAGGGACCCTCCGGCAGATTGCTTTGAAAGCACGGTGTGTGACTCAGAGGTACCAGGAAGACCTGGAGAGAAGTTTTCCAAGGATCCTAGCCCCGGAGCGACATGGGACAGTCAGTGGAATTCAGAAATGATAGAAACAAACACCACCGGGAACAGCCTTGTGGGTGACACTCGGTACGACCGAGGGTTTGGCGAGCACTTAGATTTCTTCAGCACTCAGGAAAACAGTGTCAGCAAGAGACCATGCTCGTACAGCAAATGTGAGAGAAACTCCAGCCAGCACGAACATCTTCAGACTCCCCAGGGAGCCCGAGAAGGGGAGATGTTTCCAAGCCCTACGTGTGAGAAGAGTCTCAGCGAAAGGATGTTCCATTTGCTGCACTCACAGCTGTGTGCTCCCGGTGAGAAAGAAATGAACCCCATCGGGCAGGGGGCTGCTTCTGCCTCCGGCGAGGGGCTGCCTGCGGGGCCGCAGCTGGCGACTCGCACTGAGCGTGGACAAAACCCTGCGGGCGGAACCAGGCTTCGTGACCATAACGGCCTCGTCGGAGATGAGCAGCCATCTGCGGAGAGCGAGGAGAACTTCCCTGCAGAAAACCTGTTGGCCGGCCCCTGCTGGGATCACCCGCAGGACAAGTCGGAGGCGTGCAGCAGATGCAGGCAGCACTTGGCGCCCAGGGGCAGCCCGGCAAGCCAGCAGCAGAGCCAGGGCCGGGGCAAGTCCTACATTTGCAGCGACTGCGGGAAAAGCTTCGTTTGCCATTCGTGGCTTGTCAGACACCAGATGACTCACACCGGAGAGAGGCCATACAAGTGTTCCGAGTGTGACAAAAGCTACAGGAGAAAGGATTATCTTCTAAAACACCAGCGCCAGCACTCGGGAGAGGGGCTCTTCCAGTGCCCCCTCTGCAGGAAAAGGTTTGTGCTCAGGAGGAGTTTCATGAAGCATCAGGAAAGTCACGTGGAGGAAACACACCTGACATTGGCGGGTTGGCCCTGCGCAGAGATCAGGGGGTCTGTAATGCACTCCATATAGAAAATCCCGTCCAGCTGGGGGGTTCGCGGCCCCCTTGGCTGTCACCCTTGCAGGGCCGTGGCAGGATCTCCCAGCTCTGTGCTGGATGGTGGCAGGAGGAGGAGGCTGTCAAACAGTCATCCTGAGCCCCCTCCCAGGCAAAGGGAAGAGGTTGGGGGGCTATTTTCTGCAGACCGCGTTGAAATGGTCGGCGGAGCTGTTTCCCAGCTTTCACTGGTGCCTGTAGCTGTTCGGGGTGTGTTGGAGCTGTGTGGAAAGTCTGCGGTGCTCTGAGTTACTGCCAGCCATGAATCCACATGGGAGAGAAATCACATCAGCCCACAGAACAATTTGTAACGCTTCAGGCTGGAGAATATCTGAAACGTTACCCCTAGGCTGCTGAGGGTCCAGAGTCCAGGGACCGGGCTGAAAACAAGTGAGTTAAAGTTACTAATTGTCCACTAAACAAGTGTCAGGAAACACACACTTGCATGGAATGCTTTGAGAAAGGAAGCGTTGACCCTGTGGCTGTTTGAAAGGAGCCTCTTCAGGAAATGGCAGCTACAGAGCGGAGCAGAGCCCGAGAGGCAGCTTGTTCCCGCAGTTAAATCACGGAGCTCCTGGGGGTCAGCAGCACAGAGCCCCGAGAGAGGATTCCTGAAGGCTGAGGTCCTCACCTGCAGGCGTAAAATGACCGGGGAGCCTGCAGTATGGTTTTCATTTTGCATAACGTTAAAGTTGTGTTCCATTTAATTTACCACGTTGTTACAGGTCTTCTCTGTTCGTTCAATTTTCCAAATCCTACAAAAACAGAAGATGTAGATGCTCGTTAAACATTCTCCTTCAGAAACTGTGTTATTGCTCATATTCAGTGTCTCTTAAGAGGGGAGAGCACTGCTGAGAGTTTGAAGTGTTGTGACACTGCAAGGACACGATTCATTCCTTTTAGTAATAAAAGAGTCTGGATATATCGTCTGGCACCTTGTTGTCGATGGCGTTGAGCCTTGTGGAAAAAAAATGCAAAAGCAGCAGCACTGGCTGAGTCAGGCAAGAGCCCATTTTGGTTCAGAGCTCCTTCACTGTCAGACAGTTGTGACAAATGTTGTTAAACAGCCTTTTTTACATGCCTGTTTCTGCTTAAGTTTTGTTTGGATGCTTTTTTGTCGGCTGGAAAATTATTTTGGTAGAGAAACGTCATGCATTGCTCTACGGGGCGGGGGGGAGAAAGCATGAGCAAGGTTAACGCAAGAGGAGAAACTCTGGGTCTACCGTCCTTCAAACACCCGTTTTCCAGGCAAACCTTTGTGGAAATAACTGACAATGGAGAAGGGGAAATCATAGAATGGTTTGGGTTGGAAGGGAGCTTAAAGGCCATCTAGTCCCAACCCTGCCCTGGGCAGGGCCACCTCCCCCCAGCCCAGGTTGCCCCAAGCCCCGTCCAACCTGGCCTTGACCACCTCCAGGGATGGGGCAGCCACAGCTT
>NW_009649275.1:8618-14659 GCF_000708025.1 Charadrius vociferus | reverse complement strand
GGGGGAGGGGAGGTCGGTGTCCCGCGGGCTCGGCTGGTGGCCCTGGGGGAATTGCCGAGCTCCTCTTGCCCCAGCGGTGCCGGGGAAAGGGTAAGGAGTGGGGTCTGCAGCAGGGCTCTGAGTTGAGGGAGTACCCTGGGGCAGAGGTTCCCAATTTCCTCTTGTGGCCAATAGCAGAATGGGTCACAAGCCATGGGTGTTCCCAGAAGCACGGTGCGGTGGTGACATGTTTTCTAGAAGCATTCCCCGTGTGCTCTGCAGGACCCTTTCTCTACAAGGAGGTTGTAGGGACGGGGTGGGGGGCGTGTGTGTCTGTCTCCTCTCCCAAGGAACAGGCGATGGGACAAGAGGGAACGGCCTCAGGTTGCCCCAGGGGAGGTTTAGGATGGAGATGTGGAGTAAATTCGTCCCCAAAAGGGTTGTGAAGCAGTGGCACAGGCTGCCCAGGGCAGTGGTGGGGTCGCCATCCCTGGGGGGATTTAAAAGCCGTGTAGCCGCGGTGCTGAGGGACGTGGGTGGGCAGTGCTGAGTCAACGGTGTGACTTGGTGATCTTACAGGTCTTTTCCCACCCAGATGATTCTATGGTTCCTTTTTTGTAAGTTATTTGGCTATCACCCTTTTGTTGCCTTCAGAATAACCGAATAACCGTATAATAAGCTTTGTTGTGGAGCATGGGAGGATTCTTCACAGAGATGCAAATTAATGAAGTGCATATATATGTGTACATAGCAGAAGTTACTTTAAATGTAAATCTGTGTAGTAATGGTCCATTAAGCTGATTTTAAAGATTTTTGCCTTCCAGACTCTATACTGTCGCTTTGAAGTGGGGTGACCTCTTGCTGTGGAAGAGGACCTGGTTCCTCCTCTCCGTGTGCTGCAGACATCGGCTGTGGTGAGCTCCGGGTCTCTGGCAGCAAAGTTCAGCACCTTGTTTCACTTCGTGACCTCAGTTCTTTCTGTCTTTCAAAAACATGGGTTTTTTTAACAAGTTTAGGCCCGTTGAACGCTAAACTTGATTAAAAACTATTTAAACCCTCCTCCTGGCACGTTATTTTTGGATTTGTTCCTCTTTCTCATTTTACGATGGTTTATTGCTCGGCGCTGAACTGTCAGAACGCCACCAGCGGGGTGTACAAGAACAGTACCGTTACTTTCTATGGCTTTCCTTTACAAAATAAACCTCTCTTGAAGCAGTGGATTCACAACATGGGCCGGGACATGGGAACGCCATCCAAGCATCAGCGACTGTGTTCGAAGCATTTTGAGGAGAGTTCTTTTGAAATTGACCCTTTAAAAATTAGAAAAAACAGACGGCTGCTGAAAGAAGCTGTTCCCAAAAAATTCATTTTGGGTGAAGATGGAAACTGGCTCGTTGGTACGCCTCAAAGTTTCTCTGGTGGGATGAGTAATAAAACTCGCAAACGAATCCGGAATCCTGAGCACTCAAGGGTAATTAAGATGTTTGCTATTGTATTTACTTCCCTTAAATTAAAAGAAGATTCGCATGTAAAGCATTTGAAAGAAGCAGCAGTAGGTGAAACGCGCTACATGGCAGGAAAGTGTTGCCAGAGCCGCTGTGGGTTTCACTTTTCTCCCTGGTACTGCTGAGTGTCTTGGTGTCTTTGTGCTCAAATTCCAATTTGTGCCTAAATGTGAGGGGTAAAACCTGCAGTTTATTGGAAATGCAGTCCCGGTTCACACTGTAAAATGGATTCACTCCCTCCAGACCTGTATTTGTACATGACAGCCCTCGCGCTTAGAAAAATCTTCTTTAGAGTCGCTGAGATGATGCATTGGTGGCACAGCGCCCACGGCGTGGGCGTCTGGGGCTGAGGCAAAGGCTTAACTTCTGCTCCACCTTCTCCCCTGTGTATTTCATTTGGATTGCGACCCCATCTAGCGAGAAATTAATGAAGATTAATTATTTCTCTTGGCAGAGGATTTGTACAGTTGGGTTTGTACGTGGCGCAAGTGGCAAAACACCTGAACCAGCGAGACGTGCGTTAGGTTGAAAGGCAAATCAAAGCGTATTCAAACGCGAGCGCGTACAAACGTGGTACTCCGCAGATATAAAGCGCAGATCCAAAGTATGTACGCAGCGTGAACATATACATTGTAAAAAAAAAAAATTTAAAAATGCAGTATTCATCTCTCGCTATTTTTAAGGACTAATTTTTTGTTTAACTTTTATTATTAGGGAAGAACGCTCACAGCCAGATCCAACAGGCCATGGCACTGCCTCCGGGCTTTTTTAAAACGCACTCTGGAATATTTTCTGCTTTTCATTGAAAGGCAGAGCCGAATCTGGGGCTGGGTATCGATGGTGACCACAGATGGGGTTTTTTTTCCAACTCATTTTTGACCCAGTCTTTATAGAAAGTCATTGTTTCAGTTGAGTCCCGTTATTTTTAAGTAGTTTTACTCATTCTGAGCTACGTACAGAAATGACAGTAGAAGATTTGTGTGAAAGTCTTTAATTAGTGTGCCAGTCATACGTAACACGGGCATTGCTAGAAACAGTTGGCTGGTGACCTCTCGTTTAATACTGTTTGAAAAAGAGGGCTGTCGAGGCTGTACGACTCTCTAATGGCACTGACACTGGAACGCTTTGTTTCAGGTCTCCGGGACGTTTGATAACGCTGCAGCGCATGAGGGGAATGACTTGGAAGATTGGCAGAAAGAGCTTTACAAGAAAGTAATAAAGGAGAATTACGACTCTCTGACCACGTTGGGTAAAGGTTAGTTTTGCCTTTCTCGCTGAAGGCTAACAGATCTGTGCTGTTTCTGGCCTGCTCTTGTCTAACAGTGACTCCTCAAATCCTTTGGTTTCTAGTGGATTAATCTTTAGATACATCTGAATCTTTGTGGGAGATGTTAAGCTCCGCAATTTTTCCTTTAAAGACTGAAGGACGGTCCCTTTTCTAACACCTCCCCGACTGCTGCCTCCCAGCGCTCTGTCGGAGTCGGATACTCCATGTGTGCGCGTAGGCGAGACCTTGTCTGCCTGATACGGGTGGAATAATAGAGAGAAAGGCTCTCCCCTGGGAGATGGGATGAGGATCTGACCGTGCCCCTGGTAACGCATGTGCGGAGTGTGAAACAGGGAGCAAAGGGGAGCGGGAAAGGTTTAGACGCACGAGCTCAGGATCTGTAATGTCTTGCGGTGTCGTGAATCCTGTGGACTTGTTAATTAGAGTTAAGTTGTGAGCATTTTCATCGTCCCCAAATCCTGATGTATGGTGGTTTTTGTGATTCACTAAAGAGTATTGAACTACTTTGATGCCGAAAGAGTTAAATAAGATGAATGACGCCCTAGAAAATGAAGAAGTCCTGTTGGTTACTTAACTATACATTTGTTTGAAGTCCTTGTTTGTTCCAGTTTGAAGATGTGAGCCCTCACTGGCTCCTCAGCTTTCAGGTAATTCCTTGGATTAATAGAAGAAGAACCTACTGTAATTAGGGGCTGAAAGTGCATTTGCTTGTCCTCTGGACTGGAGGAACAGAAGTGCTGTGAACCCCAGAAGCCTCAGGTGTTGCTTATTCTGCTTTGCTGACGCTCTTTTTTTTCTCTTCAGTGCCGTTTAAGAAACGCTGATTTAGCCTAACCTCATTCTGTTGCTGCTTCTGCGCCGTCAGAGTTGAAGTTACATGAAATAACGAGACAATGTAATTCCACTTTTTTTTTATATATATATTTATTATTCTTTACATACCTTTTATTTTTTTATAGTGGAAAAGCTAGAGAAAGCTGGAGTCTGCAGACAGCTGCCTCTGTTTTTTGTACAGCTCTGATCTGTTAAAAAAGCATGTGCTGTGCAGTGCACGAGGAGGGATTAGCTGGGGGAAGATCAGTCCGCGTATCAGAAAGGCAGTTAGGGCTGAATGATAACACAGCACCAGACAGCTGAATTCCGCGTTTACGGCTGTAATCGGTTTGAGACCTTCCACTTCCCGACGTTTAACTTTTCAACCTTTTGGATATAATTTCTGGAATTATATCCTGCTTCCCAGCCGCCCTCTTTAGATGCCAGAGCAGCTGTATTTGCTGCTACCGCCTCGCTGGACCTTTCCCCGGCATAAAAGAGACAGTGGATTATGTAGGTATTTGCTAGAAAAAGGCATCACGAAGACTTTTCTTACAGTTCTAGGAACAACTGGAAAATTGTTCTTCTTTGAGAAAGCAAAAGGCAGTATTTTTCATGTAAATTAACAAAAAATGAGTCATGTTACAAAGCAAAAAGGGCGTAAGGAAACCCCAGGGCTCGGAGGGGTGAAGCGAACAGGCTGACAAAAAGCTGTCTTCGGCACCGGTCTTTGTGCAGCGTATCCTTTGTCTACATCGATACAATTAAAGTGGGTTAGGAAATATCTTCGTAATAAGGAGGGGGGGAAACAGGGGAAAATAATAACCATCATTTCCATGTTCTGTTCCTTGTGCAGTCTCTCCTGCTCCCAAAAGCAACGTCCAGCCAAGAGAAGCGCTGCACGTCACGGATCAGCAGGATTTTGAGGAAAGGGAGATCCCCGCAAGTCCTAGCGCGGGTGTGTGGTGGCCTGAGACTCGTCAGAAATTAAATTGGCAATACGGTGAAAGTCCACGGGCTTGGAGGATTAGAGGGAGGGGGGTTCTAGTGCATCCCTGCTTTTTTTTTTTACCCCAGGCTTGTTCTCTTTGTATGGATGTAGCCGCGGTGAATCGGGGGTGGTTGTTCTTTGGAGACTGGTGTGACAGCACGTCAGATAAAGGGAACATTTGGAATCTTTCCGTTCCAGGCTGCGGCGGTACTGCGATCGGATCCGAGTCGCAGAGTCGCACAAAGACTGCAGAAAATACGGAACTGCATAGATCATTCTCAGGAGGATCCCAAGACCCGATTCGCCCAATTTTGGACGAGGTGGTAACATCTGAGAGTCCCCAGAATTCAGCAGCAGGTCAGGCAAATCCAACGGGAAGCAGAAGAGGTAACAGCTCTCTTGAGGAAGGAGAACCTAATGAATTCGAAGAGATCCTTTTTTATCAGCAGACCCACACAGGAGAAAGACTGTATCTGTGTACAGACTGTCAGAGGACTTTTAAATTGAAAATTGGACTTCTGAAACATAAGCAAATCCACACCAAAAAGAATCAGGCGGCGGCGTATATATGCACAGACTGCGGCAAAAGCTTTGGTCGCCACGCGGACTTGATTCGCCACCGGAGAACTCACACCGGGGAGAGGCCTTACAGATGTACGGAATGTGAAAAAAGCTTCACGGAAAAACCGAGACTCACTAATCACTTGCGAACTCATAACATATACACGTAATCGGTGTGCCAGAAGCTTTCCTGGGATAGATTTTTCCATTCGGTTGTCAAAAAAAAAGAAATCCCTCTCCATCCAGAGATGATGGCTTATAGTCACGTAGTGATTATAGGGGAAGCTTTCGGGTAAGGCAGTTTAATAAGACTGAATCAAGTTCACGTATGAAAAGCATCGGGTTGCTGCCAGCCTACCAGTCATTGATTAGGAGCTGATTTTAATTAGCAGCTAGATGATTCATATCTGGGAGGAGGAGTTGTATGGAGCACTGCTGACTGTACCAAAAGCATTATTAAAAAAAAAAATAATAATCTTCTGGCGCATTTACCAGCACGTGCTACAGAATGTCTGTGTTAATGCGGAAAAATGCTGTGAGTCTTTCAGGTATGAGAAGACTGAGAAAATGTCACGATCAGAACGGGGTTGTCCGCGGAGCTGTGAGTGGGAAATGGAGCTGTGGGAGCGTAGGATAAGGTGAATGGTTGGGTTTGGTGTAAAAATAGCCAAAAAAACCACTTCATTAGTTCAGCAGTTACAGCCATAGGAGAGCAACAGTGGCATTGAAAGCACTCACATGGAAATCATAGAATCACAGAACAGTTTGGGTTGGAAGGGACATTAAAGACCATCTAATCCCACCCCCTGCCCTGGGGAGGGCCACCTCCCCCCAGCCCAGGTTGCCCCAAGCCCCGTCCAACCTGGCCTTGACCACCTCCAGGGATGGGGCAGCCACAGCGTCT
>NW_009649275.1:3765-8440 GCF_000708025.1 Charadrius vociferus | reverse complement strand
CACCTCCAAGCAGCTCCGCGCCCTCCTCTGGCCCCGCTCCACCAGGTCCATGTCTCTCCTGTGCTGAGGCCCCCGAGCTGGAGGCGGCACTGCAGGGGGGTCTCCCCAGAGCAGAGCAGAGCGCAGCAGAGGGGCACAATCCCCCCTCGCCCTGCTGGCCACGCTGCTGGGGATGCAGCCCGGGATGTGGGGCGAGATGCCAATTTGATTTCGAAGAGTCTGGAAAGGAGCAGGGGTACGTATGTGCAAGGTATAGGTGAGATTAAAGCAGTGGCCTCAGGTAGAGGGACACGATCAGCAGACAGGAGGGGAGTCCTGCGGAGACGGTGTTTGTCAATCACACGTCTTCTCTCCCCAGGCTGGTGTTATTCAGCATTTTTGCTTATTCCAGTTGAGTGCAAAGATTTAAAAAGCCGTGTTAACCTCCAGTTGAAGCTTTGCAGTGAGCCCCTGAGCTGAGTCGACGGCCTCAGCTTCTTCCCATGAGGAGCGGTAGAGCGAGAAACTGCTGGTGCTGCGGTGGAGTTGGATGGCTTCGTAAGGGGACTGGGGGGATACACTCGGCCCCGAGGGATCCCTGCCCATCCCAAATATGAGAGTAACTTCCAGAAAACACTTTTATCACCAGCTTCTCATTATTTCCTTGTAATTTCCCTGGGGACAGATTTTCTTCTATTCTTCTCCCACGCAGCTTAACGCCGTAGTGGTCACAAGTACGCTGTGCGCTCCTGAAGGAGAGTTCTTTGGAGTGCGGTGATTCCTCGCGGAGCAAATCCTGTAAAAAGCCGTCCTACCAAAACCGCGGGTCCCTCTGTGAACACCTGAAACGCAGGGGCCGGACCCGGCACGTGGTCGCACGCCTGCAGCACTTCGTTCTGCCGCTGCCGCGATGAACTCCCGGATGAAAGACCTCGTGTAGGAAGTTCTGCCTCCTTCCCCCGCGTAGAAGCACAGAGCTAAGGAGCAGGTGGAGACGGTTGCTTAAATGTGAGATTTTTGCATTATTCGAAATACAAATCATAGAATCACAGAATGGTTTAGGTTGGAAAGGACCTTGAAGATCATCGAGTTCCAACCCCCCTGCCCTGGGCAGGGACACCTCCAACTAGACCAGGTTGCCCAAGGCCACGTCCAGCCTGGCCTTGAACACCTCCAGGGATGGGGAGGTGTCGTATCATCATCGTATATCATCATCATCAAATCATCGCCGTATCCTCCTCCGTGAGAAGCGTGGAAAGGTTCGCTCTTGGGGCTGGCAGAGGGCATGGGGAGGGTGAACAGCTGGAGCAGTCGCGATGGCTGGGAAGCGCGTTCCACATGTGTTTCTACTGTAAAAATTGTTTCTACTGTGAAAATTGAGATGTGCGGGGGAAATCCAGAGCCAGACCCTCCTGAGGTGACCCGCGTCCTGAGAAACAAGCGCCAGAAGAAGCGGGGGGAGAGACGTCGTGTCTGCGATTTGGTGGAAACCTTCGCGTCCGTTTGCTTCCTCCTGCGAGCGGAAGGGCTCCGGTGTGGCGGGCGGACGGCTCCCAATGCCCCGACCCTCTCACCTGAGACTCGGAGTTCTGAAATTCGGCTGTAAAAAGTGCAGAGGTGGTAAATCCCGCTTAAAAAAAAAAAAAAAAAAAAAAAAAAAAGATAATTTTTGATAAGTTTTGCTGGGTTTGTTTCTGAGATAGACCCTCCTTCCCCTTCCACTGACGCTGGTAGGAATTTTGGCTCGGCAATGATTAAACAAATCGTTTATGTGTGAGAGTAATCATTCCCTTCGCGTGTCGCTTTATACTGTTACAAATTTCAAAAATAGTGGTCTCGGAAGTTGTATTTAAACATTGTGTTTCCAGTCTCCGTGGAAAAATTAACTCTAAAACCCAAAACACGAAAGATTTACGCCCAGCGCTGAGGGACGTGAAGCGTTGATGCACCGCGGTTGCGTAGATGGGGCGTTTCTGTTCCTTCTGCACCTGAGGAGCAGCTCACCGGAGAGCGAAACAGCCTCTTTCCAAGGAGACGTTGGCCGGTCTGCTGCGATACCCCATCACCGTCCCTAAATTAATGTGCTGCTTAAATTTTTTTATTTTAATTTATTTTTTTTAAAAAAAAAAAAGAGTAGCATGAGGTAAGCATCAGAAAACGCCACGAGATGAACGGTTATCCCAGCCCAAAGCGGAGGCTGAGGGAGAACGGGACAAACTTGACCGAAACGGGGTAAAAATTGGGTAATTCCGCAGTGCGGTATGGGCCTGGGAGCTTGGGAAGCTGAGGTGGGAAACGGGTAGAAGTGGTGTCGGAACTCGCCGTTCTTTCTCCGAGACTTCACAGGAACACGCACGGGAATCGCGGGATTCTCTCGGTTCCTCTCTGGGAAGCTCTCTCAGTTCTCCTGTAGCAGGGAGAGTAAGAGGTTTTTTGTAGACTGTGGTGTTTAATAGGACACAAAAGCCGAGAATCCCGGTGTTTGCCTTGAGAAATAACATCCGTGCATTGGGAAATACGAAGCGCTGCATAAACTCTTGGGTTCGTGTAGTCAGAGGAGAAAAAGCCATCTCTTTAGCAAGGCAGGTGTTCTTTAAAGAGCATTCCCAACACATTGATTGATTGATTGATTTGTAAAAAGCTTTAGGTCGTGTTTAATCTGCAGATGTAAAGTTCGCCCCACCGTGTGCCACCTCGTCAGTAGGAACACGTCTGAGAGTAAAACGTTTGTAGTTCGAAGAGCCCTTTATGTTCTCGGAAGGGTAGAAACGAGCTCGGGACGTAGCACGGGAGGTTTCGCTGCCTTTGCTGGTTCCATTCTGCTTTACGGGTTGCCGGCTGAAGCGGCCTCTCCCATTCGGTTCTCTTCGGTTTGTAAATTAAGGGGGGTCCGGCATTTCATGATTAACATTGAGAAACGATTGTTTCTTATAAAAGTTTCCCCTGAGCTTGTCTCTCGTTCCTCTTACCCCATCAGATGAAGGGTCTCGTCTTGTGTGTTCGACCGGTGCTGCCGCGATGCCAATAAACACGAAACTGCAGAAGCTGAACTCTTGGACAAGCCCACTTTAGGAAGAGCTCGTCTTCCCTTCTCGATGTGACTTTTTAGGAAAACCGTTCAAAAAGCAAGAACCCCTTTCCCAGAAAGCTCCATCTGCTTTTGGGGGAGATTTGGCCTTATCTTGTTTATGGTGCGTTATTCTAGCCCAGTCTCTCCGATCCCATCCCATCCGGAGCGGGTTGCGTTGAGTAGCACAGGCGCTTCCCGTTGCCCCGCTTTGGAGGCAGAGCTGGAAACGTTTTGGTGGAGGGTGGCTGGGGGACACCAAGTCAAATGGGTTCGGAGCCAAGGAGGGGCGGCAGGGTGGATCTCCCCGTGGGGGTTGGTTGGGCTGGTCGCCTCCCCGCACGCCGTGGTTTAACCCCGGCCGACAACCAGGACCACGCAGCCGCCCGTCCCCCTCCCCGGTGGGACGGGGGGGAGAATCGGAAGGGCAAAAGTGAGGAAAAACTCGTGGGTTGAGATAAAGAAAGTTTTATAGGTAGAGCAAAAGCCGCGCGTGCAAGCAAAGCAAACCGAGGAATTCATTCACCGCTTCCCGCGGGCAGGTGGGTGTCCAGCCATCCCCAGGGCTCCATCATGCTTAACGGGGACTTGGGAAGACAAACACCATCATTCCCAACGTCCCCCTGTTCCTCCTTCTTCCTCCCAGCTCTATATTCTGAGCATGACGTCATATGGGATGGATATGGGATATGGGATGGATATGGGACATCATACGGGATGTTCCCCTTGGTCAGTTGGGGTCGGCTGTCCTGACCATATCCCCTCCCAACTCCTTGTGCCCCCCCAGCCCATCACTGGCGGGGTGGGGTGAGGAGCAGAAAAGGCCTCGACTGCTTAGAAATGACCTGAAATAGTGTTTTACCAACGCTATTTTCATCCCAAATCCAAACCACAGCACTACTCCAGCTGCTTGTAAGAAAGTCAGCTCCACCCCAGCAGAAACCGCCATGGGGCAGGAAGGTGCCACAGGTTCAGAGATGTTACTCCGGTTCAGATAACGTCCCAGAATTTTAAAAAAATACAGAAATTCTTAAACACGGAGGTGCCGCTTCTGGCTCAGGATGTGCCTGAGCTGCAGAGGGACGCTTCAACATTCTCACGACACCTTCACCGTGGTTTTACCCCCTCCTCCAGGCGATGCCCGGGCTGCTCCTGGGACGGGTCCGAGCACAGCTGGATCTCGGGTCTGACCTCCTCTTGTGGAGTTGGGTCCTTGTGGGACCTTTTAGGTGCCCTCGGAGGGACATCGGGGAGAGGACACGGGAAGCGAGCGGCTCTGGAGGGGGGAGGTCAGTGGCAGCAAGCGGGCAGCTCTTGAGCTGTCGTCTCCAAAATGGGCAAAACTCACCCAATCCTAGAAACGCTCGGGATGCTCCGGCATGGGATGTGGCATCACAGCCCGGGTGTCCTGCACCGCTCACAGCCCTCCGAGAGTCCCGACGGGAGAGATGCGTCCTCCCGGGCTGGGGTGCAGCTCAGCCCACACCGAGGGGATGATTCACAGAATTTTCAGAGTTGGAAGGGACCTCTAGAGATCATCCAGTCCCACTCCCCTGCTAAAGCAGGACTGCCCGGAGCACATCCCTCAGGACTGCATCCAGGCGGGTTTTGAAAATCTCCGGAGAAGGG
>NW_009649275.1:2384-3109 GCF_000708025.1 Charadrius vociferus | reverse complement strand
CTCTGTCCCCTCATCCAGGTCATTAATGAATATATTAAACAAAACTCGACCAAATATCGACCCCTGGGGGACCTCTGGAATTCCTCTGTCTCCCAACCACTGCATCCCGCGGGATGCTCCCGGCCCCCCTCCCTCCTCCCGAGGGGGCAAAGCCACTGCGCCAGACCACGCTCGGAGTTCCCCACCGCCGCAAAGAGCGGGGTCTTTAGCAAATGCTGTCCGGTGCGGTCAAAGCTTCCCCCGGGAGGATTTGACATCCCCGGGGAAATATTACCTACACGGTACGAGACATTGGATAAATCTCAGGAATAAAACAAGCAAACCCTGCCTGAGCTGACACCGGCAGAATCCGTGGCCGAGGAAAAGAAACCCCCGGGTCCCAGAGGATATTTTATGTTTCTTCCCGGTGTCCCCAGCAGAGGAACTCCCGGTCTGCTCCGGCAGCTCAGCGTAGGGAGTCTCCGACCCGGGTGAGCCATCGCAGGCGGCTCTTGATTTAACCTGCACTTTGACACAGCGCGGGAGCAGCCGTAACCTCAAATCCCACCAAAACCACGTGAAACGAGAGGTCTCGTGGGAGGAGAGGCTAAAATCAGGGTGCCCCAGCCCCCCTGCGGCATCTTTCCACGTGGTCCAAGGAGCTTTTTTGGATCCTCTGCCCTCCCAGCGGCGGTGGCAGCGGTGGTCTTGCCCGGTGGGTGTCCTTAAACACGGCAGGGGAAATT
>NW_009649275.1:1483-2025 GCF_000708025.1 Charadrius vociferus | reverse complement strand
GGATATGGTCCCTTCCCATCCGGAGCTGGCGGGTGCGATGGTGGGGAGTAGGGGAAAAAAAAAACCAAACCAACAGTAAACTGCCATTATTTGGTGGTTTCCCAAAGAAATGGGGCTTCCGTGGGTGTGCTGTGTCTGTCTGCCGGTCCCCGTTGCCAAACGCCCCCCAAAGTCATGCCGGAGGTGCTGCCTGGCGAGGTCCGGGCGAGGGGATGCGACAAATCGTGGTCCCGGTGGGACCGGGATGGAGAGGGCAGTGCCGGACGAGCGGCAGTTCTGCGCGGCCAAGCTGGGGTTTTTTTAATTTATTTTACCAAAGATCATCATCTCCCACCCGCTCCCTTAATCGCACGGAGAGAACGAGCTCCCCTAAAGCTGCTTTCAGCGCGTCCCTTTGGGGTCCCTGTCCCGCCTCCCCCAGCTTTGGGACCCCCCCGGCGCCCCGTGGCGTGTCACCAGCGGCTCAGCAGCTCACGCCTTGGGCCGAGTCTGTGCCCTCGGTCCCAGGGGACACCCTGGTCCCCTCCTCCTGCCCCGGGCAC
>NW_009649275.1:0-959 GCF_000708025.1 Charadrius vociferus | reverse complement strand
CCGGGCCCTCCGGTGTCACCGGGTGTTTGCCAGAGGGAGAGGGGGGTGCCAGCAGCACAGCCCAAGAGCGGGGAGGGGAGACACCCCCTTCCCCACCCCGACCCGCCACCTTTGGGTGCTGGCGCGGATGCGGTGCCTGGCTGAGCGGGGCAGCCCGGGGGCTTTGGGCTCAGGGCACCCACCGGGCTCGGTGCCGGCGCTGATCCTGGAGCCGGGGCTGCTGCTGGGCATGGGGCTCGGTGCTGGTACCAGTGGTGATGCTGGTGCCGATGTCAACACCAGTGTCAGTGCCAATACTGGTGCCGACGCCAGGGCTTGGTGCCAGTGCCGATGCCAAGGCTGACACCAGCGCCGATACCGGCACTGATGCTGATACCGGTGCCAATGCTGCAGCTGATACAGGTGCTGGGGTTTGGTTCCAGTGCTGGTGCCCATGCCAGTGCCAGTGGCGACCAGTGCTGATACCAATGCCCGTGCCGACACCAGTGCCAATGCCCGTGCCCGTGTTAGTGTTGATACCAGTGTCCATGTGAGTGCCAATGCTAGTGCCAGGACTTGGTGCCAGTGCCAATGGCAATCAATACCAGTGGTGACACTGGTGCCGATGCCGATACTGGTGCTGGGGCTCAGTACCAGTGCTGGTGCCCATGACAGTGCTGATGCTGGTGACAGTGCTGATACCAATGATCATACTGACACTGGTACCAATGCTCGTGCCTGTGCTGGTGTCAATACTGGTGCCCATGCCAGTGCCAGGGCTTGCTACCAGTGCCGATACCAGTGCCAACAGTGGTGCTGATGCTGATACTGGAGCTGGGGCTTGGTACTGGTGCCAGTGGTGGTGCTGGTGCTGATGCTGATACTGATTCCCATGACTACACCAGCGCTGATGCCCGTGCCTGTGCCAGTGCCGGTACTGATCCCCATGCTGATGCCGATGCCGGTGCCAGGGCTTGGTG
>NW_009649274.1:0-236 GCF_000708025.1 Charadrius vociferus | reverse complement strand
TGGGTATGGGATGCCCCTGTGCAAGCTTCCACATGTGTACATCACTCTCGTGCGCTCTCACCTGTGTGTGTGATGGTCCCCAGGCACGCTTGCGTGCACGCTTACCTGGGTGTGTGACGATCCTCACGCACACTTGCGTGTGTGTGTGCTCCTCGTGTGTGCTTACCTGTGTGTGTGATACCCCTGTGCACACTTGCACGTATGTACACCACTCTCGTGCGCTCTCACCTGTGTGT
>NW_009649273.1:0-258 GCF_000708025.1 Charadrius vociferus | reverse complement strand
TACCAGAAATCACTCTTTTTTAACCCCAAATCGCCATTTTTACCCTCAAATCACCACTTTTTTACCAAAAATCACCATTTTTTACCAAAAATCACCATTTTCCCCCCAAATCACCCTTTTGGACCAAAAATCGCCCTTTTTTACCCCAAATCACCCTTTTTCTCTCAATCACCCCTTTTTCCCAAATCGCCCCTTTTTTCCCCCAAATCCCCATTTTTAACTAACTGAAATCTCTCTTTCTCCCCCACCCCCTCCCCC
>NW_009649272.1:0-258 GCF_000708025.1 Charadrius vociferus | reverse complement strand
ACGCCGTCCATCAACGGTCACATCAAAAACCCCCGCGGAACCACTTCGAGCGAGGGCAGCGTCTCCGCCATCTAGCGACGTCTTCGGCACCAGATGACTTTGTCGAACTGGTCCCTCGGAGGGCAAATGTTGGGGCGAAGGCAAAGACGCCACCCTTCGCTCGAGGCCTTCGCTGCAGTCGCTGGTCTGACAGAGACAAAACGGGCAGGGACACCCTTCGCTTCATTCAGCACCAGACGAAGGCCTGCGGTGACGTCT
>NW_009649271.1:2253-2532 GCF_000708025.1 Charadrius vociferus | reverse complement strand
GTGTCCCTTGTCCCCTTGCAGTGTCCCCCCTGCACATCCCAGCCCCAGGAGCGGGGTCCCCTCCGGTTCCCGGCTCCCGGTCCCGTGCGGCGCAGCCCCATCTTGCTGCTCCCGGATAAACACAACTCCATCGTCTTACTTAACGATATTCTCATAACTTAACCTTAACATTATTTTTTTCAAGCGTTCCGTGTTACCGCATACAATTACTGCCTCGGGGACACGCTGGATGCACACAGGCATCCCGGCTCCGCCCCCCCCCCTGCCCACTGACACCAC
>NW_009649271.1:1700-2152 GCF_000708025.1 Charadrius vociferus | reverse complement strand
GCTCCTGGTCTCGGGCCGTTATTTTTCCTCCCCCGGCCAGCGGATCTTTTCGGGATGCGTTTTGCTCCTCAGCCCGGCATTGCAAAACCTGCGTCCAGTAAACCTTTAGCGCTTCACCCAAATAAACTCCTGAAAACTGGTCCCGCTCTGCTTCCCCGCTCTGTCCCCGGCCCACGCGGCGCAGCGCGGGGATGGGAACGTGGGGAGCGACTGCCTAATTCATCTCCAACCTCTCGCCGCTCTCCCGAGAAAACAAACAGATCCCCCGCGAAAAACAAGCCGGGCTTTGAAATACTTTCTGTTTCCACCCCTCTGCTGGGAAGGATGTTTGCGGGCTGAGTCCCCGGATGATGTAAATCCATTATGTCAGGATCTGGCCGCCGGTTTCCACCCTCACATCGCCCCTTTCTCACGGACCCGGGGCTCTCGGTGGAGTTTTTCTCTCCCCCCCC
>NW_009649271.1:0-256 GCF_000708025.1 Charadrius vociferus | reverse complement strand
GAGTGAGGATGATGTCCCTCTGCATGGCCGTGCCGGGGAGGTGTCCCACCGTGGGGCACGCGTGTCCCAGTGCTGGTGGGAGGATGCCACGCTCCAGCCCACGCCGCTGGGATCCCACGTAACCCGGCTGGGTGTCCTTGCTCTTCCCCGCAGGACCGTGTGCCCTCCACGTGCTGGTGGCCCTGGATGTCACCGATTACCACCAGTCCAACCTGCAGCCCTACCTGGAGAGGGTCCTGCGGGACCTGGCGGCGTT
>NW_009649270.1:0-1075 GCF_000708025.1 Charadrius vociferus | reverse complement strand
GATGGGGGACACGGGGTGTCCTGTGGGGTTGGGGACAGGGGGACAGCGGGTGACCATCCCACGGTGACGGGGACATACGTGACGGAGGTGTCCCGGGGGGACGTGAGCCGTGTGTGTGTGACACGGGGTGTCTCCTGAGGAGCAGGGTGACAGGCAGCGCCCCACGGTGACAGGGTGGGGGGACAATCGGGGTCACCCGCTGGGGACAGGGGGACGTGGGGTGTCCTCGGTGAGGGGGGACACGTGTGACAAGGGCGTCCCGGGCTGGAGGTGACATTGGAGACACCGGTGACGGGAACGGTTGGGATGTGTCGGTGGTGACGGGGACGTCCCATGGTGGGGACGTCCCCCGTAGGTTGTGGGGACACCTCGTGAGGGGCCCAGTGGTGACAGGGACACCCCGAGGTGGTGACAGGGACGTCCCGTGATGGGACCATCCCACGGCGGTGATGGGGACGTGGCACATCAATGACGAGGACATCCCGTGTCAGTGGTGGCCGTGGCGGTGACGGGGACGTCCTGTCTTGATGGTGGTGGCGATGTCCCCGTCCCACGTTGATGGTGGCCACGGTGACATCCCCCATCGATGGTGGCCGTGGTGGTGATGTCCCCATCCCGTGTTGGTGGCCGTGGTGGCCACGGTGACATCCCCCATCTGTGGTGGCCGCGGTGGCGATGTCCCTATCCCATGTCCATGGTGGCCGCGGTGACATCCCCCATTGATGGTGGCCGTGGTGGTGGTGTCGTCCTGGTACCATGTCCATGGTGGCCATGGGGACATCCCCCATTGATGGTGGCTGCTGTGGTGATGTCCCCATCGCGTGTTGGTGACTGTGCTGGCCATGGTGACGTCCCCCATTGATGGTGGCCACCGTGGTGACATCCCCATCCCATGTTGATGGTGGCCATGGGGACATCCTCCATCCATGGTGGCCACCGTGATGACGTCCCCATCCCGTGTTGGTGACTGGTGGCCACGGTGACATCCCCCGTCCGTGGTGGCCGCCGTGGTGCCGTCCCCATCCCATGTTGATGGTGGCCATAGTGATGGTGATGTCCCCATGCCGTGTTGGTG
>NW_009649269.1:2287-2965 GCF_000708025.1 Charadrius vociferus | reverse complement strand
TCTCCGCTCTTTTGTGGAGCGGGGAAAGGGTGCGGAGCAAAGCAAACACAAACCGGAGAGATTTGTCATTCGCCTTTGTAAGAAAGATAGCGGCGCTTAGTCCGTGAACCGAGCGCGTCTCGGGCTCTTCTGGGGAGAGAGAGAGAAAATAATGGATCTCCTGTCAACAGAGTAGCCCTGAACTACGAAGTAAAATTATAGTACTTCTGCTATGCAAAACCCCCTTGATTGCACGGGGAGTTTGCATGGCGGTGTAACAATATGCTGGCACCGTGTCAGGTCTGAAAGCGCTGCAGACCCTGTATAACGCCAATTGAGGCTTGTCTTGTTTTGTTATTCAGATTTCTACACTTCCATTAAAAACAGCCTTACAATAAGCAATGATAAAGGTCTGATTTAAGACACACTCAAGCAGGGCAATTCAGAGCTTAGGACAGTGATCTGTTATTTATAGGCTTTTCCTAGCACTCATCACCAGGCTGTCTGAGCACCTCGCTCGCATTAATTCATTTTACCTTCGCAGCGCCCATCTCCCCTCTCTCTCATTTCCCCTGCCCGGGGAGCCCCGCCTGCTCCGGTTGCCATTTGGCGGGCAGGGCAGCGGAGCACGGAGGGGGCCGGGGCCCGGCCTCGCCGCTCCTGGGCTTTAACCCCCAACTTTCAGAGGTGCGCGGGCCG
>NW_009649269.1:0-260 GCF_000708025.1 Charadrius vociferus | reverse complement strand
GGGGATGGGGCGTTATGAACGTGAAATTTACGAGCCGAGCTCGCCGAGCCAAAAGTTGCCTTGCCAAAGTAAATAGATGCAGCCGATAACTACCAACCCGGAGATTAAAGGGCTCCTCAACCCGGGCAGAAATCCTTAAAGCAGCCGTAGAAATGCCAATGAGGGAAACGGCGCTTCAGTCGCCACCCCACCCCGGGTTGCTACACCGCTCACACGCGGTAAAAACCGCGTTAAGGGCTGCCAAAGCCGCATCAGGCGAA
>NW_009649268.1:7309-7617 GCF_000708025.1 Charadrius vociferus | reverse complement strand
CTCACCTCTGTGCCTTTCCCCCCTCTGCTCCCCCGGGACGGTGCAGATGGTCTGCACGAGCGTGAGTCTTGGGGGGGTCCTGTGGGGCCCATTGGGGGTTCTGGGTGGTTCTGGGATGGCTGGGGAAGCGTCTTGGGGGGCCTCTGGGTGGCTCTGAGGACCCTGGGGGTCTCTATGGGGCCTGTGTAGGGTCCCTGGGGTCCCCGGGGGGGGTCCTGAAGTGCCCAGGGTGGTGTCCAGCCTCCCAGAGGGGGTCCCCATGGCGTCTGTTGGGGGTCTGGGGTCCCCAAGTGTCCCTGGGGGACTCC
>NW_009649268.1:1924-2753 GCF_000708025.1 Charadrius vociferus | reverse complement strand
CAGCCCCTGGGGCACCCACAGCCCCCCGCAGCCCTCCCTCTGCCAAGGGCGTTCCCCCCGGCAACCGCATCCCTGCGGCAACAGGCTGCCACCGGCAACCGTCACCATGGTGATGGTATCCTCCCTGGCGACTGTCCATGTGGTGACGGCGTTGCTGTAGCAATGGCATCCCCGTGTGGCAGTGGTGGTCCCCGGCCATGGACGTGGTCCCCACCGCAACTGCGTCCCCATAGCAACCACATCCCCCCTTAGCGACCACATCCTCGGGGCAACCGCGTCCCCCTTAGTGACCGCATCCCCCTTGGCAACCACATCCTCGGGGCAACCGCATCCACATGGCAACCGGATCCCCCCTTAGCAACCACATCCCCATGGCAACCGGGCCTCCCCAGCAACCATACCCACCGCTGGCAACTGCATCCCCCCTAGCAACCGTCCCCGGGTGATACCCTTCCCTGGCAACCCCTTAGCAACCAGCCCCATGGCAACGGTGTCCCCCATAGCACCCCCCCTGCATCGCCATGGTGACCGGGCAACAGGCCCCCTCACCTAGCCGTCACCATGGCAACCCGTCCTGGAGATGGTTTCCATGGCAACTCGCCTTATCAATGGCTGCTCCCACAGCAACCCTGCTGGGCGGCTGTCACCATGGTGATGGTCGCCTCTATGGCAACCGGGGGTACCTGTTGCCATGGCAATGACAACCGGGGAGGGCAGTGGGAGGTTTGGGGAGCCCGAGGGGTGGATTTGGGGTCCCGGGGGGGCATCCGGGCACCCCGTTCACTGCCCCACACCCCCTCCCCAGAGCTGCCGGTGAAGATCCTGAGGC
>NW_009649268.1:0-593 GCF_000708025.1 Charadrius vociferus | reverse complement strand
CCTCAAGCCCCGGGGGGGGGGGCTGGGATGTGGGACCCTCCTGTGGGGGCCCCCCCAAATCCCCCCCAGGGGTGCCGCTGCACCTATGACTGGGTCTGCCCTGGTTCTGCCCCCGTTACCCCCAGTTCTGCCCCAGTTACGTCTCTGTGACCCCATTTTTTTTTTGTTATTCTGCCCCGGTGACTCCAGTTCTGCCCCAGTTACCCAGTTCTGCCCCAATTCTGCCCTAGTTCCCCCAGTTTTGCCCCAATTCTACGCCTGTTACTCCCATTCTCTACCAGTTTCTCCTGGGTTTGCCCCAGTTCTGCCCCCATTACTCCCAGTTCTGCCCCAATTATGTGCTTGTGACCCCTTTTTCTTTTTTTGTTATTCTGTCCCAGTCACCCCAATTTTTTCCCAGTGACTCCAGTTCTGCCCCAGTTCCCCAGTTTTGCCCCAACTCTGCCCCTGTTACTCCCCTTCTCGACCAGTTTCTGCTGGTTCTGCCCCAGTTCTGTCCCCGTTACCCCCGGTTCTACCCCACTTCTGCTTCCGTTACCCCTATTTCTGCTGTGATTCTGCCCCAGCGATTCCAGTTCTGCCCTAGTTCCCCC
>NW_009649267.1:0-264 GCF_000708025.1 Charadrius vociferus | reverse complement strand
CGTTTCCCTGCCCTCGTGTTCTTCTACGGGATGGTTCTTCAAGAAGGATAACCGATTTCTGAAGAAGAGAATTACGTTGTTTTTTTTTTTTTTTAACCTGAATATTGGCATTCTGGGCAGCGATCACACTAAGTGGTGTCTCAGCCTGGGTGCAAAGGTGGTGAGATGCGGCAGGAAAGCAAAAGTTGGCAAGGGGGAGCCCCGGTGCCAAAGACAACATATAATAGAGCGTACCCCCTCACTGCTGCTTTGGAAATAGAAATC
>NW_009649266.1:7375-8926 GCF_000708025.1 Charadrius vociferus | reverse complement strand
CGGCGATGCCCAGGAAGGACTGCAGGGAGGTCTTGCTGCCTGTGGGAGAGGGGGTGAGGGCCGGAGCCGGCGCAGCCCCCTGCCCGCCCAGCCCGCACCGGTTCCACCTTTGCTCTTGCCCTTGTGCTGGTCCGAGAGGTGCTCGGTCCGCGTCCGCGTGATCAGCTCCACATTAGAGGCGCCGTAGACCTGGCCGAAGAAGGGGAAACACCAGAGATGGATCCCCCCTCCAAACCGGCCGTACTCTCCCCAGGAGGCTCAAATCCCCCTGCCCCTCACCTTGGCCTCGTACCCATTCACCATTTCCGTCTTCTCGCTCCTCCAGCCCAGGATCCCGGACTTGTTCCTGGGGGTGACACAGGACACCGTGAGCGATGGATGGTCCCACTAGGACAGCCCAGGGCACGGGCACCCCGGGGGGCCGCACATCCCTGGGGGAGGGGAGCTCGGTGCAGCCCCTAGCCCACCTCTCGAAGGCGATGTTCTTGGTGTCAAGCTGGGTGGTGACGACGGGGGCCGTCAGCCGTCCCATCACCTGCTCCTCAGTGGGCTGCACAGCAGCCAGCAGCACCTACTGGTCGTGGCTGGGCAAAGGCCTCTTTTTCCCGCCGGTCGTGGTCAATCTCCATCACCACCGCGCTGGTGTCTAAGGTGAGGGGGGTCGGCGTACATGGGGACAACCACCATCCCCATCACGTCACCCAGCCCTGCTGCAGCAGCAAGGGGCTCTGCTGGTGCTCCCCAGCCAGGGGGGACACCCCCAGTGCCAGCTCACCTTGTCCCCGAAAGACAAAACTGCGGTTGCCCCGCTGCCAGGTCATATGGTCGAAGCCCAGCAGCGTGGTGTCCACCCGCAGGTTCTGGCCACTCTTCCACACCTTGTAGGTGTCGCTGGGGCAGATCTTGGACACCAGCGGCACTGGGGAGAGACAGCGATAGCCCAGCCAGGGATGGGGCCACCCCGTACCCCCAGGTGGGCTGCCAGCGCTGAGCTCAGTGGGCCACGTGCCCGAGAACCCAACAGCTCGGTGGGATTGGCATCTTCAAGCTTGGGGTGTAAGGGGGCAAGAGGAGAGGCGTCCCCCATCCTGGGGATGGGGCTGGATGCTGGGGCTGGGGGCAGCGCCAGAGATGGGGGAGGCTCTGCTGGGAAACTCCTGCTTCCCCCCACCACGCTCTGCCCCACGAGCTTACCCCAGCTGGTGAACTCCCACTTCATCTCCACGTAGAAGTCCTGAGCCTACGGGAAGCACAGCAGGGTCAGGAGGAACCCATGGCCGGCATCCCCTTCCCCACCCCAGTGGTCCTGCTGGAGGGAGGTACCTTGCGCAGCTTCTCCAGCAGGATGGGGATCCCCGCGAGGCGCTTGATGGCTCTCTGGTAGTCACGGTAGCGCAGGACCAGCTGCACCAGCTCCAGGTCACGGGTGCTCACGGCCTCCTGCAGTACTGCAGGGCAGAGAGGGGCACTGCCCAGGGCGGGTGGCACGGCACGGCACGGCATGGTGTGGCATGGCACAGCAGAGCCGGCCACCGCACTGCAGCCCCATGC
>NW_009649266.1:6072-6491 GCF_000708025.1 Charadrius vociferus | reverse complement strand
GGCAGCGGTGGGTGGGCACCCCGGAGCGCCCACGGGTCCCCTTCCCCGCGCGAGGTACGGCATCGCTCCCGGGCTGGGCACGCATCTCGAGGCTTGATGGAGCAGCAAGGAGGGAGTTCAGCCTCTGCCCCCCCACCCCACCCCATCCCCAGCACCCAGCTGGGGCAGGAGCCTTGTGCTGGGAGAGGGACAGCGAGATGCTGTTGGGGCAGGAGACCGTGGGGACAAACCCCGAATCAGGGCACATGTTTTGGGGAGGCCACTGCCGGGAGTACAAACCTGGGGTGCAGCACCCAAAAGTGGCTGTCAAGGACCTGGCGCCCCAGAGGCGTTTGGGGCTGGGCAGGGGTGGGATGCGGGCTCTCGCCCCGTAGCAAGTCCCTGGCTTGCTCCTGGGCATGTCCCGCTGTCCCGCCGCC
>NW_009649266.1:4215-5441 GCF_000708025.1 Charadrius vociferus | reverse complement strand
ATCCGCGTCCCGCCCCTGCCACGGGGACCCGCTGGCCCTCGCTCCCCAGGTGGACGGGAGCTCATGGTGACAATTCAAGGGTGACCCACACAGGGCCCTTATGGGGACACGGAGAGGAGCAACGCTGCCAGCTGCCCCAGCGCCTCCCAACCCCAAACACATGCAAATGTGTGTGTGGGGCAGGGGTCCCTGTGTGGTGTCACTGCCCCACGCAAGTCCCTGGGGTGGCAGGAGGGCAGACCCCCAGGGCGGAGGGACACCCAGCCCCCAGCATCACACACAGCACCAGCCCCGACCCGTTTACCCGGGGGATGCTCCAGTGGGGAGAAGGGCTGAGCTGTGTCCCCGGATGCCCTGGATGAAGGCGGGGGGCTCAGCCTGGGCTGCCCCTCACCTCCTTCCCCAAAACCCCCCCTGCCTTGCGGTCTGGCCTGCAGCACCCGTGGGTCCCCCCCTCTGCACGCCTGGGGTGCATGCAGGGCTGGCTCTGCTCTCGCCCTGTAAATGGCGGTGGGGGCTCACTGGGGGCCATGGCAGAGCCCCTCCACTGGCCAGGCTTGGGGGAAGGGTTAGAGATCCTCTCCGTAGGCGAGCGGGGCCGGAGCCGCCTTCGCAGCCCCTGCATCTCCCCACGCCCGCCGAGCCGCCACCGAATGCGCCCAGCTTTGATCTCCGCCGCACCGGGCTCCTGGGAAAAATGACCCCAAATTACCACGGAAATAAAACCACCGGCGATGGGGCTGGGGCGATGCTGGTGCAGCCCCCCCAGCTGTCCCCCACAATGGAAGCGGGTGTGGCGGGAGCTGTCGCCTGCATCCCGATGGGAGCATCGCAGCACGATGGCCCCCCCCGTTTCGTGCATCACCGGGGTCCATCCGGCGCAGCCCTCAGCACCCCGGGGTGCCGGGAGCTGGGCTGGGGGAGAAGGGATGCTCGGCACAGCCTCGCCACCGGCCTCCCTCCAGCTCCTGCGGTTTTCCTGCGTCTTCGGGGCTGGGTTTTAATTACCTGAATTGCAACGCCACGGGGGAGAGGGAGGCTGGGAACCCGTCTGGGGACGTGCCCGTGGCCCTGCTCTGTCACCGCCTGGCTGGGGCGGGGGGTTCCCGGGCTGGGGGGTACCCCCCACCCTGAAGAGAACCTGCCTGGCCTCCTGGGGCTGGGGGATTGCGCCTCGGCAGCATCAGGGCCCTGCGTCCTCTCCCACGAGAGGGGCTCAGCCTGGG
>NW_009649266.1:1604-2590 GCF_000708025.1 Charadrius vociferus | reverse complement strand
GGGAGTGGGGGCGCACAGGAGCAGGGGGCACGGTGGCAGAGCTGGCACTGGGAACAGGACTGGGGGGTGACCAGGGCTGGGGCTGACCCCAGGACAAGTGCCCAGAGCCAATGCTGGGGTGCCCAGAGCAGGACCTGAATGAGCGGGACTGGGGCCAGGGTGGGAGGGGGGGGGCACAGGAGCAGGGGGCACGGTGGCAGAGCTGGCACTGGGAACAGGACTGGGGGGTGACCAGGGCTGGGGCTGACCCCAGGACAAGTGCCCAGAGCCAATGCTGGGGTGCCCAGAGCAGGACTGGAATGAGCAGGACTGGGACAAGCAGGAGGTGCCCAGGGCTGGAACTGGGGTGGGCAAGACCCAGGCTGGGACCAGGACCGGGACCAGGACCACAGGGGTGCTCAAAACCTGGAGGGAGGGATGAATGGGACCAGGGCTGAAAGCAGGACCCTGGTGCCCTGGACTGAGAATGGGACAAGGAGGGCACTGAGGACTTGGGGTCAGGACCAGGGGATGCTCAGGAGCAGGACCAGGAGCAGGACCAGGGTGATGGGATACTCAGGAGCAGGACTAGGACCAGGGGATGACCAGGAGGAGGATGAGGACGGTTGATGACCAGGAGAAGGATGAGGACAGGGGATGACTAGGAGGAGGATCAGGACAAGGGGATGAGCAGGAGGAGGACGAGGGCTGGGGCTGACCAGGAGGAGGATCAGGACCAGGGGGTGACCAGGAGGAGGACGAGGGCTGGGGATGAGCAGGGGGAGGACCAGGGGATGCCGAGGAGCCGGACCGGGACCCGAGTGATGCCCAGGAGCCGGCTGGGTTGCACAGGACCAGGCGGGGAGTGCTCAGGGCTGGAACCAGAACCGGCGAGGGGGGGAGGTTGCCGAGGACCTGGGCTTACTCAGAACCGGGACCGGGAGCCGGCTCTGTGCATGGCCGGGACCGGTACGGGGGCCGGGATCCGGCTGCGCCGGGGGCGGGTG
>NW_009649266.1:0-223 GCF_000708025.1 Charadrius vociferus | reverse complement strand
CCGGTACATCCCCTGCACCCCCGTGAGCCCCCTCTGCACCCCCCGGTGCCCCCCGGTACATCCCCAGCATCCCGAGGTGCATCCCCTCCCGGGGAGCCCTTTTGCATCTCCTTCCGCACCCCACAGCGAGACCCCTTTGCACCCCCCTGGGTGCCCCCAGGAGTGAGTCCCCTCTGCACCCTGTGCTGCCCACCCTGGGCACCCCGGCGGAGTGCACCCCCAG
>NW_009649265.1:0-505 GCF_000708025.1 Charadrius vociferus | reverse complement strand
GGATGAGGGTAAATGCGTTTCAGGATGAATACAAATGCAGCGGATATTTTTTTCAAATGTCTCCGTGTGATTTGTTTGCTTTGTGCTGACATCCGTACTGGTAAAACTGCAGCAATCGCTCGTGAAAAGTGAACGCGAAATGTTGACCACGGTGAGATGGAGGTGGAGGGGGAAGAATTGAAAAGTGGCGAGGCTTTCTAGGTAGCTGGTGCTTTGTGTCTTTTTTTCCAATAGGTCTTCCCCTATTTCTCGATTTTTACTTTTGTCCTTAATAAAAGTAATGAAGACGTAGTCACCTTTAGGGATTTCTTTAGGTTAATTTAATTTTCTGACTTGGAACAATCTTGTGACCACCTTGCATGCTCCGTTGTTTCCAGTTTAACCTTTGTAATGGTTTCTTGACCTTGCTTACTCGAAATCTATACACATTTCTGAAGTGATGTTTAATAAGATGAGAGAAGCTATTTACAACCCTCTCGGTTGTCCTCCATGACCTCTGTTGGGC
>NW_009649264.1:0-616 GCF_000708025.1 Charadrius vociferus | reverse complement strand
TGTCTATACATGCAGGCAGCGTGTGCCTGTGCGTGCAGGCAGTGTGTGCACGTGTGTGCGGGTGTGAGCAGGCAGCGTGTGTGCGTGCAGGCAGCGTGCAGGTGTGAGCAAGCAGTGTGTGCCTGTGCGTGCAGGCAGCATGAAGGCAGCGCACGTGTGCGCAGGCAGCGTGTGCGCGTGTGCAAGCAGTGTGTGTTAGTGTGCGCAGGCAGCGTGCAGATGCATGCAGGCAGCGCGTGTCTGTGCATGCAGGCAGCGCGTGCAGGCAACGTGTGTGCATGCGTGCAGGCAGCGTGCAGATGCGTGCAGGCAGCGTGTGTCTGTGCATGCAGCGTGTGTGCGTGCAGGCAGCGTGCAGGCGTGTGCAGGTAGCGTGTGCAGGCAGCGCGTGTGGCTGCAGCGCGTTCACATGCAGCGTGTGCGTGCAGCGCCTGCATGCAACGCCTGCGCTCTTTGCACACAGCGCCTGCGCATGCAGTGCGTGCATGCGACGCGCGTGCTGTTTGCGTGCAGCGCGTGCGCGCAAGGTCGTTTGCACGCAGCGTGCGCCTGCGTGCAGCGTGCGGGTGCAACGCACGTGTTGTTTGCACACGGTGCGACGCGCGTGTTCTTCGCG
>NW_009649263.1:0-5729 GCF_000708025.1 Charadrius vociferus | reverse complement strand
CTACCTGTGCACCAGAACCTTCAACCAATCATCCGAATTCCCTGAAGACCTTTTTAATTGCCTTTAGACTTCTGTCCCCAACCTCATCACTTCCAATTTGCATAACCAACAGCAGGTAATAATCAGTGCACCGTGCCAGACCAAGGAGTTTCCTGGTGATGTCCCTGACGTGGGCCCCAGGGAGGCAGCAGACCTCCCTGTGGGACAGATCTGGTCGGCACATGGGGCCCTCTGTTCCCCTTAGAAGGCAATCACCCGCAACAGTTACCCTCCTTTTCTTTTTAACAGTAGAAGTCCTAATGCATGGGGGCTGGCTGGCTCGCCCTTGGCAACCCCCTGGACGGGCCTTCCTCTATGTCTTCATTTGCCTGGCCCTCAAGTTCCAGAGCCTCACACCTGTTGTGTAAGGGCAACTGGGAATGTGATGGAGGCTGGGGAGGGTTTAACCTGCCTCCCCAAGCAGGGACCTGTTTCCATTCCTCCCCATCACTTAGGTCCCCTCCTTCTGCTTGATAGCAAGAGGGGAGGGGATCCTCTGCTACTTGTGGAGCCTCAGAGTATGGCTCTATCAATCTCTCTCTCTCACACTCCCTGATACTCCTTATCCTTTCCACCTCCTCTTTCAGTTCTGCCACCATGCTGAGCAGATTATTCACCTGCTCACAGAGCACACAGGTGTTGTCACCCATCTATGGGTGTGACACCCAACTACAAGAAGGGCTGGAAGAAGGATCTGGGGAACTACAGGCCTGTCAGTCTGATCTCAGTGCCAGGGAGGGTTATGGAACAGATCATCCTGAGTGGCATCATGGATATGGCATCATGGAGGATATTTCAAGGACCCAAAAGGATACTGGTGGGCTTTGGGCATAGCTGCCTTGGCAACGGAAGAAATTAAACAGCTGTCCACCTTGCCTGGTCTCTCGGAGGACCCTTCTGTGGTAGGGCTGTTGAGGGTCAAAGAACAACAGGTGCCGATTGCTACCACAACGGTGCATCGACGGCAGTATCGCACTAACCGAGATTGTGTGATTCCCATCCATAAGTTGATTCGTCAATTAGAGACTCAAGGAGTAATCAGCAAGACCTGCTCACCCTTTAATAGTCCCATATGGCCAGTGCGAAAATCTAATGGAGAATGGAGACTAACAGTGGATTATCGTGGCCTGAATGAAGTCACGCCACCACTGAGCGCTGCTGTGCCGGACATGCTCGAGCTTCAATATGAATTGGAGTCGAAGGCAGCCAAGTGGTATGCAACAATTGATATCGCCAATGCATTCTTCTCAATCCCTTTGGCAGCAGAGTGCAGGCCACAGTTTGCTTTCACTTGGAGGGGCGTCCAATACACCTGGAATCGACTGCCCCAGGGGTGGAAACACAGCCCCACCATTTGCCATGGACTGATCCAGACCACACTGGAACAGGGTGAAGCTCCGGAACATCTGCAGTATATTGACGACATCATTGTATGGGGTGACACAGCAGAAGAAGTTTTTGAGAAAGGCAATAAAATTGTTCAAATCCTTCTGAAAGCTGGCTTTGCCATAAAACGAAGTAAGGTCAAGGGACCTGCACAGGAGATCCAATTTTTAGGAATAAAATGGCAAGATGGACGGCGTCAGATCCCAATGGATGTGATCAACAAAATAGCAGCTATGTCTCCACCAACCAGTAAAAAGGAAACACAAGCTTTCTTAGGTGTTGTGGGTTTTTGGAGGATGCACATTCCAAATTACAGTCTGATTGTGAGCCCTCTATATCAAGTCACCCGGAAAAAGAATGATTTTAAGTGGGGTCCTGAGCAACGACAAGCTTTTGAACAAATTAAGCAGGAAATAGTTCATGCAGTAGCCCTGGGGCCAGTCCGGGCAGGACAAGATGTTAAAAATGTACTCTACACTGCAGCCGGGGAGAATGGCCCTACCTGGAGCCTCTGGCAGAAAGCACCAGGGGAGACTCGAGGTCGACCCCTGGGGTTCTGGAGTCGGGGATACAGAGGATCCAAAGCCCGCTACACTCCAACCGAAAAAGAGATATTGGCAGCATACGAGAGGGTTTGAGCTGCTTTGTGAGTGGCTGGTACAGAAGCACAGCTCCTCTTGGCACCTCGACTGCCCGTGCTGGGTGGGATGTTCAAAGAAAGGGTCCCTGCCACACATCATGCAACTGATGCTACGTGGAGTAAGTGGATTGCACTGATCACACAGCGAACTCGAATGGGAAACCCCAATCGCCCAGGAATACTGGAAGTGATCATGGACTGGCCAGAAGGTAAAGATTTCTGACACTGTCAGCCTCATTGTCCTTTGGCTGGTCTACCATGCCCAGGGCCTCATATGTGTTGCACAGAGGTACCTGGGGAGGGGAGGCAGGCAACGAAGGGGTCTGCTTGCCGCCCCTAGCACAGACTTGCCTCCACTCACCATTTTCTGGTAGGTACCTTCAGCCCTGCAGGCCCAGGAGATGAGATCCCTGTGATCTTGTTTTATTTCCAGTGACTGGCCCGGTCTCTATTTCAGGGAGCTCAAAGCATGGGTCCACCAGTCGATTTCTTTCTCACACTTCCTGATACTCCTTAGTCTTTCAGCTTCATCTCTGAGGCCTGCCACGAGGCTGAGCAGATCATCTACCTGCTCACACCTCACACACCTGTGTTTACTGCTACCGCTCACTAGACGTGCGAGGCTGTGGCACTCCTTGCAGCCTGAGACCTGGACGCCTGCATGCTTCTGAGGGAGCACCCTTTGTTGTGCTACATCTACTCTGGCAAGTGCAGAGGATGTGGCTTTCTGCTGGGTAGAGACCACAGCTGATCTCCTCTCACCAGGTGAGCCCACCTCTTGAACTGGCAGCACCTTCAGGGCTCTGCTGTGTAAACTGCTGCGCCACACCCTGGCTGACACACCACACTCCGTTTGCCCGCTCTGGTCGCTGCGCTCCCTTGGGCGCCTCTTATGGCAGTGGGGGAGTCGCCATTGCTGCTGGTCCCGCCCCTTCACGTCAGCTGCCCTTGCTCAAGCTGCCAGCGCCCTGTGGGTCCCTGTGCCGCCCTGGCGCTTCCCTGGCTCAGAAGAAGCTCAGAAAAAGCCCCTTTTTGCTGAGATTGGCCGGCTCCGCTGCAGATGTGCCTGCACCGGAGCTGTTCGTCTTGGCGAGTGACCCTTCCCTTTAAACCCGTTTTCCTGTCTCTCATCACAGATCCTGCCCTGTAATTGCTTATATTGACTCATTCATCCTTACTGGCTCACTCATTCACTTCCCCTGCTCTTGCACATCCTCATATCTCTGCTGGAAATCCCATAGGCAGGCTTCACAATGCATCTGTGCTCTTCTGCCTCAGACCTTGTATCTTCCTGTGTAAACCACCTGCCTCTCCAGTTTGCAATCTTGAATGGATTTTTCTAATCTTCTCATATCATCTCCTTGTTATATTTTTTTTGTAGGACCATGCTATTACTTCCAAGAGATAATTGAAAAAATGTTACTGACTGCCTCTCCTTTTGATTTTTTTCCCTTTCTTACCATAAAGCTGCTTTTTCTGCCTCTTTCAATGCCATAACTGCACCCACCTTTGTCCCACTAACTTTCTCTCATAGAATCATAGCATGGTTTAGATTGGAAGGGACCTTAAAGATCATCTAGTTCCAACCCCTCTGCCATAGGCAGGGACACCTCCCACTAAACCAGGTTGCTCAAAGCCCCATCCAACATGGCCTTGAACACTTCCAGGGATGGGGCATCCACAACTTCCCTGGGCAGCCTGCTCCGGTGTCTCACCACCCTCACAGTAAAGAATTTCTTACTAATATCTAATCTAAATCTCCCCTCTTTCAGTTTAAAACCATTACCTCTCATCCTATCACTACTCTCCCTGATAAAGAGGCCTTCTCCACCTTTTCTGTAGGCCTCCTTTCAGTACTGGAAGGCCACAATAAGGTCTCCCTGGAGCCTTCTCTCCAGGCTGAACAACCCCAACTCTCTCAGCCTCTCCTCATAGGAGAGCTGCTACAGCCCACTCATCATCGTCGTGGATCTCCTCTGGACCCACTCCAACAGGTCCACGTCCATCTTGTGCTGAGGACTCCAGAGCTAGATGCAGTACTCCAGGTGGGGTCTCACGAGAGTGGAGTAGAGGAGCAGAATCACCTCCCTTGACCTGCCGGCCATGCTTCTTTTGATGCAGCCCAGGACGCTGTTGGCTTTCTGGGCTGCAAGCACACATTGCCCGCTCATGTTGAGCTTCTCATCCACCAACACTCCCAAGTCCTTCTCCTCAGGGCTGCTCTCAAACCATTCTCCTCCCAGCCTGTATTTGTGCATGGGATTGCCTTGACCCACATGCAGGGCCTTGCAATTGGCCTTGTTGAACTTCATGAAGTTTGCACTGGCCCACCTCTCCAGCCTGTCCAGCTCCCTCTGGATGGCATCTCTTCCTTTCAGTGTGTTGACTGCACCACACAGCTCGGTGTCATCGGCAAACTTGCTGAGGGTGCACTCAATCCCAATATCCATGCCACCAATAAAGATGTTAAACAGCACCGGTCCCAGTACCGACCCCTGAGGAACACCACTTGTCACTGCTCACCACTTGGACACGGAGCTGTTGACTGCAACACTTTGAGTGCAGCCATCTAGCCAGTTCCTTATCCACCAAGTGGTCCATTGGTCAAATCCATGTCTCCAGTTTAGAGACAAGGATGTCGTGCGGGACAGTGTCAAATGCCTTGCATAAATCCAGGTAGATTATGTCAGTTGCTCTTCCCTTATCCACCTATGTTGTAACGCTGTCAAAGAAGGCCACCAAATTTGTCAGGCATGACTCGCCCTTAGTGAAGCCATGTTGGCAGTCACCAATCACCTTGCAGCCTTGCAGTCATCATGTCTTTTACTCTTTTCCTTAGCTAATCTCGCTCCTCACTTTACAATATATTTTATTCTCTCTGATTTAAAAACTTTCCAGTCTCCCTTCTCTGCCCTTGTTTGTGTTACTTTCCATCTCAACTCACTGAATGAAACTCCCTTCAGTTGCTCTGTGAGGTTTACTACTTTGGGCACAGGGACTCATGTTGTACCTTCTCCTGGGGATAGTATCTAACTGTATTAGTCTCTTGATTGTCATCTTATGCTTTGATATTAAGCTGTTTGTGGCAGAGCCCATCTTTTCATCTTGAGTTTGCAAAGACTTGAGCACAACTGTGTTCCTTTCCTCGGCTGGAGCTCAGAGCTGCTGCAGCAGTGCAAAGGAAAAATAAGGCCAGAATGATGAATTCAGTACTTTAGCACTGTCATCCACTGGCTGTCTTTGATCATGATGCTCCATATTTGACTAAATATTGAGATTTTGGTTTTGTTTCATCTGCTGCTACTGAATTGGAATGTATTATTGTAAGCACACTAATTGAGAGTAATGGAAATGCCAGAAACCTTTATGTTATATTCCTTCCAAACATAAGATGCATGCGTTTTGCTTTCTGTTTTGTTTTATAAAGTGAAATATTGAGGTTGGTAACTCAAGTACTGAAGAATCAGGGGATTCTAGGTTAAACTCTTATGCACAATTAATTCATCTGCATTACCTGAATGATGTGTATGGTTTTGTTTTATGCTCATGAATACAAAACATGCAATACTTAATTTTAAGCATGTATATAGATGTGAAAGAGAAACGGGTCAATTTGGGAGTGACCTTAAATTTGTATGATACTGTCCTGGTTCTGGCAGGGATG
>NW_009649262.1:0-1384 GCF_000708025.1 Charadrius vociferus | reverse complement strand
AAGAGTGGGCTGGGGGGGGGCAGGGGGGTTGATGCTAATTAGCATCGCTAACGATGCACGCTGCTAACGAGGAGGCGGCGATGGGTTGACAGCCGTTGAGGTGATGATGAGCTCAAGGCCTGGAGTTAATTAGGGCCCCCCAAAAGCACTTGGGGGGGGTCACTCTAATGAGTCGAGAGGTCTCCCTGCTAACGAGTTTCGCTAACGAGGCCGCCGCTAACGAGGAAAGGGTGGAGAGCCCATAGAGATGAAGGTTTGGTGGTGGGACACCATGAGCACCTGAAGCTCCGGAGCCACTTTGGGGCTCCCTAATTAGTGTGGGGTCACTAATGACCCTGAGCGCGTCCCCCCGCTAACGAGCTTCGCTAACGAGGTCGTTACTAACCAGGAAGAGCTGCGAGCGACCGGCGGGACCGAACCTTTGCTGCTGGGACACCATGAGGTCCCCACCACCTCGGGGGTGGTCACCCCTCCCGCTAACGAACTCCCCTTAACGAGCTCCTCCCCTCCCCTTCCCCACAACCATCGGGATGTCCCACCGCGTCCCACCGCCGCCGGGAGGTGCCACCACCGCCTCCGCCTCTCCCGGGAGATGTCACCACCCGTTGTCCCCTTCCCCCCTTCCTCTTCCTCCTCGTAGGTGTCCTCCCCTCCCCCGCCCGCCCTCGCCATGGCCAGCAACGTCACCAACAAGACGGACCCGCGTTCCATGAACTCCCGGGTCTTCATCGGCAACCTCAACACCTTGGTGGTCAAGAAGAGCGACGTGGAAGCCATCTTCTCCAAGTACGGCAAAATCGTCGGTTGTTCCGTCCACAAAGGTTTCGCTTTCGTCCAATACGTCAACGAACGTAACGCCCGAGCGGCTGTGGCGGGTGAAGATGGGCGTATGATCGCCGGCCAGGTCCTGGGTGAGTTGTCCCGGCGAGGGGACATCACGGAAGGTTCGGGTTTTGGGTGGGGAGGGGGGTAGAGGGCGTCCCAGTGGCCGTAGAACCTCTCGGCGGGTCCATAAGTGACATTTTAGAACCTTTAAGTGGCCCTCAAGATCTTGTAGATGGTCCTCCGGACCTTCAGGTGGTCTTGTAGGCCATCAGGTGGAACTATAGGTTCTCCCCGGCCCCATAAGTGACATTGTGACAGCTCCCAGTGGGCATAGAACCTCTCAGCGGGTCCATAAGTGACATTTTAGAACCTTCAAGCGGCCCTCGAGACCTTCTGAGTGGTCCTCCGGACCTTCAGGTGGTCCTGGAGACCATCGGGTGGACCTATAGGTTCTCCTCTGCCCCATAAGTGACACTGTGACCTCTCTCGGTGGCCCTAGAACCTCTTGTCAGCCCCATAAGTGACATTGTGGGACATTTTGGTGGCCCTCGAGACGTTC
>NW_009649261.1:0-385 GCF_000708025.1 Charadrius vociferus | reverse complement strand
CACCAAAAAAAAATGTCAAAATCACATGATAATACGACACAGCCAGGTCATATCACCACACCAATTAACAGTGAACATTACACATGCAGTATGAGTGGACTGTGAGTGCAACTGTAGTGTGACTATGAGTGTCACTGGAGTGTGAGTGTGACTGTCAGTGTCAGTGGAGTATGAGTGTCAGTGCACTGTGAGTGTGAGTGGAGTGTGACTGTCAGTGCAGTGTCAGCACAGTGTGAGTGTGAGTAGAGTGTCACTGTCACTGTGAGTGGAGTATCACTGTGAGTGCAGTGTGAGCATGAGCGTGAGCGCAGTGTCAGTGTGAGTGTGCGTAGGGTTAGGGGTTCAGGTTACGGGTTGGGGTTGGGGTTACGGGTTAGGGTTAGGG
>NW_009649260.1:0-482 GCF_000708025.1 Charadrius vociferus | reverse complement strand
CATGGGCAGCCAAGAATCAGTGCCCCATTATCAAGACAGAGGTCCCACAGTGTACTCCTCTGGCTGTCACACAGAGGGAAAGGGGTAGGCAGGCCACCGCGAGCTGGCTTTGGTGAGCCTCATGGCCCAGGGCGGCAGAAAACATCAAAGGAAAAAGATGGAAAGTAGAGAATGGAGGAAGGGAATGAGAGGCCATGTTTTCAGAGTGCCAAATCTGGCCCCTTTCCTACTGGCTGACATTCTTTGCAGGATGAACAGGGCACGCGCAGCCCCTCTCAAAGCGAGGGCCATGATCTCCGTCATTCGGTCTGCCATCGTCTTCTACGTCCCTGGGGCTCCTTGTCTGGGCTGTCACCAGTAGCTTTAGCGAGGGGGGCACCTTCTGCTGCCACAATAGCAACTGGTGATACAGGAGAGGTCACAGCACACAGAGTTTGATACAAAATTGGGTTTTTGGGCAGGTGCCAAAATGGTTAAATTGC
>NW_009649259.1:0-3381 GCF_000708025.1 Charadrius vociferus | reverse complement strand
GCTCTGGGCTTGCAGGGCAGGTGGTCACTGGTACAAGTTCTCACATATCAGCCCTATCCATCAGTAGGTTTCAGAGTGCGCAGAGGGAATCTTGCTGAGGAAGGGGAAACTGAAGCAGCATCAGGGCTCAGCCCAGGGCTGATGCATGACACGATAGTGATGGGGGAGCAGATCGGGTGGCTCTGAGAGCTGCTCCAACACACAGCTCGCAGGCTTGGCTCAGCTCTGATCGGGGGGGCCCTCCATGCCAGGGGGACCCTTTGGGGGCTGGGGGGAGATCTGAGCACTGCAACACCTCTCCCAGCCCTGGTCCTGGAGGGATCCCTGAGCCATGGCCTCACTTGGGGGGGGTGGGAATGGTGTCTGTGGGACATAGCATGTATGCTGTGGATGTGCAGTGTCGTTGTAGAGACGGACACGACACTCAATATCCAGTTACAGCAATTGTCATCCTTTATTTTACAAGCAGTGCTCTTTTATATCCTCTTAGCTGGTTGCTTATCTGTGCATATATTCTAACATTCTACTTTTGCCCAATCCACTCTCACATCACACACCATTCAGCCAATACAATTGTTGATCATGTGCTGTTCATGCTCTGGTCAAAGCCAGGATGTTTGCCACCCCTTATCTTGTTTGCTCGGATCTTCTCAGGATTATTCTGTCTCCTCAAGGGTACACGGGTCAGGGTTCAGGGTCAGTGTTAAACTTGTATTTTGATCCCTCGGACCAGCCAAGGTCTCCCACAGTGCAGCTCTCCCCACATGGGCTAACAAGCATGCAGGCTCTAATGTGAAGCACAGTGCAAAACAGCTCATCTTTTGCAACCTCATTAGCCTTTGCATTATAATGAGGGAGCCGGCAGAAAGCACAGAGAGGGATGTCACCACTGTGCAGAGACAGAAATGGCTCATGCAACCAGGGCACCTGAATGCCCTGCAAGACCTCAGCCCTCTTGGGCTTTGTCACCTGTAGGAGATTGGCTTTGTCCTGTAACCCCCTTCTCAAACTCTGCTGGCCTCATACCTGGCGGCCATGGTGTACCCACCCCATCTCCCGCTCTGCAAAGCGCCCAGATGCCTAAAGGTGCAGGGGGAAAGGAGCTGGAAATGCCTGGCCATCCTCCATCCCCCAGTTTTGGGCAAGTGGGAAGCTTTGGCGGGGTGGGGGGAACCATGACCACCCACTGCAGAGAAGGGGGCTTGGCACATGTGGCAGGTCTCCAGCGTTAGACACTGCCCAGTAATTGGCTTTACCATGTGCCCCAACACCTGTGAAGGCAAGCACTGCCTCATGGCCCAGGCATCTCTGCCCACTCACTGCTGTCTCTAGGGATTAATGATGCCACTGGTGCAAAATTGTGGGAGCGTACTTGAGAGACAATGGACATATATTGAACCAGCCATGCAAGGAAGCAGACTGGCTGTAAGCCCTCGCCCTTGAAGTCACCTTGAGGAGAGAAAAACAGGAGTGACAGTGTTTGTTTCACACGAATTGAGAAATGGAGGAGTCGGAGGAGCAGGTGGGAAAACAGAGATTAGACGAACCAATCAGGAAAGAAGTTGAGTCACATGCTCGCCTTGTGCACAGGACTATTAACCAATCAACTAATGCGTGAACGCATGTAGGGATAGATAAACTGTATATAAGGGACAGTAGAATATCAATAAGGTGGCTTCTTTATGATTCACATTGGATCGTGTGAAGTCCAGTTTCTCTCCTCACAAAATCTGGTGTGCCGAGGTCAGCCTGCTTGAGCTGATTAAGGCAGCAACGCAGGAATACTACAGGAATGTCACTGACCCCGCTGGCTGGCCAGCTCCAAAGGTACCGCTGAGGTCCCAACCATCCCCCCCAGCATCACTCAGGGCACATCCCCATGGGCCTGAAGGTAGTAGGAGTGGCTCTGTTCACCCCAGCTTTTGCATCCTGTGTTCCCCCTCACAGTGGTGAAGGGACCCTCCCTCAGCATCTGCACTTGTAGCTTTGCTGTGGCCACCTATCCCTATACCCACACTGAGACTGTCCCAGTCCTTGGCACCGGTGAGGCCACACCTTGAATACTGTGTTCAGTTTTGGGCCCCTCACTACAAGAAAGACATGGAGGTGCTGGAGCATGTCCAGAGAAGGGCAATGAAGCTGCTGAGGGGTCTAGAGCACAAGTCTTATGAGGAGAGGCTGAGGGAACTGGGGTTCCTTGGTCTGGAGAGGCTGAGGGGAGACCTTATCGCTCTCTACAACTACCTGAAAGGAGGTTGTATCGAGGTGGGGGTAGATCTCTTCTCCCAAGTAACAAGTGATAGAACAAGCACAGCATACCTTGGCCGTGCCACTCAAAAACCACCTGCCTCAATCAGTCCGGTAACTACCCTTGCCCTGCCCCTGTGCTTCAGCTGTACCTGTGCTTGTGCTGTGCCAGCCGCTGTCCAGGTGATGGGCTGGTTGCTCCTCCTCATCCTCACCCTCGCCATCCTCTGCTTGCAGAGGGAGGTGTCCACTGACATGCTGCTCAGGCTGTCACAGCTCTCACCGCTGTCCCTGTGGCCTGGGGAGGGGACCCTTCCAGGGCTACTACAGCCCCTGCTCTGGGCACTGCTACTGCCTGCGAGGGATGGACTACTACATTGATGGGGCCCCCACCATCAGAAGACATTTCCACATACTATCCAGGAGGACTGTAAGGTTGGGATGGCTTGCCTTGCTTGGGGTAGCTTGCCATGGGATGGGATGGGACGGGACGGACATGCTCCCCCTTGTCCTCAGGGCCACTGCTCACCCTACCTCTGATGTCTCTTGCAGGAGTATCCTATGCTGTAGTTACAGCCCCAGAGCAATGGTCTATGCATCTACACATCACCCCAAGCCATCCTCCCTATACACAAGCCCTAGGTGCAGACAGGTTCAGTGGGGGGAGCACTCCAGGCAGGGTTCCAGGGGAGGGGAAAGCTTATTATTTTTTCCTAACACCAGCCAGCCACTAGGTCTCTTTTCATTAGGTTTTCACGCAAAATTACTCAGAGGGTTATTCTGGGGGTGATGGTATGGACTGCAGACCCCGAGGGGTAACGGGTTCCATCACGGTGCCCATGCAGGCAGTGATATGGCCACTGCACCTCCCTCTTGCAGGCTAAGTGGACATGATTGGGGAAGGCAGGATGCCATTATGATGCTGGGCTCTGATGCATGTTGTTGCCACCTGTGGAGAAGCAGTCACCATATTTACTCCCAGGGCAGGTGTTTCTACACTTGGTTTTATCCTGCAGTTCTTGAGACCGTATGGCACTTGAAATCTTGCTGGCACCCCTAAGCCCAACTAGCAGAGTGCTAGTATTTTTGAGAATCAGAAGGCCCTCTAGGGCAAAAACTACACACTCAATGGCC
>NW_009649258.1:0-288 GCF_000708025.1 Charadrius vociferus | reverse complement strand
GGAGGGTCCCATCACCTTTCGGACTCACTTCTATGGGGAAGACCCACAATGCTATGGGGCAGACCCATAGCGCTATGGGGCAGCCCCACGGCGTGACCCACAGCACCTCCAGGAGGGTCTTACCCACTTCTGAGGGGGTTAGGGAGGGTCCCATCACCTTTCGGACTCATTTGCTATGGGGCGCCCCACGGCGTGCCCCACAGCGCTATGGGGCAGCCCCACAGCGCGACCCACAGCGCCCGGGGGGGGTCTCACCCCCCCCCCAGGGGGTTTTGGGGAGGGGGGTCC
>NW_009649257.1:0-301 GCF_000708025.1 Charadrius vociferus | reverse complement strand
AATTGCCCCAGGAACCAGCAGAGGCAGGGGCAGAATGTTAATCAGAATCAAGGCAAGAGACAGAAGGTGCAAGTGAGGCAGGGCAGGCTGAACTTCACCACCATGGCTGATATTCCAGAGGGAGCACCCGTCATGACTGGTATCTTTACAGTTTTGAATTATCCTGCTATTATCCTTTTTGATTCTGGTGCATCGCATAGTTTTATCAGTGCCAAATTTAGTGCCAAGTGCCAGTTACCCTTTCACCACACCGATGGGGGCATTACAATTTCAACACAAGGAGGCAGGGTTGCCACCTATC
>NW_009649256.1:17076-17326 GCF_000708025.1 Charadrius vociferus | reverse complement strand
GGTGGTCCCTGCTGCCTCTTCTCCCTCTGCAGAAATGGAAACAAACAACCATTTTAACTTCACTGGCCTTTCCTCCGCACCCGCTGCCTCAGGACCGAAACCCACGCCTGCCTCAGGGGACAGCCCCTTCGCCCACAGCTCCCCGCTCAGCTTCCCCCCGCAAGGGAAAAGTAAGTGCCCCCATGGGGCTGGTGCAGCCAAACCCGGGGACAGAGGGGCTGCGGCGGGGCGGGCCGCGGGGTGGCGCCCG
>NW_009649256.1:0-201 GCF_000708025.1 Charadrius vociferus | reverse complement strand
AGGTGGCGGCTCATCCCGCGGGGGCTGCCGGGCCTGGGCCAGTTCGTGGCAGAGGCGCCATCACCTCCTCTCCACTGTGGGCCCAGCGAGGGCCACTGCAGTCCCGGGGGGCTTTTGCCGTCACTCCTCACCCTCCCAAGCCTCCCTCCATGTTTCCGTCAAGCTCCAGGTTGGGAGCTCGCCCTGCCCTGGGCTGGGGAC
>NW_009649255.1:0-428 GCF_000708025.1 Charadrius vociferus | reverse complement strand
CGGGGAGCGGGAAGGGGTTGGGTACGACTTAATGCCAACAACTGCCCCAATTCCCTAAGTTCAGAAGGAAAAAAAGTAGGAGAAGCGGCTCAAATTGAGGCAAAAAATAAATTAGAACAGGCGATGGTGCCAAAAAGAGCACCAAATTTAATAAAATTGATTGCAATGTCGATGCGCAAGACCACGGTGCTGTGGAGCAGCGGAAAAAGAGGATAAAGGCATAATTTAATGCGAATATGTGTATGTATTAGGGTGTATTTTTGTCTGTATTTACTCACGTATTCTGGGTTGGTTTGGGTTTTTTTTTTGTTATAAACCACATTTTGAGGAGAAAAGCGGAGAAATCCTGGGGGGTTTTGGAGGCATTTGTGACAATTTGAAGAGGAAACGGTGATTGTGGCGCCTCAATTAAAGGCAGCGGCTCCTCA
>NW_009649254.1:0-279 GCF_000708025.1 Charadrius vociferus | reverse complement strand
CTGCCGGTGATGCTGCTTCTTCTAGGATTTCCCCACGGAATGGGGCCGGGGGGCACTGGGGTGGAGGGGGGATGACCCCGCTCAGGCTGGGAAGGTGGCTCAGGGCATTTTATTTTGTTTTATTTTTATTTATTTTTTTTAATTGTATTTTTTATTTTATTTCATTTTTTATTTTATTTCATTTCATTTTAATTTTTATTGATTTTGTTAATTTTTTTAGTATTTTTTATTTAATTTCTTTTATTTTTTATTTATTTAATTTTTATTTTATTTTTTATT
>NW_009649253.1:6390-7386 GCF_000708025.1 Charadrius vociferus | reverse complement strand
GTTACATGTCAAAGATTTCACCAAAGCATTTGGCATGACAAGTGAATATTATGCACAGATACCAATGGTATCCTGTCTGTGAAGAGAACTCTTGATGAAACCTGCTATTTGCTAGGAGAGCTCCCCGACGTGAGCACTGGATAAGATTAATTTATACAGGAGGTACTAAATACATTATTACTGCTGGACAGTGATATACTTAGGAGTAAAGATGTGTACTGATCTTTCCATCAATAACAAGAGAGCTGGCAAAATACATAAACTCTACTAGTGACAGCCTATATATAGGGTGGCCTCCAAAATGATGAATTTTTAGCAGGTCTTTCCTTTTACACGGGCTCTTGGTGTAGCATCAGTGTAGTATGGAAGCATCTCCCAGGCACTAAGCGCTGTGTAGAGAAGCTTTCTCAGCAGACAGATTGGCTACCAGCCATTTGCCAAGACACCGCTGAGAGCTGTCTCAAAGATTCCCCATGAAATGCTCCCAGTGGGAGTACTTTGCACTGCACTGAGGGGGTGGAGTTGCCTCTTGCCCGATTAGTAATCTTTTCCAGGCTGTAGACCATTTCTGAACTTCAAGAGAATCTCTTGTTTCCAAGACAAGAAGCTGGTGTTGGTGGAACTGCCCATGCTCTGACTACACTGATATCCAGAAATTGTACAGCTTAATGGGCATGAAGCTTGATTCAAGTAGCCGGGAGCCTGGAGAAGAGAAGGCTCCAGGGAGATCTTATTGTGGCCTTCCAGTACCTAAAGGGGGCCTACAGGAGAGCTGGGGAAGGACTTTTTACGGGGGCACGTAGTGACAGGATGAGGGGGAATGGCTTTAAACTGGAAGAGGGCAGGTTTAGATTAAACATTAGGAAGAAATTTTTCACTTTAAGGGTGGTAAGGCACTGGAACAGGTTGCCCAGAGAAGTTGTTGAGGCCCCATCCCTGGAGGTGTTTAAGGCCAGGCTGGACGTGGCCTTGGGCAACCTGGTCTAGTGGGAGGTG
>NW_009649253.1:4181-5681 GCF_000708025.1 Charadrius vociferus | reverse complement strand
GTGACCCTGCCTATGGCAGGGGGATTGAAATTCGATGATCTTCAAGGTCCCTTCCAACCTAAACCATTCTATGATTCTATGATTCCACGAAGTGCTAAACCAATAAGCCCACCCTCCAAGCAGAACTTTATTTCTCAAGCACAGCACACAAATGCTGCCATACGGTTGTCAAATGTACAATGGTTCACCTTCCACCAGCACAAAGAAAGGGCAGGCTAAGTTCTTTGTGAGCAGCAGGTAAGGCTCAGACTACTCGCAAGCAGAATACCTAAAGCTGTACCCACACTTGCAGTAATCTATGAAGCTAGCGCTCATCCATCTGTATCTTAACTGAGCAGGTGGCAGAAAAAAGGTGCAAACAGATCTTAACAGGGTATAATTCCCCCTCCCCCCCTGCTTTCTTCCCCTTTTTAACTGATCTTTAGAAAGAATTAGCATCTTGTGAGAAGGATGAGGATAGAAGCTACGAATGAAGCAAGAAAGTAGTAGAATAACCTTAGCAATAGCACCACTTTTTCCTCCCCACCCCCAAAGGGCGACTTTCTTGTTTGACTTCAATGCATCTTTTTGGTGAATGTCTCCACTGGGTATGCCAAGCTGAGCTGGTAAGTTTTAATCAACAGAAGTGCTTGTGCAGAATTCTGCTGCTGCCAGGCTGGGTAGACCATGCTTCTGGCCCCCTTACCACATAGGGTAAAGTAGAACCCTTTCATCATTTAAAGTGTTTACTTTAACAAGTGTTTTTTAGTGCTAAAGCTACAGCACCTCACATCTCTGAAAAGATAAAGAGCAGGGGGTTGTTTCAGTTGTTTAAATAGTTCCAAAACCATCATCTACAAAAAGGATTCTTATGAGGTGAGGAGTACAAAAATGACTGATGGTTTCAGAGAACAGACAAATGGATACTTGCATTCAAGCTTGGCATATTTGCACTGAGCACTTGTTGAGGCATTTGGCTGGTACTTATAATAAACCCTATTTAAGCAGTTGGGAAATATGCCAAAGGAGGAGAGAAACAGCAAAGAAATACATTTTGCCTATTATTAAATGCCACATGAGGTCTGTAGGTTCAAGAATGACTTCACTCAACAAGAACAGAAGGTAAAGAAGAGCGGAGGTGACTTCTCATTGACTGATAGCTTAGAAGACATTTTACCTTAGGCAAGAGACGATTGAAAACGTTATTGTCAAGAAATACGTTATGGAGAAGAGTGGGATCACGCTCTTGGTATTTCCTTCAAACTCCTGTTGTCTGGACAGTGAGGTAAAGTAAGTCACCTGTTGTTAAAAGAACAAGGAAACAAAAGATGAAGCACTTCTACTCTTTTTCTCGGTCTTTATACACACACAGAGGCAATGCTAAACAACATCTTGGCACTATTGCATTTCTGTGGCCCTCGCAACGCCCAGAAGTGCTGCCTGCACCGAGCAGAGGCCAAGGACAGTACATTTCATGATCAGTGCTGGGTGAACCACAAGGGAAGCACTGCGCGGTGTCCT
>NW_009649253.1:0-2649 GCF_000708025.1 Charadrius vociferus | reverse complement strand
ACCTCTCTGGGCAGCCTGTGCCAGTGCTCTGCCACCCTCAAAGTAAAGAAGTTCCTCCTCATGTTAAGATGGAACTTCCTATGCTCAAGTTTGTGCCCATTACCTCTTGTTCTATCACTGGGCACCACTGTAAAAAGACTGTTCCCATCTGCCTGGCTCCCTTCCTTTAAGTATTTATAAGTATCAATAAGATAATGGCTGTCTCTGAAGCTACACCAAGAGCCAGGATCTGCAAAATGATCTGCAGTGAAGCATGAGGCACGGACACTGTCGTCTCTCTGCTGCTATAGGTGCCATGATGTTTGATGGCTGTTGGAGCTGCTTGCTGGCACTGATGGGGAGTCCTGCCAGGCAGGTGCCTTCACTGCACCCTTCCCTCTTGCTCAGGCACTTGCCTGGCCCCTCGTTTACGTAACTCACGGGGGGTGGAGGGGGTGGGGGGGTGTCAGGCGAGTGTGGGGCCTGTGCAAGGGGAAGGGTGAGGTACGGCAGGAGGAAAGAGCACAGCTGGTAGCAAGACTGTGATGTGCACAGTTGTCTCATGAAAACTTGCACATAGTGGAGAGCTGGGATTACAAGTAATTTTGGAGTTTGCATCTCGTGTCTTGAACTCCCTGTAGTAAACAGGATTAATGTGATCCTTGGGTACGTGAACAGAGAACAGGCTTAGGGGAGGGACTTAGTATATAATGGAAATGATTAGACTGTTGTTACAATATTAAATCCAGACCTAGCTTCTGCGTTGTAAGAAGGAGGCTGCAAAATTCAAAAGTGAGGGATAAGTTGTAGTGACCCTAAGCAGGAGACCATTGCATATAGAGGAGTTAAGAGATTGCTGGTGCTTTGCTGCATGCCCAGCGTGGCCCTCGTGCTGTGCCACATGGTACCAAGCCCTTGGCCGCAGGACAACCTCAGCCAGCCCATGGCAACAGAGGAACATGCAGGCAGCTCCCACTTTTGGTACCAGCGATTAGGCAACCTAGGCTTCTTCTTTACTGTTTGCCCCAAATCTGCTGCAGTCATTACTTCGTCGCGAAGGATTATTCTTCTGCCTGGCAGCAAACCAGAAAGTGGTGATGTACATCTTGCTGTGTTTTCTCTCTCGGTAAACAGGTTTACAAAGCAGAGGAGATCTATAAGAAAAAGAAGCAGAAAAAAAAGAAAACAACGCAGGATAAGCCACAAAAATCTCAGTGGTGTGGTACGCCAGAGCTTCATGCAGTAACAATGATCGAAGGCATCCTTCCAAGGCCAAAAACCACCCTGCAGCCTGGTATTCTTGACACCGGTAAGTGACAGTGACTGGAGTGCCTTCAGGCTGAGGAGAACATTAAGCTCAGATGTGACACTTCTGGAGAGGTGTCTAGGCAATTAGCTAATGTGTTACAGACTGGCACTTCATCTTCTTGCCCTTCTTTGAGAGAAGCAACTCTCTTCTGTGCTGCCAGTACTTGCAAAGAAAACTTGTAGGTATTTCTTCTCTCTCATCCTAAGGAGACAGGCTTGCCACCTCTGAGCATAAAACAGCCAGACAGGCTCTGGGCAGCATTACAGAATATAGAAACATTTCGATTGGGAAAGACCTTTAAGATCATCAGGTCAAACTGTTAACCTGGCCCTGCCAAGTCCACCACTAAACCATGTCCCTAAGCAACACATCTACGCATCTTTTAAATACCTCCAGGGATGGTGAGTCAACTACTTTTCTGGGAAGACTGTCCTAATGCTTGATAACACAGTCTGTGACAAAATTTCTGCTAATATCCAACCTAAACTTCTCCAGCTGCAACTTGAGGCTGTTTCCTCTTGCCCTATCACCTGTTACTTGGGAGAAACTGACCCCAAACACTCTACAACCACCCTTCAGGTAGTTGTAGAGAGCGATAAGGTCTCCCCTCAGTTTCCTTTTCTTTAGGCTAAACAACCGCAGTTCCTTCAGCCACTCATTTAAAGACTTGTGCTCGAGACTCCTCACCAGCTTTGTTGCTCTTCTCTGGACACACTCCAGCACCTCAATGTCGTTCTTAGAGTGAGGGGTCCAAAACTGAATACAGTATTCCAGGGGCGGCTCACCAGTGGCCGAGTACAGGAGGAAGATCACTTCTCTAGTCCTGCTGGTCACACTATTCCTGATACAACCCAGGATGCTTTTGGCTTTCTTGGCCACCTGGACACACTGCTGACTCATATTCAGCTGGCTGTTGACCAACACCCCCAGGTCCTTTTCCACCAGGCAGCTTTCCAGCCACTCTTCCCCATGCCTGTAGCACTGCATGAGGTTGTTGTGGCCCAGTTGCAGGAACCTCTTGCAGGAACCTCACGCCATTGGCCTCGGCCCATCGATCCAGCCTATTCAGGTCCCTCTATAGAGCCTTCCTACCCTCAAGCAGACCAACATTCATGCCCAACTTGGTGTCATCTCTTAACTTACTGAGGGTGCACTCAACCACCTCGTCCAGATCGTTGATAAAGACATTAAACAGAACTGGCCCCAGTACTGAGCCCCGGAGAACACCACTTGTGAGCAGCCACCATCTGGATTTAACTCCATTCACCACCACTCTTTGAGCCTGGCCATCCAGCAAGTTTTTTGCCCAGCCCGTCCAAGCCACGAGCAGCCTTTTTCTCCAGTAGAATGCTGTGGGAAAC
>NW_009649252.1:0-613 GCF_000708025.1 Charadrius vociferus | reverse complement strand
TGTTGTGTTTAATTCTGATCCATACTGCGATTGATTGGCTAACTACTTTACCTGCATACCTTGGGCATCACGTAATGGATTTTATTACGAATTACACTTTCAATTTTACCTTGGAAAAGTTTACTTCACCCTTTTATGCTCATGCCAAACTGACATCACCAGAGGTAAGGGATGGAAATCTTTTGGATTTCGGAAATGATTGTTACTTTCTTAAAATCATAATTTTATTGTTGATTATCCTGAATGTGTTGCAGGGGTGGTTTCTTGTTAAATATTGGTACAGGAGTAGGTGTAAGACATACAGCCTCCCCCCCCCCCCCCGCCTGTACTGGCAAGTCACTCTGCTGCCCCTACAGGGATGAGCCACTCCACCACCTGTACCAGCACAAGTCACTCTGCCACCCGTACTGGCACAAGCCACTCTGCCACCTGTGCCGGCATGAGCTACTCCAGCTTTGACAATGAACACCACCACTACTTCAACTCTGACAATGACCGCTGCCACTATCCCAGGCTCAATAACAAGCACAGTCACTACTCCAGGTGCTCCGACGAGTACCTCTGCTACTCCAACTCCATCAGAACTAGTACAAGTTGCCCTGGTGACCAGGAA
>NW_009649251.1:2402-3108 GCF_000708025.1 Charadrius vociferus | reverse complement strand
GCCGTCAATCACTGTAGTGGGTGGGGTTTGGGCTGTCAATCACCCTTGTGGGCGGGACTTGGGGGTGTCAATCACACTGGTGGGTGGGACATGGAGGTGTCAGTCATCCTGGTGGTAGGGATTTGAGCCGTCAATCACTGTGGTGGGCGGGATATGGGGATGTCAATCACCGTGGTGGGCGGGATATGGCACTGTCATTCATAGTTGTGGGCGGGATTTGGGCTGTCAATCACCCCTGTGGGCGGGACATGAGGGTACCCATCACCCTGGTGGGCGGGGCATACAGTTGTCAATCACCGTGGTGGGTGAGACATGGGGCTGTCAATCACCCTGGTGGGTGGGATTTAGGCTGTCAATCAACCTGGTGGGCGGGATTTGGGTTGCCAGTCACCCTTTTGGGTGGGAGTTGGGGATGTCAATCACCCTGGTGGGCGGGATTTGAGCTGTCCATCACCCTGGTGGACAGGACTTGGGGCTGTCAATCACCCTTGTGGGTGAGATTTGGGCTGTCAATCACTGTAGTGGGTGGGATTTGGGCTGTCAATCACCCAGGTGGGCGGGACATGGGGCTGTCAATCACCATGGTGGTTGGGATTTGAGCTGTCCATCACCCTGGTGGGTGGAACTTTGGCTGTGTATCCCCACGAGGGCGGGGTCAATCATCCGGGGGGCGGGGCCTGCAGCTGTCACTCACAGCCTGTTCCCG
>NW_009649251.1:0-918 GCF_000708025.1 Charadrius vociferus | reverse complement strand
CCCCTATAGCTCCCATAATGTGTCCCCTATAGCCCCTATAGGGCGTCCCCTATAGCCCCCATGGCACATCCCCTATAGCCCCCAGGGTGTCCCCTATAGCCCCCACAGTGTGTCCCCTATAGACCCCACAGCACATCCCCTATAGCCCCTATGATGTGTCCCCTATAGGCCCATGGTGCATCCCCTATAGACCCCAGGGTGTGTCCCCTATATCCCCTATGATGTGTCCCCTATAGCCCCCATGGCACACCTCTATAGCCCCCACGGTGTGTCCCCTATAGACCCCATGGTGCATCCCCTATAGACCCCAGGGTGTGTCCCCTATATCCCCTATGATGTGTCCCCTATAGCCCCCCCATCCACTATAGACCCTATGGAGTGTCCCCTATAGCCCCCATGGCAGGTCCCTTATAGCCCCCACAGCACATCCCCTATAGCCCCCATGGTGTGTCCCCTATAGCCCCTATGGTGTTTCACCTATAGCCTCCATGGCGCATCCCCTATAGCCCCTGTGGTGTGTCCCCTATAGCCCCCATTGCACATCCCCTATAGCCCCCAGGGTGTGTCCCCTATAGACCCCACAGCACGTCCCCTATAGCCCCGATGGTACTTCCCCTATAGCTCCCAGAGTGTCCCCTATAGCCCCTATGGGGGGTCCCCTATAGCCCCCATGGCACATCCCCTATAGCCCCCAGGGTGTGTCCCCTATAGACCCCACAGCACGTCCCCTATAGCCCCGATGGTACTTCCCCTATAGCTCCCAGAGTGTCCCCTATAGCCCCTATGGGGGGGTCCCCTATAGCCCTCACAGCACATCCCCTATACCCCCAGGGTGTGTCCCCTATAGCCCCCATGGCACATTCCCTATAGCCCCCATGGAGTGTACCTTATAGCCCCCACGCCGGATCCCCTATACCT
>NW_009649250.1:0-356 GCF_000708025.1 Charadrius vociferus | reverse complement strand
AAATCCATGCGACAGAGCAGCAAGGTCTGGTTGCATAGTGGCTCCTTTTAGCACCCTGAGGGAATGGGATAGATGCACAAATATCACCTTTTCTGCTGCATTGAAATGCCCCATGGGTGCATCAATATTCCTGATTCATGGACAGATAGAGATTTGTTTTCTTTCTGATAGAGTTCACCTGCCAGCCATGTAAAAATGGGTAATTTGGATCTAAAGCACGTCTCCCTGCTCACCGTGTGTGGACAGAGCTTCAGGAGATGAGTTCTTATCTCTCAGAAGAGCTGAGGTAAATCTCTCTCACTAAAATCTCAGGGTGAAATCTGGTGTTGTCCTTCCTTCCCTTCCCTTCCCTTCCC
>NW_009649249.1:4500-8923 GCF_000708025.1 Charadrius vociferus | reverse complement strand
CTTAGTTGCCAGCTGTGGTTAAACCACAACAAAGGTTCAGACTCAGACTTCAACAAAGTCTAGCATTTGGGACTAGCATTTCAGTAAGGGCCCACTTTTACTGATAAGCAAAGAGAAATTAAAGAGCTGCAGCCCTAACAGTCACTCCAACTAACTGGTGGCTGTGCAAGCCTAAAAAGAAGCTTGAGGTCTCCAGGGAACTGGAATTAGAAGGATTACATCTTTCAAAAGAATTTCCGTTTTATAAGTGGGCAATTTTTCAGAGAACTATAAGGATACTGTGACCTGCTGAAACAAAATGGTGTCCACCTGTCACAACTACAAGGCTGAGGCTAAAACCCAAACAGAAGCACTACAACTTACCTACTCACGTCTCCACTCAAATGAACCTCCCAAGGACAGAAATAGCTGTCAGGACCTTAGGATGCATGGAGCTGCAGCATCTCTAAGTCCCCGTAGCACCTGAAGGCAGCGTTGGATGTCATAGCAGCAAGTGCGCTCAGCTGGAAGAACTCCTTTCTGGTGACTGGAAAATGGGAAACATTGCACCCATTTTTAAAAAGAGTAGAAAGGAGGACTCTGGGAACTACCAACCTGTCAGCTTCACCTCTGTGCCTGGGAAGATCATGGAACAGATCTTCCTAGAAGCTATGTTAAGACACATGGAGGACAGGGAGGTGATTCGAGACAGCCAGCATGGCTTCACCAAGGGCAAGTCCTGCCTGACCAACCTAGTGGCCTTCTATGATGGAGTGACTACATCAGTGGACGAGGGAAGAGTTACAGATGTCATCTATCTGGACTTCTGTAAGGCCTTTGACACAGTCATCCACAACATCCTGCTCTCTAAATTGGAGAGATAAGGATTTGATGGATGGACTGTTCCGTGGATAAGGAACTGGCTGGATGGTCACATCCAGAGGGTAGTGGTCAATGGCTCTATGTCCAGATGGAGATCAGTGATGAGTGGTGTCCCTTAGGGGGCATATTGGGACCAGTACTGTTTAATATCTTAATCAACAACATAGTGGGATCGAGTGCACCCTCAGCAAATTTGCAGACAACACCAAGCTGAGTGCTACAGTTGACACACCTGAGGGACGGGATGCCATCCAGAGGGACCTGGACAAGCTCGAGAAGTGGGCCCATGTGAACCTCATGAGGTTCAACAAGGCCGAGTGCAAGGTCCTGCACTTGGATCAGGGCAACCCCCGGTATTAATACAGGCTGGGGGATAAAGGGATTGAGGGCATCCCTGCCAAGAATGACTTGGAGGTACTGGTGGATGAAAAACTAGACATGAGATGGCAATGTCTGCTTGCAGCCCAGAAAGCCAACTGTATCCTGAGCTGCATCAGAAGAAGCGTGGCCAGCAGGTCGAGGGAGGTGATTCCTCCCCTCTGCTCTGCTCTGGTGAGACCCCACATGGAGTACTGCATCCAGTTCTGGCATCCCCAGTAAAAGAAAGACATGGACCTGTTAGAGCTGGTCCAGAGGAGGGCCACGAAAATGACCAGAGGTCTGGAAAACCTTTCCTATGAAGAAAAGCTGAGATAGTTGGGATTGTTCAGCCTGGAGAAGAGAAGGCTCCGGGAAGACCTTATTGCAGCCTTTCAATATATAAAGGGGGCTTTCAATATATAAAGGGATGTCCAGCCACTTCATGGGAAATAGGGCCTCAGTATGCATAGCAGTTGCTTTGGAAGACAAAACGCCTTAATAATGAATGCCCCCGCTCCTCCACCTTTCTGTTAGCTTCTGTTGCTGAGCACGATGTCATATGGTATGGAATATCTCTTTGGTCGGATTGGGTCAGCTGTTCTGGCTATATCCCCTCCCAACCTCTTGCCCACCCTCAGCCTACTGGCCTTTGGAGGTGGCGGGTTTGGAGAGACAGCCTTGATGCAGTGCCAGCACTTCTCACCAGTAGCCAAAACATTGGTGTGTTATCAACACCTTTCTAGCTACAAATACAAAGCACAGCACTATGAGGGGGGAAAACTAACTCCATTCCAGCTAGACTCAATACAATAAAAAAAAATAATAAAAAAGATCTTTCTTGAAGTAAAAAATAACTCTCCAAAACAAGCAATGCAAAAGTTGAGGGAGGAATACATCCATGAGACAGACATAGACTACGGAAATGGTGCCTTATAAATGCATTTTTGCATTTGTCATTGTTATTTACTGATGTAAACAGTTGTTTAATGTTGACGTGTAACACTGCATCACTGAAACAGAGTATGATGAATAATAGGAGAACTATACCGTTTCAGCCAAAAATCTGAGCTAAAATAGTTTTGCATTATACTTCCATATATACAATATTTTTCTGGCTACTATTGTGTTCAGTGGAGTTTGTCTGCCTGTACCACAGCTAGAATTTGGTTCCAACATTTAAACAGCTTCTAATCTCTAATACAGCAGATGAACATATTCCTTTACTTCTCATTAGTCTGTAAGGTTTTTAGCAATGTTGCAAAAAAATAAAATATGAAGAGTATTAAATGTCATATACAAATTATGAAATTGATTAGATACTCCCAGACACAGTAAGGGGTACTGGTGCAGGACATGAGTGTGAAGTAAACTTTTTGTTTTAAATAATGCAAGATGATTACTGGGAAAGGCCCCCTTGAGAGCATAGAAAGTAACGGTTATAAAACAAAGACACTGTCTCTTCTACAAGGGAACCTGTAAATGAGGGTAGTGCTAGCTCAGACAAGCCCAAGAACTGAATGCATGCTGATAGCTAGGCTTCCCAGAAGGGAAAACTTCAATGGTCATAACAAGCGAAAAGCCCCATGGAGATCATGACAGCCACAGTGAAATCTTTCCACCTGGCATGCAAAAACTTTTTATCTGAGCAAGGTGGTGAAATTTGATTTCCCTTAACCAGCAGGCAGAACAGCCTATAATGCTGATGATAAACATTAGTTTAATATTTCAGGATGATAGCTACCAAGGACGCTCTAGTCCAACATCTGTCATCAAAAGTCATGCAACCCAGACAGTGTAAATACAAAAGTTTCATGAAAATACATGCAAAGCTATATAAAAAATTGTTGCATTAAAATTCAAAGTTATTGCAGATGGAACCAAACCAATTTACATTTTTTCAAAACAAAACAAAAGTTTTTCTATACATCAGCTCCAGTCATATTTATGTAGAAACAAAAAGATATCTCGGGAGAATTGCTGTTTATTTCGGTCAGTAATTGACTGCCTTTGAACTTGATGAAATGCAACCATAATTTCTAATTAGACCTAAATTGGAAACAGTTTTTCCTGTCCTCTGACACTTAAAAATCTTCACCCAATGTTAGCTCTGAAGTTAGAATCTACTTTTTTCTGTTTTTCATAAAATCTAGTAAGTATTAAATTTCAAAGATTTTACAGATCAGATTTTGCTAGCAACAGAAATTAGATGTTTCAAAATTATGCTATTGTCCTGGTTCCGGTGGGGATAAGGTTAATTCTCACAAGAAGCTGGGACAGGACACAGCTGGGACAGCTGATCCAAACTAGCCAAAGGGGTATTCGATACCATGTGACATCATGCTCAATATATAACTGGGGGGGCAGGAATCGCTGCTCGGGAGTGGACTGGGGCTCTTCCGGGTTCCGGCCAGTGAACGGTTGCACATTAATTGTGTTTTGTGCATTCCTTTATCAGTATTATTGTTGTTGTTTTCCCCTTTGCTTCCCTTTGCTTTCTTGTTCTGTTTTACTGCCTTTATCTCAACCTACAAGTTTTACCTTTTTCTTCCGATTCTCCTCCATACTGCTGCTGAGAGGGGGAGTGAGAGAATGACTGCATGGTTCTAAACCACAACAGTCCGTTTTTGGTGCCCAACATGGGGCACGAAGGGTTGAGATAATGACAGATCTGATGAGAGCATGTTAAAAAAAAAATTATTATACACATTAATTATATTAGTTAAATAGACGCTGGTTACAATGTTGCTTTGTTGGATGTTCAAGCCAGCATGCTTTTATTGCTATGTCTCCTGAACATGCTTCAGGTCTTGTTTAGGGTTACAAATTTTTTTTTAAGACTACCACCCAGAGATCTGCCCCGAGGCTGGATAGTCAGGGGTGGCATGGCATGTGGAAGAATATGGGCAGGTATCTAGAGAACTTCTAACCTCCAATATTTGGAACTGCACTCCCAAACAACTACAGGATTCTGAGTAAGTGATAGAATATTTAAATGGAAAATGCTGTGGCTATTCCAGAGAGGCACAACTTACCGCACTGTGCTGGGCCCTGGCCAGTATCTACCAAACACAGATATTATGCAGTACGCTCAGGGTAAAGAGAGGGAAAACAGACCGACAGGGGCCACAGCTACTCCAATTCCTGTGACAGGCGCTGTGGCTATTCCACCCCTTGCAACAACTACTGTGGCTACCCCACACCC
>NW_009649249.1:0-3984 GCF_000708025.1 Charadrius vociferus | reverse complement strand
CTGAGGGAATTAGCTGTACGGGAGATGATTTACTATGACCCAGATAACGCACAGTTACCCACAGATCCTGATGAAGTCCAGTGCACAAGGCCCATATGGCGGAAGTTTGTACAGAGCGCACCATCCTCGTATGCCAAGTCCTTGGCAGTGATGGAATGGAAAGGTGAGAAGGACTAACGGCAGATGAGGTGGCTGTTTGACTCCGGCGATATGAAGAAAGTCTCTCTTCCCCCCTCATCTCAGCCGTGGAGAAATTGTCCCGGAAGGTCCAGCAATTCAAAGAGAATATGTCCTACTCCCCACCCGTAAGGACCAGAGTCTCAGCTATTAGGAGTATGTATTTCTCTGCTCAAGAGAGAGGATATAGAGGGTACACACCACGAGGCACCCTGTGGTTTTAACTGCGTGACCACGGAGAGTACATGAGGAGGTGGGATGGACAACCTACCTCGACCCTAGAGGCACAGGTACATGAGTTGCAAGGAACAACAATCACAAAAGTGGATACCTCCAGGAAAAGTGTAGCTCCAGTTTCCAGCGGGCAGTTCCCCAGACAGAGTAGAAGGCCTGATCTTACTTCTGATCCTCTGGAAGGGACTTCCAAGTCATTTTTGCAACAAGTGAGTAACAAAAACTATGCCAGGATTGGGAGTGGCCCTGCCTCAAGCCAGGTGGAGGAAAGAGATAAGCGGGTTTATTGGACTGTGTGGATTCGATGGCCTGGCACATAAGATCCACAAGAGTATAAAGCTCTAGTGGACACTGGTGCACAATGTACCCTAATACCATCAAGCTATAAAGGGGCAGAACCCATCTGTATTTCTGGAGTGACAGGGGGATCCCAAGAGTTGACTGTATTGGAAGCTGAAGTGAGTCTAACTAGGAATGAGTGGTAAAAACACCCCATTGTGACTGACCCAGAGGCTCCGTGCATCCTTAGCAGAGCCTACCTCAGGAGAGGGTATTTTAAAGACCCAAAAGGGTACTTGTGGGCTTTTGGCATAGCTGCTGTGGAGATGGAGGAAATTAAACAGCTGTCTACCTTGCCTGGACTCTCAAGGCGCCCTTCTGTTGTGGGGTTTTTGAGGGTCGAAGAACAACAGGTGCCAAACGCTACCACAACGGTGCATCGTCGGCAATATTGCACCAACCAAGACTCTCTGTATCCCATCCATAATCTGATTCGATGGCTAGAGACCCAAGGAGTGATCAGCAAGACTCGCTCACCTTTTAACAGTCCCATATGGCCAGTGCAAAAATCTAATGGAGAGCGGAGCCTAACAGGGGACTATTGTGGCCTAAATGAAGTCACGCCAGCACTGAGTGCTGCCGTGCCGGATGTGCTAGAACTGCAATACAAACTAGAGTCAAAGGCAGCCAAGTGGTATGGGCCAACTGATATCACTAATGCATTTTTTCTCAATCCCTTTAGCAGCAGAGTGCAGGCCACAGTGTGCTTTCACTTGGAGGGGCATCCAGTACACCTGGAATCAACTGCCCCAGGGGTGAAAACACAGCTCTACCATTTGCCATGGACTGATCCAGACTGCACTGGAACAGGGTGAAGCTCCGGAACACCTGCAATACATTGATGACATCATCGTATGGGGCAACACAGCAGAAGTTGTTCTTGAGAAAGTGAAGAAATAGTTAAAATCCTTCTGAAAGCTGGTCTTGCCATAAAACAAAGTAAGGTCAAGGGACCTACACAGGAATACCAGTTTTTAGGAATAAAATGGCAAGATGGGTGTTGTCAAATCCCAATGGACGTGGTCAACAAAATAGCAGCTGTGTCTCCACCAGCTAGCAAGAAGGAAACACAAGCTCTTTTAGGCGTTGTCGGGTTTTGAGTTTTTCAGAGGATGCATATTCTAAATTACAGTCTGATTGTAATCCCTCTCTATCAAGTGACCCAGAAGAAGAGTGATTTTAAATGGGGTCCTGAGCAGTGACAAGCCTTTGAAGAAATTAAACAGGAAATAGTTCATGCAGTAGCCCTTGGGCCATTCCGGGCAGGACAAAATGTTAAAAATGTGCTCTACATCGCAACTGGGGAGAATGGCCTTACCTGGAGTGTCTGGCAGAAAGCACCAGGGGAGACTGAAGGTCGACCCCTAGAGTTTTGGAGTCGGGGATACAGAGGATCCAAGGCCCGCTATACTCCAACTGAAAAAAAGATATTGGCAGCATACGAGGGGGTTCGAGCTGCTTTGGAAGTGGTTGGTGCTGAAGCACAGCTCCTCTTAGCACACTGACTGCTGGTGCTGGGCTGGATGTTCAAAGGAAGGGTCCCCTCTACACATCGTGCAACTGATGCGACGTGGAGTAAGTGCGTCACACTGGTCAAACAACAGCCTCGAACGGGAAACCCCAATCACCCAGGAATACTGGAAGTGATCATGGACTGGCCAGAAGGAAAAGATTTTGGAATATCACCAGAAGAGGAGGTGACACATGCTGAAGAGTCCCCACCGTATAATAAACTGCCAGAAAATGAGAAGCAATATGCGCTGTTCACTGATGGGTCCTGTCGTATTGTGGGAAAGCATCAAAAATGGAAGGCTGCTGTATGGAGTCCTACAGGACAAGTTGCAGAAACTGCTGAGGGAGAAGGTGAACTGAGTCAATTTGTAGAAGTGAAAGCCATCCAGCTGGCTTTAGACACTGCTGATTGATTGAGAAAAATGGCCAGTGCTCTGTCTCTATACTGACTCATGGATGGTGGCAAATGCCCTGTGGGGGTGGTTACAGCAGTGGAAGCAGAGCAACTGGCAGAGCAGAGGCAAACCCATCTGGGATGCTGAACTGTGGCAAGATATTGTTTTGTGGATAGAGCAGCTGGTTAGCAGCTGGTTGCACCAGTACATCACGTTGATGCTCATGTACCTGAGTCAGGCCACTGAGGAACATCAAAACAACCATCAGGTGGATCAGGCCACTAAAATTGAAGTGGCTGAGGTGGATCTGGACTGGCAACATAAGGGTGAACTGTTCATAGCTCAGTGGGCCCATGACGCTTCAGGCCATCAAGGAAGAGGTGCAACATATAGATGGGCTCGTGACCAAGGGGTGGACATGACCATGCACACTATCACACAGGTTATCCACGAATGTGACACATGCACTGCAATCAAGCAAGCCAAGTGGTTAAAGCCTCTGTGGTATGGAAGATGATGGCTGAAATATAAGTATGGGGAGGCTTGGCAGATTGATTATATCACACTCCCACAAACCCACCAACACAAGCGCTATGTGCTTACAATGGTGGAGTCAACCACTGGGTGGCTGGAAACATACCCTGTGCCCCATGCCACCACCCAGAATACCATCCTGGGCCTTGAAAAGCATGTCTTAAGGTGATATGGCACCCCAGAAAGAAAGTCAGACAATAGGACTCATTTCCAAAACAACCTCATAGACACCTGGGCCAAAGAGCATGGCATTGAGTGGGTATATCACATCCCCTATCATGCACCAGCCTCCAGGAAGACTGAACAATACATTGGACTGCTAAAGACTACCCTGAGAGCAATGGGTGTTGGGACCTTTAAACATTGGGATACACATTTAGCGAAAGCTACCTGTTTAGTTAACCGCAGGCGATCTCCCAGTCGATCTGTCCCTGCCCAATCAAAACTTCCACGTACTGTGGAAGGGGATAAAGTCCCTGTAGTGCACATGAAGAATATGTTAGGGAAAACAGTCTGGGTTAGTCCTGCCTGTCACATAGATGCCCACATACCTGAGTCAGGCCACTGAGGAACATCTAAACAACCAGCTGGTGGATCAGGCTGCTAAGATTGAAGTGGATCAGGTGGATCTGGACTGGCAACATAAGGGTTACACAATTTTAGGTTTTTCCATAATGGGATGGCCTACACAGCACCAGGCTTGCTGGCATGAGATGGAGTTCACCTTTCTGAAAGGGGTAAGAGGGTCTTTGCTCACAAGCAAGTGGGGATCATTGACAGAGCTTTAAACTAG
>NW_009649248.1:0-584 GCF_000708025.1 Charadrius vociferus | reverse complement strand
GGGCTTTGCACGAGGATGGTGCTTTACATGAGCATGAGGCCTCGCACGAGGACAGGGCTTTGCACAAAGATGGAGCTTTGCACGAGGGGGGGCTCCCACGAGGTCAGGGTCTCTTACGAGGACAGGGCCTCGGAGATGGATGGTGCCTCGCACGAGGATGGGGCTTTGCACAAGGCAGAGACCTCACATGACCTCGCACGAGGACGGAGTCTTGCACAAGGATGGGGCTTTGGGGGAAGAAGGTGCCTTGCACAAGGATGGGACTTTGCACAAGGATGGGGCCTCGCACAAGGACCTGGCACAAGGACAGGGTCTTGCATGAGGACGGGGCCTCGCACAAAGATGAAGCTGCGCACGAGGCTGGGGCCTTACACAGGGCTGGTGCTTTGCACGAGGACGAGGTCTTGTACAAGGACCTTGCACGAGGATGAGGCCTCGCATGAGGACAGGGCCTTGCACAAGGCTGGGACCTCGCACGAGAATGGGGCTTCACCCAGGGATGGGGACAGATGGGGACAGATGTGGCCTTGCACCAGGACAGGGCCTTGCACGAGGATGGGGCTTTGCACGAGGATGGGGCTTTG
>NW_009649247.1:0-1753 GCF_000708025.1 Charadrius vociferus | reverse complement strand
AAAGTTCACTAAAGGACAGCATTTTGCCAAAAAAGTCACAGACTGTTGGCTCAGGGTAACACGTAGGTATTTTATCAGTTCTATAAGACCTTTGAGGGCTCTATTTGGTCCCCAAGTCCCCAGTTTATCACAGAGTTTTAGCCACTGTGTCTCCACGCCGCTCCATCCTTCGCACTGTTTTTCTTCTGTAGTGACATCTCATTCCCGTGTCTGCTGGATTATCACAGGGTTTGGCCTTGGAGTCTCCCCTCCACCCCACCCCCCGTGTTGCTTTGCAAGCAGTATTGTACAGGTAATCACAGATGTAGCGGATTCTTCACATACCAGCTGCAGCTGTATTCTACCCTAGAAGCCTTTTGATTTTATACCTTTCCTTAATGTGTGACCAATGCTGTATTATTGATCATTTTTAGTAATCATTCCACAGATACCTACATGTTTCTGTGGACACTTTTTCGAAAGCGATATGGGCCTCTGTACTTTCGGGAGAGAAAGCTCAAGATGTGATTGCACACTGGCACGGAGCGTTTGCTGCACTGGGTATTCCAAAAATGATCCGTATGGACAATGGTTCAGGATACGTCGCGCTACGTATGCAGGACTTCCTTAAACTATGGGGTGTTCAGCATACTACTGGAATTCCGCATTCACCCACTGGACAAGCCATTGTCGAACGAACTCACCAAACTCTTAAGCACTTACTTGAAAAACAAAAAGGGGGAATGTCAGGGGAAACACCTCATGCACGAGTAATGAAAGCTATTTATGTGTGCAATCACCTCACAGTCCCAGAAATGGGAGATTTACCTATTTTGTTAAATCATTTTCTGTCGTTACAGGCAAGCGATTCAGGTGCAGTCTTAAATAAAGAGTGCCAGTTTGAACGAAGAAGTAACAGGCAGTTGGGAAGGTCCTCATGAGTTGATTACCTGGGGATGAGGATACACTTGCACGTCCACTCCTACAGGGCCAAAATGGGTGCCTGCCCATCATGTGCGACCTTATCTGTCATCTCAATGATTAATTTGATATGCAATGGGTTCTGGGTTGCACCTCAGCCAAAGCATAATGTATGGATTACGTTAGCGAATATGACAGGACAAGATTCCATTTGTCTTGCCACGGCATCACCTGAAACCCCTTTCACACTTGTTTGGTAGGAGTCCCCATTGATGATAGCAGTCTTGTAGTGAGTATGGCAAATCATTCAGGGAGAATCCCCATGGAAAACAAGAAAATTAATAGCAGTAGCATGTCTCTGTGGGTTGCTGCTTTGCCTCCTGCAAATATAGAACCTCAGGAATTAGAATTATTAGGTTCTTTGACAATGGATGCCTGCTTCTCTTTCGTTAATCCAGACAACAGAACATCATGGATACTTACGCAAAATCTTAATGCTACATTTGATATATATCACAATAGAACGGCTTGGTGTAATGCTACTAGTAGATCACCAGACACTGTTGTAAATGGAATGACAGCACAACCACGTGCCCTGCCATATGGTGTATTTTTGATATGTGGTGATAGAGCTTGGCCTGGCATTCTGTCAAAAGCAGAAGGTGGACCATGTAGCTTAGGCCGACTAACCTTGTTAACACCAAATACTTCTATGATTTTAGATCATAGAAGGCAAAGATATCTTGGAAGACGGGGGAAGTGAATGACTCATGCGTTTGAGTCAAACTGTGATGATAATGTGCAGTTTTGGAGTAGGACCGAGACATTTTTTGCCTCATGGTTAGCACCTGGG
>NW_009649246.1:0-583 GCF_000708025.1 Charadrius vociferus | reverse complement strand
ATGCTGCCCGTGCGAGGGATGCTGCCCTCCCACGCAGGCCATGTGCCAGCCCCTCTGAGCAGCAACAACCCAGCGAGCACCGACGCGGTCCCTGGACACGTCCTCCATTGCCGGGACAGTGGGATGCGGGTCCCGGGAGGTGCCTGTGTGGGATCAGCATGTGCTCCCCGGCACGGCAGCGTGCCACAGCCCCGGCAGACGGGGCAGAGCAGAGCCCAGGCCCCGCTTGCCCGCTCTGGCCCCGGCTCATCCCTGGCCACGGAGAGGAGAAGCCGGAGGGTGCCGCAACATCCACGGCAGGTTTGGAGCTGGCGCCGTGCCGGGAGGGGAAGCCGCCCGTGGTGGCCAGAGCGCCCGGGCCCCTGTGGCGGCGACGGTGGCAAAGCCGGGACGAGCCCTTTCTGCTCGTGGTTTCCCACGGCTGAAGGGTGCAGCATCTGAGGAAGCAGCGGATCCCACATCCCACCGCAGCGGTGGGTTCACCCTCTGCTCCCCAGGGAACCTCCTCGGGGACGTGCAGGGCACAAAGCCCGGTGTGGGCACAGCGGAGATGGGCTGAGTGCCAGTGGCATTGGCGGGAGCT
>NW_009649245.1:19032-20013 GCF_000708025.1 Charadrius vociferus | reverse complement strand
TCAGAAACTTTCCCAACTGGCCCGTGCCGACGCAGGAGTGAGGAGGATGCAAAGTTTGGAAGTAAAAGAGTGATTCTTTATTCACCTGCTTGAGGTGACCCCTTCAAACTGGGACACCCTGAATGCGTTTTCACACAAGGTTCTTCTACCTTTCTCTAGAGTTCAAATAGAACAGGATTTGGCAATCACCACTTAAGGCCCATGGACTATGATATGCAAAGGAGGTATAATTCTGTGGCATCACCAACCATCTGCTTCTTTCTTGATCTGAATGACCGTGCAGTTGGTCTTGCTACAGCTTCTTGTCTGTGATGCCACTCAATGGGAGGGTCTCACAGCAACGGACAGGATCCAGGAAAAGTCAAGCGGGCAAACTTGGGCCAACCACCCACGCGTGTCAGACCCCGTGCCACCAGGAAAGCATGTAAGGAATTAGCAATTGGACATTCCTGACTGAGAGGCACCAAGCTGCCTCTCTGCCGTCCAGACAATTTCTCGAGAGCAGTCTGCAGCCCAGCAGGACCTCACGCTCGTGACGTCACTGAGAGGCTGCCCTGCAGGTTCCCATCCACTCCTACTGGGCCATGTAGCGTCTAACGATACTGTGAGGAGGCAACATAGAACCATCTCTTTAGACAGTATGTTCCTCGCAGCAATGTTCTAGGGATGAGGAGCACAGGTGGTGTTTTTCTCTGTCCTCCCAATCAGAGGAAGGGGTTCAGGAAGGAGAAGGTGGATTGAACAGGTGAAAGCCTGGCTGCCTAGCTGCTCCTCAGGGTTTTGGCTTCTGTGATGGTGGATCAACGTTGGAGAAGCCGGGCCTGTTGGGAGCTGATGGCATTCACCTGACCTCATACTACAGGTAAAAAGAAGGGAAGATTGGGGGGGAAGGGAAGGGAAGGGAAGGGAAGGGAAGGGAAGGGAAGGGAAGGGAAGGGAAGGGAGGGGAAGGGAAGGGCAGGGAAGGAAAGGGGCGCATTG
>NW_009649245.1:14102-17395 GCF_000708025.1 Charadrius vociferus | reverse complement strand
CTCGAGTGCATGTGCACAAGGGAGCAGCAGCTGGGGGACCTGCTCTGCTTCCTGCACCACCCTGAGGATAAGCTGATGAGCAGTCAGGACACCAGCCTCTTACAAACCCTCTGCACCGGCTCATACCTCGACGTGCAGAAAACCGCCTTCTGGCTCCAGGAGCTGATGACAGCAGCCAGTGTTGCTGTGCCTGGGGCGATCACATACAACCTAACAGTGTTGCCCTCCACGCGTTTCTGCAAGCTCAAGCTGACCAGCACCATCAAGACAACCATCTACATTGAGCTGGTCTTGGCAGTGCAGCAAGGCAACACATTTGTGAGCATGGAATAGGCTGAGCAGTCTTCTGTCTTTGAGAGCGTCTGTTCCTTCTGGGCACGTTACTTTGTACAAAGTTGTCATTAAATGGTGTGTTTGAACAAAGGCTGCCTCTCTGAGTGTCTGTGCATCAGTTTGGGGGGGAAGGCGGGCAGAGGGTGCTGACCGCTCAGCTGTCCCAGAGTCAGGGAGTGTTTGGATGAAGAGCTGGTGGGCTCTGCTTTCACTCATTGTGTAGCTAAGCACCAGAGGGGTCCATGCCCCTGCGCTGGGGCAATGGCAATAACTTGTCACCCCCCACAGCTGCGCCCATTGCTTGTTGCTCTGTGGCTTGTCAGGCTCCAGTGGGAAAGGAAGTTTCCCTGAAGAGCACTCTGCTCTGTTCCTTGTGTGTGCAGCTGGACACTCAGGCACTTAATACATAGAGACAGCTGGAGTCCAACTCCCTTCTTCTGCTGGGTTTCAAAGCTTTTGTGAATGCAGAGGTTGTGTCCCCTGGGGCAGTTTTAGCCAGCACAGGGACCCTTGAAGACCTGGCGCTCTGAGACTGAGGCAGTCCAAAGCCATTGGTTTGCCCACTTTGTTTCAGTTGCTGTGCTTTTGTAGGTGGAAAGCCACAGAGGAGAGGGTGGCTCTGGCACATCTAGGGAGGGAGCAAAAGCCTCATCTTCTTGTGCCTGGCTGGTCAGTCAGCTAACAGTGCTGCCCCCCACCCTCTTCTGCAAGCTCAGGCTGACGCCTTCAAGAGATCCCTCTCCATTTGAGCTGATGTCTGGAGTGTGGCAAGGCACCTTCCTGAGCGTGAAGGAGGCAGAGGCCAGTTTTACCAGCAGCACGAGGTGGCCGGAGATCTGTGCTGTGGCAGAGGTGCAGTTCTTCAGGCATATGGATGGGCATGTCCTGTACGTCAGCTTCCACCTCAAATGCCTGCAGCTCTGCACCTGCATCATGATGGGCATATACTTTTCTACCCATGCCCTGAAGGCCACTGTGATGGACCTTGTGCCCTCCAGTAAAGCTAGCCAAGCCAGGACTGGCACCTGAATCCTCGATGGTACTGCCATTAAGGAAGGGACTTCAATGAGAGCTTACGAGGAAAGGCTGAGAGACCTGGGTCTGTTTAGCCTGCAGAAGACTGAGAGGGGACTTTATCTATGCCAATAAATCTCCAAAGGGTGGGTGTCAAGAGGATGGGGCCAGACTCTTTTCAGTGATGCCTGGCGACAGGACAATTGGGGCAATGGGCACAAGCTGCAAGACAGGAAATTCCATCTCAACATGAAAAAAACTTCTTTACTTTGAGGGTGGCAGAGCACTGGAACAGGCTGCCCGGAGCAGTTGTGGAGTCTCCTTCTCTGCCAATATTCAAAACCCGCCTGGATGCATTCCTGTCCAACCTGCTCTAGGTGAACCTGCTTTGGCAAGGGGGTTGGACTAGATGATCTCCAGAGGTCCCTTCCAACCCCCACCATTCTGTGATTCTGAGGGGACCAAAGGTATAATACAGCCGTGAAATTCTTCAAGGCTCAGTCTAGGACCCATTAAAAGTAGAGTCTTCATCTTGTCCTCACCCGCCCAAAGTCACAGCATAAAAAGGAAATAGAAAGGAAATTTAGCACAGAGAAGAAAATAGAAACTGCATATAACAAAGGACTCTGAGTACTCCAATTTATGGTTTTGGGCCAGATTGGCAACATCTTCTCATGAGAGTCAAATTCATAGAATCCTAAACTCATTTAGGTTGGAAAAGACCCTAAAGATCATCGAGTCCAACTGTTAACCACCACTACCAAGTCCACCGCTAAACTATGTCCACCTCTCCTTCTTGCTTATCCCTTCTGAAGAGTTTATAGCCATCCATTGCAGCACTACAGTTGTGTGAGTCATCCCACCATGTTTCCGTGACTGCAATTACATCATAGTTTTCCAGCTACACAATGGCTTCCGTCTCCTGTTTGTTGCCTGTGCTGCTTGCATTGCTGTAGAGGCACTTAAGTTGGGCTATTGATCCTGCCACCTTTTTGTGGGAAGAAGCCCTGTTTCCAATGTGACCGTTCTAAGGTGCTTCCGTGGTTTCTAATGCAGCATCAACCCTTGTGTCTTTGGCCACATGGATCTCCATTCCCTTCCCTCACTGCGATGGCTAAGGTGCTGCATGCATTAGTATAGAGACATTGAAAATGGGGTGCAGCACTTCGTGGAGCACACTGAAGGAGCTCACTAGCATACCATCACACATTAGCACGCTGCCCCATGGCTTATCACTAGCGAGCCTGCTCTTATCCCTTCCCCCCTCAAATCTAGTTTAAAGCTCTTCCAATGAGCCCTGCTAACTCCTGCGCAAAGATCCTTTTCCCCCTTTGAGAAAAGTGTACCCCATCTGTCGCTAGCCAGCCTGATGCCGTGTAGATTGACCTGTGATCAAAAAAAACCCAAAATTCTGCTGGAGATCCCAGTCACGGAGCCAGGTGACTGACAGGATCAGATGGGTCTTCTTGTTTCTTCCAACATCATTCCCTGCGACTGGAAGGATAGAGGGGAAAACTGCTTGTGCTCCTGGTCCCTTAACCAGTTGTCTCAAGGCCTTGAAGTCTCTTTTGATTGCCCTTGAACTGCTTATTGCAACTTTGTCACTGCTCACGTGAAAAATCCATAATGGGTAATAATCTGAGAGCTTTACCAGGGTAAGAAGTTTTCCGGTCATATTTTTAACCCAGGCCCCAGGAAGGCAGCAGACTCCCCTAAGAAGCGCATCTGGTCAGCATACTGGGCCTTCTGTTCCTCTCAGAAGAGAGTCTCCTGCGACAATAACCTGTCTTTTTTTCTTAATGGCAGTGGTTTTGACACAGGGCATAGGCCAACTTAACCTTGGTGACACCCCCAAGCTAGATGAACCATCCGTCCTCATTACTGTTTGGTTCCACTTGCAGAGCCTCGTACCTATTGCACTCCATTTTGGGAGGGGAAGGGGGGGG
>NW_009649245.1:11339-13531 GCF_000708025.1 Charadrius vociferus | reverse complement strand
TTTGATCTCCCCCCCCGCCACTCCGGGCCCCGCCCGGGTCTCCTCAGCCGCTGTCGCCATGGCAGCTGCTCGCCTCAGCGACCGGGTGCCAGTTTCGGTTACACCGCGTTTAAGTCTCCCGCCTGGCCCCGTCCAGACCCCCTCAGCCGCTGCCGCGCCAGCCGCGGGCTCCCAGCGGGTCTCTCTGCTCCCCCGTGGTTCCCCCGGTTGAGGAAGCCCCCTTCTGTGCACCTCGGTCCTCCCCTCCGCCGCAGGTCCTGATGGCGCCGCAGCCGCGGGCACCCAGAGAGAGACATGTTGTCCACCTCCCCTCCCCACTGTACGTTTTTGACAGAGCAGGGTTTCTCGTCAAGCAAGTGCAAGCGAAGACCAGCAGGCACCGCTGCTGAGGAACTGGTAGAAGGAGATGGAGTGAAAACCCGGTTCATTTTTAGAGGAGCTTGACAAAATGGCTAAGGGAACAGACTATGTGGCGTGATCACATTGCAGAAGATCAAATGCCACAAACCAGAAGAGCAGAGCGGGGATTAGGTCCCCAGCACAACGTCCCAACATGAGCTGGAGGCCATCACCCCCAGGACTTAGATGCAGTAAGAAACGCATCATTCACATCACGCCCTCCCTAAAGGGTCTGCAAGTGAGATGAAGTCTTTCAGCCTTCTCTTGCTCCTCAGCCGCTGTTCCCGATGCATCCCAGATTCCCTTTTTCTGCCCTGCAAAGCCCCCCTCCGCTGCCTGGCTCTGCCCAGGTTTGCTTTTTGCAGCCCTGCCTCGGGTGTACGCTAGCGCTGCCTTGGCAGGGCCAGCGGGGCCCGGTGGCAGAAGTAAATGGATTCCAGGGGCGAATAACCGAGTCACACTCCCCATCAAAAGTAAACCCTGACCAAACTAGTCCAACTTCAAAAATATGTTTTTGCTTGGGAAAGGGACAGAATTTGAACATTTATTGGTTTTATTACATGTCTCCATTACATACAAAATACTTTAAATGTTCGTGTGATTTTCCCATGCTTCTTGCTGAAAAGTAACCTGAGGAAGTTTAAATATTTTGGTGGGAACCTGCAGAAGTTTCATTCAAGCGTGCTACTGCCAAGCAAAGCCAAGGAAGGATGCTACCTTGTGACAGATGAGGAAAATCAGGCTTTCTCATTTCTACAGGCTTAAAAAAGCTGGAGAGCTTCTTCTCTGTGGGGTGGTCTGTGCCCACAGGGCAGCCTCAGACATGCACCAAGGGGGAGGCATCTCCTGCAGAATGCACAGACCTGCAGCAGTCATTTTCCACATTGTAACAGGGATGCAAATAAAAATGTCCTTGTTCACGTGTAACTGTGCTGTAACTGAACTCAAGGCTGAACTCCTTCAAAGCCATTTACCTCAAAGCTTTGCGATCAAAATTGTTATCAAAGTTACCTCACTTGGCACATCATATCTGTGTGCCTTGTTTCTGTGTGCATGTTGGGTAAGTGCATAAAAGAACCCACAAGACTGTAGATAACCAAAGTTTTCAAATATGTATCTACTCTGTAAATCTGTATCTTGCAGAGCAAGAACAGGAGGGGATCCCCGACTCCTCATGACATATCTGAGCCAACTCCAACCCCCTGCTGCAACCACCCACAGCCGAGTGGGGGCTCATGGCTGACTTGTTTCCCCACCTTTCTGGGCAGCTGGTGACCATGCTCCCTCCTGCAGGGACTCACTGCCAGCTGAGTTTGGGTGCACTCACCTGAGCCGAGCTTGGCTGTGTTCACCCGAATGGCAGTCACAGCAGTAACCACTTTGCAGACCTCTCCTTTCTTAGCTGAGTGCCAGCCTCCTAAATTTATCAAAATAAATAGTGATGCATACATAATATGCATGTCTATGAGTAAACCAGGTTGTTCGGTGAATGCAGGCTTTGGAGTTTACCTGCGAGTCGCGTCATGACTCGGGAAGCACGTACGGACCTTGCAAAATTATGTATCCTGTAAGCGCATCGAAGTGGCCAGAGAAGGGAAAAACAGCCAAGCATGTTTTTCTCTCTCCCCCTGTCACTTCGGGGCTAAGCCTATAAAATAATAATGTGCCTTTCTAGTATTATCATTTGTCTTTGATTTTCTGTAGAGAATTGCATAACAGCAACAGTCCTATTAGCATTCAGCACTCAGGTTTGTTTTTCGGGTTTGTTTTTTTTTGGTTTTTTTTTTTTTTTT
>NW_009649245.1:2256-11231 GCF_000708025.1 Charadrius vociferus | reverse complement strand
CTATTAGCAATCAGCACTCAGATTTGTTTTTCGGGTTTTTTTTTTTTTTGTTTTTTTTTTTTTTTTTTTTTGCTTTGTGCTTTCTGCCTTATTCCTTTTGCTTAATAAAAGAAAGAATTGTGCATTTGTTAGGTTCCTGGCAGCTCAGGAGACTGGGCTGTCTTCTGTTGAGCTGTTAAATAGGAAAGCGCAGGACTCTGCTAAGTGATAGTCCCTTCGCTATATGCTAGCTCTGCCTATACGTTAGGAAGCAGGCAAATTCAGATCACCCTAAGCCAGTGATGCTGATGGGAACCCAGTAGAGCAAGAGGGATAGAAAGCTCTCACTTGCCAGGGGGCAATTAGTTACCAGAGAGTCACATTTGCAAGCCCTAGGATATGATTATGTTGAAAAGTGCTGTGTGCAAGGACTGCTTTGCAAGCATGTGTTGCCTCAGAAACTTGTATAAGAGGACTATATCTGGAGTTGCAACATATCCCTACTATTAAAGTAAACACACATTTCCTCACTTTCATTTCTGATCATCCCCCTCTTATTCCCTGCAGGAAAAAAACCCAAACCACCCCTTGGGGGTCTGGAAGGTGCTTGTACAGAAGGAAAGCAGAGACTCCCTCCCCAGAGCAGGGAAGGGGGAGCTGCTGCAAAGCCTTGCTCTGCTCTGGTGTCACAGAGCCCCAGCTGAGTGGGTAAAGCTGGGCAGCAGGACCCACAGCAGCAAAACACGCAGTGGTCCTTGCTCTCCCTCCCTGTCCCTAAGTCACTGCGGTGTGGCATACAGCTCCAGTGGCCTGGCTGCATCCAGGCTACAGCTCAGCAGGGCACCAATCATCACCAGGTGCAATACTTCATTAGCACCAGTGGCTGGAGAGTCCAGGGCAGCGCGGATATTGCACACAGCGACAGCGCTTGCAGAGCACAATCGCTGCAACGAGGGCCAAAGGCTGGGAGCACACAGCCTTGGAAACCTTTGGGAGCAGTTGCTGCCTGCAAACTCTGCCTGAGATGCCTTGGTCGGCACAGAGAACTGCAACATTTGCCCTGCGATGAATCAGCGCGGGATTTGGGGCCCAGGGCAGTAGGTCTGGCTCTCCAGAGCAGCAGCCACAGCAGAAATCAGCAGCAGCTTCACTTAATCTGGTTACACCGCTGCAGAGCATCACAGCCGGGTTGGAAACTCTGCTCCAAGAGCGTGAAATCTAGTAAGGATATGTTGCTTTCCCTCCTCCTTTGGGTAACATTATGGAATAAAATATTTTTATTTTTAGAGCCAAGAAAGGAAAAAGGCAAATTCTCACATCTTTCCAAGGGAATGGTGATGTTTATTGAAATTTCTGATGCAGCCACTAGATGCCCCTGTTTTCTGATGTGCACGCCAGAGTGGGGCATGCTCCAGGGCACTGCAGCCAGGACCTGAACTTGGGGCTCAAACTATGTGGAAATCCTGATTGCTTCAGCCTCTTCCTCCCTAATGATCTTCTAATTAGCTGGGACTGTCCTTCCACATGTGGCAATTAGGAGAGATGGTGCTGCTTAGTAATGGGAATGGTGATGTCCACCTGCCTTCTCTGCTCCGGTTTTGTGGTGGCTCTGGAGGAGGTGTCACCAGTGCCCATGCATCTGGGCATGGCCACCTGGAGCCGCACGCCCTGTCACTGTGACCATACAGACCATTGTGGTGTCTCACCCCTGGAGTGATGCTCTCAGCCCCTGCTGCCCCCCGGGGGTGAATCAATCCATACCAGAAAAGTCAGTCTCTGGGCAAAGCAATTAACCCAAGCAGAAACATTTTCCTAATTAATCCTGAAGTGTTTCCTTGTGAAAGCTTTGTACAGGCCCAGGAAGGAAGCTGATGCCATTCAAATGGGAATCTGGCGCTTGGTCAGCATGAGGGAGCTTTTGTGGCTGCTGAAGATAAATGCTTGGACCAGGTCCTTCCAATCCCAGGGAAGGCAGGCAGCAATGGTCAGCATAGAAAACCACATACAACATTTGCTCCTTCTAAAGTATCCCTCCCATAAAACGATCTTGACTTAAGCAAGAATTTATTTGAAGGTGTCTTAGTTTAAGGAGGTGAAATGTTCCTGCACTGGTGGTTCCCTGGCCTTGCTTCATGGGTCTTGCACAGGCACGTTTTCTCTCACCAAAGTCTGCACCAGGCCCTAAGGCAACAGTGCATGGCAAATATGACGGTCAGATACCCAACTCAGAAATCCTGTGAGATACAGAGCGGTGATTTATGGATTTGGTATAACAAGACCTTGTTTGTATCTGGGCACTCAGTCCCACAAGGGAAATGTTAGAGATCTCCTTGATAAAGCTTTTTTTTTAATGAGCTGAGTAAAGTGCTGGGAAACCTTTAGAAGAGAACAAAAGTGGGCCCTCAGGCTGAGAACACCTATAAAGGTCTTCTGCTGCCTAATTCTTCCTGTTTTCAGGAGGAAGGTGCTTAATTAGCACTAGTGAATGTGATGGGGCTCAGAGCTCTGAGTCATCTGGGAAGATGTATTTTTTCAGTTGACACAGCTGGGGAAGCTAAGAATAGCTCAGAGGAAGAGGTGCTAGATATTCCTAGTGATCTAGTGTCACAAAAACTACTGGGGTCCAAAATACCTTTGCAGATGTTTAGAAACCAGTAGTTACTCCATCTGTCACCCGCTGCAACTAAAAGGGTTCCTCTGCTTCCCTCCAGAAGCTCTGGATCAGGGTGTAAAACTCATGACACCACTCCTCTCAGCATCCTGTTGCTAGTAACTGTGTTTTGTGAGGTCTCATCCACAGGTTTTTGGTTATGACACATGAAAGGTTGGTAACCAGCTTTGTGGTCATGATGGTACCAGAATAACAGTCTTTCAGGCAGGCTTGTGTAGATGTGTCACACAGTGTGTGGCACAGGCTGGTCTTACCCTAGGCTGGCATTGCAAGCCAAGCCACTTCTCTGGAAGCCACACATCACCTACCATTTTTTCATAAATGTAAGAAAAAGGCTAAATTTACAACAGAAAATGAAGCCTGGATTAACTGATCTCTCTCTTCTCTCAGTCATTTGCTTGTGTTTTCCCTTGAGCCCGAGCTGCTCTGTAGGATTATGGCATTCCAGAGGCATTGGCATAACGATAACACAACTAAGAAATATGGAGACTCCCTCTCCATGCTAATCCATGCCAAGAGAGTACTGAAGGCAGTAGATAAAGGAGTCACTAACACTGAGCTACATTTTGCTTATAAGAATTGCCTCCCAGAGGCTGTAGCCATTTTGCAACCTTTTTAATTTTCAGAGAAAATGCCTCCTGTGCCCATAATTAAGAGCTTAATGTGCCATAGGGTCCTGTTTATCATGATAATTTATTTTGCAAGAGGACGGATAGATAGACTCTTTGTAGGTCCTTTGAATATCTTTCAGCTAGTCCATTAGATGGGGCTGTGATACTGGGGATTTTAATCACTGATATTCATTATTCGGTTATTATTAATTTATTTTAATAAAGAAGCTACATATTTCCTTCATTGCACAGGCAGCAAGATCTGGTGAGGAATTTCAAAGCACAGAATAGTTTGGTTGTCTTCAGTGTTGGCTAACTGCATTCACAAGTTTGCAGGGTGAACATCAGGTTGAGCTTCTCTTCTCCTCTTAGGATCTCACCGAAGGCATGTGAATCCAAGGCAAAGACACCTGTAAATGTGGCATGCATCAGAGGAAATATGGAAGCAGTCTTTTATCTCATGTGATGATTAGTTGCCTGCTCCCAGCTGGAATATAGTTTGAGAGCTCTATGCGGTTCTTCAGTAGGAAAAAGTGTAATTGTTCAAGCAACTGCAAGCAGAGGGCCCGGAAATGGAACACGGCATCAGTGCACCATCTCATTAAGAGTGCACATGAGATTTTATGGCAAAAAGTCAGATTGCTTTAGTGTCTCCTTGATGCAAGACAATGCAAAGGGCAAAAGTAACTTACCTGCCAACTGCTTTGCCTCAGCCAAGAGCAATTGCTGTAAGTATGGTGAGCAGCTAGACACTGAGTTATCACATACACTATGTATGTGTGTGAACATATTTTAACATATAGTGGCAGTATCTGTGACAAAACCAGTATCTAAATCATGGTGTTTCATGACTCACTTCCTTGGTGTTCCACTTTGGTACCAGGAGGCAGCCTGCTTTTGAGCTGACTTCTCTCCAAACTCCCCGGTTTGCATACGCTGGTGGGTGGACTATATGCCCTTGTTTAGTTTCTTTTCTCTTCACAGCACTGAAGAGGACACCGGGAAACTAAAAGCCAGCCAGATGCACACCAGCATGAACAGGGATAGACGACCGGTGGAATGTGAGCCATTAGGAATCAGAACAAAGAAAAGCTTTAGGGATGTAAATCTCAAATATTTTAGAATCATAGAATCATAGAATTGTCTAGGTTGGAAGAGACCCTTGGGATCATCGAGTCCGACCATCTACCCTACTCTACAAAGTTCTCCCCTACACCATATCCCCCAACACCACATCTAAACGGCTCTTAAACACATCCATGGATGGTTACTCAACCAACTCCCTGGGCAGCCTATTCCAATGCCTGACCACTCTTTAGGTCAAACCATTTTGCTAAGGTGAGCAGCTGAGGTGCTAGCAGGCTCATGAGAGGAGGAGAGGATTGCAGTTTACAGTGGGTTTTCCCGGACAAAATAAACTTCAGGGCAGCAGAGACACGTGCCAAGAGCCCACAAAGACAACTTAGTTTGATTACTCCAATGTATGTTTTTGAGGCCAAGAGAGACAAGGATGTGCCTGTGATGCGCTCTGGCACTCATGACATCCCAGGCGACATGTGATAGGAGAATGGGGAAAGCTATAAAAGGCGCGATCAGGCAGCGCTGCCGCAGTACGTCCTGAGCCAGAGGTGAGTGCTCAGGCGGGGGGAGGCTGGGCTGGACCAGGGCCGGGGCAGAATCGCGGGCCCCGGGGGGTGGGTTCTCACCCAGCATCGAGGACCCTGCAGCTAGTAGCAGCGCCTTGGGCCAGGCACGGCGCCGCCGCCACCTGGGCTGGGCCCAGGCCTTGCTGCCTCAGCCTCACTGAGCCCCCTTCTCTCCTCTCTCCTACAGGCCATGGCTTTGGCGATAGTGTTCGCCTTGAGTGTGCTGGGCATCATCCAGACACCACTGGTGCTCAGTGATGAACTGGTTGAGGCTACACGTGAGCGCATGCAGCAGCGTGCAGAGCAGCTGAGCCGGGAGATGGATCGGCTAGTTGAAGAGTTTGAGCAGATCTCCCAGGAGCCCAGTGTGGTGGCCAGGGTTGCCCTGCTCTTCGCTGCCTTGCAGCAGTGGCAGTTGTGGGCCTTTGCTGGCGGCCTGGTTCTGCTCTTCGGACTCTGCTGGCAGCTCTGGAAATGGAGCCGTGCGGAGGAGGAGGAGGGGGAGGAAGAGGGGGAGGAGCCGTTACAGATGCGCAGGTTTCTGGACGAGCACATGTTGTGGCCACTGCCAAACAGGCAAAGAATATGCAAGGTGTTGGAACAGCTGGTGAACGACCTTCTCTGTGTCTGCCGAATCCTCTCCAGCAATGACTTCATGCCACGGCTGCAGCCAGCTGTCGGGGTGGGCGGCTTCCGAGAAGGCCGGAGTGCCTCTGGAGAAGACCTTGTCTATCGCCTGCTTGTGCCCCTACAGCCACCCCCTGGGCACTCCTTCCACCTCAAGCTGGGCAGGAATGGGGACATACTGGTGAGGGATGCACACGTGCGTGTGGAACTCGAGTGCATGTGCACAAGGGAGCAGCAGCTGGGGGACATGCTCTGCTTCCTGCACCACCCTGAGGATGAGCTGATGAGCAGTCAGGACACCAGCCTCTTACAAACCCTCTGCACCGGCTCGTACCTCGACGTGCAGAAAACCGCCTTCTGGCTCCAGGAGCTGATGACAGCAGCCAGTGTTGCTGTGCCTGGGGCGATCACATACAACCTAACAGTGTTGCCCTCCACGCGTTTCTGCAAGCTCAAGCTGACCAGCACCATCAAGACAACCATCTACATTGAGCTGGTCTTGGCGGTCTTGAACACCATACCCCTGGAAAGATGGAGAAGGGGGCAATTCCTGATGGGGCTGCAGGATATCTTCTGGTACCTGCAGAGCTGCCTGGAGGACAAACGCTTCGACCACTTCCTCATTGTCAACGAGAACATGCCTGAGGACATCATCTTGCCACCAGAATACCAAACAGCAGAGCCAATCAACCTCCTCCAGCACCTGCTGCAGGACCTGGCTGCCCATGCCGCGACAAAGTGTGAGCCGTTGAACTGCAAAATCTGCTCACGAGACTGCTCCTGCATGGACAGTGAACGAGATCCTCATGCAGAGAGCTCTGTTTGTGTCCCCTAGACTGCCCATGCCTCTTTGAGAGCATCCATTCCTTCTGGGCGCTTTACTTTGTACAAAGTTGTCAATAAACGGTGTGTTTGAACAAAGGCTGCCTCTCTGAGTGCCTGTGCATCAGTTTGGGGGGGAAGGCGGGCAGAGGGTGCTGACCGCTCAGCTGCCCCAGAGTCAGGGAGCGTTGGGCTGAAGAGCTGGTGGGCTCTGCTTTCACTGACTGTGTAGCTAAGGCTCCCGCCCAGGTCCGCACTCCTGCACTGGGGCAATGGCAATAACTTGTCACCCTCCACAGCTGTGCGCATTGCCTGTGTGGCTCCATAGGTAGGCAGCCTGCAGTGGCTTCCTGGGGGGCCATACACAAAGCATTGCCCTTGGGCGACCCCAGTGAGGTGGCTCTGATGCTGCCCGAGCGGGGAGCACCATGCGCAGGGAACGAGTGCCACCGCTGCAGAGCTGGGCTCTGGCTGCTCTGCTCCCGTACCAGCACAAGACTCATTCTCCACACCCTCTCGTGACCTGCAAGCTCAGGTTCCCTCCACCTTAACATGGCAGACGTAATAGGTACAGCAAGGTGAAAGAAAGCTTTTGAGATATCTCCAACTCAAGGCATGCACTTGTGCCATCCATGCCACTTTTATGAGACACCTGATGACAGCTGTGTGGCAGGAGAAAGGTGCGCTCATACCTCTATTTGGGACCCATCTGCTGGAAATCCAACGAAGTTATATGCGCGAAGACTTGCCAGATCTTTGATAACTGGCACGTCAAAAGGACATCCTGTGTCTGAGTGCTAAAACCCAGCGGTTGCCCGCCACCCATCATCAGCCCAAGGGATGTGACTTCTCCGGGTGCTCCAGAGGCGGTGCTGTTACAACACCGACTCTTGACTTTTTTTGCAGCAGGCCGAGTTGGGGCCACTCGTGCTCTCTTGCTCTCCTGGCACCAGGCTCTGAGCTGCCAATAACCTCTCCTCCAAGACCAATGCGAGAGCAAAGTGCCACCTCCTCTCAGTAGCACCCTACAGGCTGGAGCGAGAGGGGCAGTGAGTCACTGAGTGTCTGCCGTTCTCGCCCTGCATCCAGGGTCCATCGCTGGCGGCAGCACCTTGGGCCGGGCATGGTGCCGCCGCCGCCAGGGCTGGGCGCAGTCCTTGCTGCCCCCCAGCTGCCTCAGCCCCTCTCCTACCTGTCCTCAGCTCCCTGCGGCTCCCGGCCACACTGTCCCCACCAGCAAATATATCCTTCCCGCCCTCCCAGACCCACTGAACCCCTTCTCTCTCTCCTCCTGCAGGTCATGGATGCAATCATATTCTTCGTGTTTCTTGTGCAATGCATCATCCAGCTCCCACAGAAGGTGGGCTGTGAGCTGGATGAGGCCACACGCAAGTGCATCCAGCAGCGTGAGGAGCACCTGAGCCAGGAGATGACTCGGCTGCTGCGGGAGCTGGAGCAGAGCTCCTCCTCCTGGGGAGACCTGCTCTTCATAGCCTTGCAGCAATGGCAGTTGTGGACAGTTGCTGCAGTCCTGGTCCTGCTCTTCGGACTCTGCTGGTGGCTCAGGAAAAGCAGCCATCAGCCAGAAAGCAGCAGTGAGGAGGAGAGCTCCAGCAGCAACACAGAGAGCGAGGAGGAGGAAAATGAAAAAGAAGATTCTGATGAAGAGAGGGATCTGTTCAGGATTTTTGCAAAGCACTTCCTGTGGGCAGTGCAGAGCCAGAGCCTGTCCCAAAAGCGCCAGGTGGTAGAGGACCTGGTGGGTGACCTCCTCTCTGTTGTCCAAGAGCGCTTGCCACCGAGTTTATTCCCAGTGCTACAGCCAGCCATTGGGGTGGGCAGCGCCTTTGAAGGTTGGTGTCCCAGTGAGTATGATGCTGTCTACCGCCTGCTTGTGCCCCTGGAGCCCCCCCATGGGCACACCTTCCATCTGGTGCTAGGCTCTTCGAGGCTGATACCAGAAAAGACCTACCGAATTCATGTGGAACTGAAATGTACTTGTACAAGGGAGCAGCTGGTGGAGAACACGCTGTGCTTACGCCACCACCCCCAGGAGGAGCTGAGGAGAAACCCGGCTGCCAGCCTCCTAGGCACCCTCTGCACCGGATGCTGCCTAGACATACAGAAAATTGCCCAGTGGTTCCAGAACCTGGTCAGGTCAGCCTGGGGAGAGATGCCTCAGTCGCGTCGTTACCGTATGAAGGTGCTGCCTTCCAGACGCTCCTGCAAGCTCCAACTGACCAATGATTCTGGGAGAAGGCTCTCCATTGAGATGGTGTTTGGGGTGCAGCAAGGCAAATCAGACATCTTCCTGAGCAGCCACACTACAGAGGACATCTTCATTCCAAAGACCATGTGGGCAGAGAGCTACGCTGTGGCAGAGGTGAAGTTCTTCAGGCATGTCGGCAGGCAGGCCCCGCATGAAGGCTTACACATCAAATGCCTGCAGCTCTACACTGGTATCCTGGGGGGCAAAGTTTCCAACTACTATATCATGAAAACAGTTGCCATGCACCTCCTGAACACCATACCCCTGGCAAACTGGAGCAGGACAGAATTCCTGATGCGGCTGGAGGATATCCTGCAGTACCTGCACAGCTGCCTGGAGGACAAACGCCT
>NW_009649245.1:0-1004 GCF_000708025.1 Charadrius vociferus | reverse complement strand
CCCCCGCTGCCCCGCCCCCTCTCCTCCCTGCCCCCAGCTCCCTGCGGCTCGCGGCCACGCTGTCCCCACCGCCAGCTCCCTCCCTCCCTCCCTCCCAGCCCCACTGAACCCCTTCTCTCTCCTCCTGCAGGTCATGGGTGCAATCATATTCTTCCTGTTGCTTGTGCAAAGCATCATCCAGCTCCCACAGAAGGTGGGCTATGAGCTGGATGAGCTGCTGCGGGAGCGGGAGCAGAGCTCCTCTTCCTGGAGAGCCCTGCTTTTTGCTGCCTTGCAGCAGTGGCAGTTGTGGGTGGTTGCTGCAGTCCTGGTCCTGCTCTTTGGACTCTGCTGGTGGCTCAGGAAAAGCAGCCATCAGCCAGAAAGCGGCAGTGAAGAGGAGAGCTCCAGCAGCAACACTGAACGTGAGGAGGAGGAAAGTGAAGAAGAAGATCTTGTAGATGAGGGGGATCTATTCAGGATTTTTGCAAATCAAGTGCCTTGGATAATGCAGAGCTTGTCCCACAAGAGCCAAGTGGTGGAGCAGCTGGTGGGTGACGTCCTCTCTGTTGTCCAAGAGCGCTTGGAAAAGAGTATCTTCCTGGTCCTTCACCCAGCCATTGGGGTGGGCAGTGCCTTTGAAGGTTGGAATCCCTGTGGGCATGATGCTGTCTACCATCTGCTTGTGCCCCTGAAGCCTCCCCACGGGCACACCTTCCACCTGGAGCTGGGCACTGCAGTGCAGGCACCAGAAAAGAACTCCCGCATCCGTGTGGAACTGGAATGTACGTGCATGAGGGACCAGCTGGTGGAGAACAGGCTGTGCTTCCTCCACCACCCCCAGGAGGAGCTGAGGAGAAACCCGGCTGCCAGCCTCCTAGGCACCCTCTGCACAGGCTCATACTTAGATGCAGTGAAAACTGCCCAGTGGTTCCAGAACCTGGTGAGGTCAGCCTGGCGGGAGATGCCTCAGTCTCGTCTCTACAGTATGAAGTTGTTGCCCTCCAGTCGCTCCTGCAAGCTCC
>NW_009649244.1:35224-36441 GCF_000708025.1 Charadrius vociferus | reverse complement strand
TCAGTTTCTCTGGGGTTTGGAAAGAAAAAAGGAACGGACACAGCTGCAGACGCATTTACCCAGCGTGCATATCTTAACTCAGGTAAAAAATGAAAAAGAAAAAAAACCCACAAAAGACAAAAAAAAGAAAAAGAATAAAAACCACATTCTACCTCTGAGAGCGGCGGCCTCGGGCGCACCCGGGCCCCGGTGAAATATTTCAGTTTTGCAAACATTCAGGTATTGAAACTTTTGATTATTAAAAAAAAAAAAAAAAAAAAAAAAGAAGCTGTGTTGTCTGTGGTTTCTCTCTCTGGGGGTGTCCGGGGGTGCCCGTAGAGCTATAGGGTGTCCGTCCAGTGCCTATAGGGCTGGGGGTGCTCACAGGGTACCCCCGGGGCTATGGGATGCCTATAGGGCTGTGGGGTGTCCGTGGGGTCCCTATAGGGCTATGGGGTGCCTGTGGGTCTATAAGGTCCCCATGGGGTGCCTGTAGGGCTGCGGGGTGTCCATGGGGTCTCTGTGGAGTGTCTGTAGGTCTATAGGATGCCATGCAGTCCTTATGGGGTCCCCATGGGCCTGTAGGGTGTCCACGGGGTCCCTATGGAGAGCTATAGGGTGCCATGCAGTCCCTATGGGGACCCCATAGGGCTACTGGGATGCCCACAAAGATACGGGGTGTCCACAGATCCCTATAGAGCTGTGGGATGTCCATGGGGCTATAGGGCCCCCACGGGGTGCCCGCAGGGCTGCGGGCTGTCCATGGGCTCCCTATGGAGCGCCTATAGAACTAGAGGATGCCATGGGGTGCCTATGAGGCCCCGCCAGGGTGCCTACAGGACTGTGGGGTGTCCATGGGGTCCCTATGGAGTGCCTACAGGACTATAGGATGCCATGCAGTCCCAAAGGGGCCCCCACGGGGTGCCCGCAGGGCTGCGGGCTGTCCATGGGGTCCCTATGGAGCGCCTATAGAACTACAGGATGCCATGGGATCCCTATGGGGTCCCTATGAGGCCCCGCCAGGGTGCCTACAGGACTGTGGGGTGTCCATGGGGTCCCTATAGGACTACAGGGCGCCCCGCGGCCCCTATGGGGCGCCCACAAAGATGGGGGTGTCCATAGGGTGCCCATAGGATGCTCACGGGGCGCCCACGGGCCCAGGGGTGCCCGCGGTCCCCCATCCCGGGCCGGGCCGGGGCGGGCCCTGCTGAGCTTCCTGCCGCGTGCGGCAGCTCCCG